>NC_141547.1:15507500-15807500 GCF_021556685.1 Rattus norvegicus
ATATACGTACACATACACATATACACATATATATGTGTATACATATGCATTATATATGATATATGTAACATATATATATAAGTATATGTATCATTTTTGAAAAAAAAAAACAGTCATGGTAGCACATGCCTATATCCTTAGCACTTAAGAGTTGGAAACAGAAGAATTAGAAATTCAAGGTCACCTTAAAAAAGGCAAAACAAATATAGACATGTATTATATAATGTTCAAAAGAGTATATGACATGCAATATAAAATATTAAGCATAGTTTATACTCTCTCTATAAAAATATATAAGTACACTTAAGTGGGCTTTATGTGAAGATCAAGTAGCTACTGCATGTATGTCAAACCCAGAACATATAGACTATACAGAGAGCATAAAATAATATAGTTAGGGGGCCTATCACTGATGCTCAGAGCCAAAGAGAAACTCCACTGAAACCTATGATGGAGTGTTTTAACACGAAATTTCTGCCTCATGCTTTAAACATCTCAAAACAACAACCATTAAAAAAGAAGGAAAGAAAAAGAAGAGAACTTCTAACAACATCTGAGTACCTTGGCTATTCCATCCTCCGGGGAACCTGAGGGACACGGTGGTAGACACAGGCACAGCCTGTCATTAGCTATGACTTTGACACCATATGCCTTGGGTCCTGCTGTCTGGGTGCACAGCTTGCTATGGTCTGCCCAGCTGACCTCCCGGTATGATCTTTGTGTTGGAGGTGTGTGTGTGAGCCTACCCTATGGAAGGAGCCTGGCACACCCTTTCCACATTATAGGCCAAACCTTCTGGATCAGGGAGAGGTCAGAATAGAAGCTGGGAGACCCCCAGACGTGAACTTTGACGACCGTGTGTTTCTGTTTGGACAGAGCTCACACTGTGTGATACGATTTTAAGTGCCCACTCCATTTCATGCTGCCCCAAGCCATGTGACTTTGTCCTTTGACCTGAAAGTACTGGAGCCCTAAGGAATTCCTAGAGAGCACATACTGCCTTAGCAACAGGCTGTGCAAGGCACCTCGACTCCCTTCACTTTGGTCCCAAGGACCCACCCTTCCCAAGGCGTGTGGGTGCCGGGGAAGAGGAGGGGACTATTCTCATTATGCTAGGGTACTTCTCATCCAGAACTGTCTCTTCAAAGCTCTCTGCAGGGTTCTGCAGAATAACTCACCCTGGGCATCCTGTAGCCCCTGCTTAGAACGAAGTCCTTAAAGGCGGCTGTTCCACATAGGTCTGCAAGCAGTTCCTCCTAAAAGAGCCCGTGAAAAGTCAGGGGAGAGACTTCCATGAACTCGCTGCAAGCGCTTCCTTCTCACCGTGTGGTTCATCAGTTACGGAAGATGAGTTTCCAAAAACGTCTCGTTTTATTCTTTTGCCCTTTCTTTCCCCCTACCCTTATATGAAGGCTAAGCAATGAGTCAAACTTTTGACCTGGGATGTCTAGAAACTAACTTGTTGGATACAATATAGCCACAGCTTACAGGTTTTGATTTTTATTTCATTTAATATTTCTTAATGAGGGGGGCAAAGGAGCTGTCTCGCCAGCCCACAAGTTACGGATCTTTTTTTTTCTTTTTTTCGGAGCTGGGGACCGAACCCAGGGCCTTGCGCTTGCTAGGCAAGCACTCTACCACTGAGCTAAATCCCCAACCCCAAGTTACGGATCTTAATTACAAAGGGCAACCAATCGCAACAGACTTGCTTCAGTCCCAACTCCTCCGAATAGTCAAGCCTCCCTTGGTGTTTTCTTTACAATTGTTGGAACTCAAAGAGTGGATGTATAAATTTGCACACTGCAGTTCAACTCTTTAAGGTCATTTCACCTTCCAAACCTTGTCAGTCAAGGACAGCGAGAATCTCTTGAGTTCTTGGCAAGACTGTCATGGTGGCTCACAGTGGCACCTTCTGTGCTTAAGCTAAGGGCTCCCTTGGGCATATTGAAAGTGTGGTTTACGTTGTAGGCTGGGCATGGCAGAGCCTGCCTATGATCTTGACCCTTGGGAGGGTGAAGCAAGAGGCTCATGAGTCCTAGGCCAGCTGTGACTAAGTAGGGCAGACTCGGCCTCCACAAAGATTGCTGTAGAACAATCCTACTGTCTTGACTCCCCGCTGTGTTTAGATCTCCTAGTGAACAGCGTTTACTGCCATAGTTCTATCTACCACATTGCCTGAATGGAAAATAAGAGCTATTACTACTTCAGCTGACTCCAAGCACTCTGACAGACACCATAAATAGCTCTTGCTGTCAAAATAAAATATTGTTATGAGTTAAATTCACATTAATGTAGGCACTCCGAAACCATGCAATCGGAAATTCTACTGAGGGTTATTTATTTTGGAACCTATCCAAGCATGTTGTGCTTATGGAGTCCTGGCTTGCTCAATTCCTAAAAACAGTCTTTTATACCCAGGATTTGGGAGGAGAAAAATGACCTTTGCAGACGGCCGAGTAGCCTGATGGGTAATTCCTAAGGAAGTGTCAGCCATGTCTGCACAGTTTTACTTTCCCACGTGTTTCCCTACGTGGATCCCAAGACACTCTGGTCTGTTGTAAAAGGGAAGAGGTCCACAATGAGCTCGTCAGAGTCCTGTGAGGGCTGTGTCAACACCTGCCTGATTTCAGACCAACGGGGATGACCTTTGCTCCAGCAGATGCGTGTACACAAGAGACAGGCAAGCACACAGCCTATCTACAGTAGGACCACGTCTTAGCGGTGTGGTTGTGTTACTGGGTCATTGAACCTTTGACCCCTCTCTGAGGGAGATTCTGTGGTAACGGAAATACTACTAATGAAACAGCCCAGGTGCAGCTCTGAATTCTTGGACAACTGATACGTGCACTTCAGTGGGCCTCGCTCCTCACTCGCCCTTGAACGTTTGGTAGTTGTGGGCTGCTGCACACCTTTAACCCCACGATTCAGGGCAGGAGGATCAGGATCTCTTTGAGTAAGAGGCTAGCCTGGTCTACGAATGGAGTGCTAGGACAGCCAAGACTAGGAAGCTAGACCATGTCTCAAACACAGAATGGTTTTTCTGTCTTATAGAGGTACTGTGTTTACCATGGAGCCAGGACTCATGTCCTGTTTATTCTATGCTCTCCACACTATCTTGCCTCCCTCACTGAATGCACACAGCTGCAGACGCTGAGGGAAACTCCCTGCCCAGCCTACAGCGATCACCTCTGCTCAGACAACCGGATCGCAGCCTGTGTACACACCTGTTCCTGAAGCTGTTTTTCAAAATTCGAATCCTGAGCTTTGGGTGAGACCCTGGGGTCGACCAGAGGTTCGTCGGCTCTTTGCCTCTTCCACAACTTGGTGTTCAGATACCAGGCTCCGTACCTCATCCTCACCCGCTTCGGCTGCTGAGGATTCTAGAGAAAGCAACGCAATTCCAGGGCTGGCATTGACGCCGCTCGTGTATTTATTTGTCACTTGGTCGTTTCCATAACCCGAGGCTCATCTCATGAAAGGTGTTCATGTAAATTCATGATTCAGAATTTACGGCTAGTCTCGCCAAAGTGTTTTACAACGTTTCACCGTGCTTCGGGTTTTTATGAAAGGAGCATGGAACATTCATAACTAGGAAAACAGAGTGACACCTAGGATAGGGGCGCTGGATGTAGACAGACCTAGGCTAGAATTCAGTCTGTGTTCTCTCAGTAGCTGTGAGTCGAAGGACACCCACTTCAATTATATATCAGTGAAGTGGAGATAACGGGTTTTTAACCCTGAAAGAGTGTCCTGAGGATTATAAGAGATAACGAATGCAGAGCAGGTAGAAATCAGGTAAAAAATAGCATATTTCACCTAAGAGTGATAATCTTAAAGAAGACTCGGTGAGCTAAACTATTGTTAAACTCACTAAGCCCAACACTATGCTCAGCCTGGGGAGCACTACGCTCAGCCTGGGGAGCACTACGCTCAGCCTCGGGAGCACGGCGCTCAGCCTCGGGAGCACTACGCTCAGCCTCGGGAGCACGGCGCTCAGCCTCGGGAGCACTACGCTCAGCCTGGGGAGCACTGCGCTCAGCCTGGGGAGCACTGCGCTCAGCCTGGGGAGCAGTGCGCTCAGCCTCGGGAGCACTACGCTCAGCCTGGGGAGCACTGCGCTCAGCCTCGGGAGCACTACGCTCAGCCTGGGGAGCACTGCACTTAGCCTGGGGAGCACTGCGCTCAGCCTGGGGAGCACTGCGCTCAGCCTGGGGAGCACTGCGCTCAGCCTGGGGAGCACTATCTTCGAGCAAACTGTTTCCTAGCCCCTAACCTTCTGGCCCTTTAATGGAGAGAGAAAATATGAAGGAAGAACAGGTCTCACTCTGTTTTCTGCTACTTCTATTGTACTGCTCTAAGGAGAGCTTCAAGCTGGTTCAAGGCCAGATGCTGCGGACAATACTGTGGGTCGTCTTATCGCAAACAGTGACTTAACTTGTGGGTGGAACACAGAGACATGAAGTCACAATTCTGTCTCAGTCCTTCTCACATTTATTGTCTATTCTATTCTATTCTATTCTATTCTATTCTATTCTATTCTATTCTATTCTATTCAGGGTTTGGGGAGACAGGGTTTCTCTGTGTAGCACTGGCCATCCAGAAACTTACTGTATAGGCTCGGCTGGCCTCAAACTCAGAGATTTGCTTGTTTCTGCCTCCCAACTGCTGGGATTAAAGGTTTTGGGCCCCACTACTCAGCACACTTACTTTGTTTTTAAAGTTTTTCTCTTTTACATGTATGAGTGTTAGCCTGGGTGCATCATGCCTTTGGAGAGCAGAAGTCAGTGTTAGGTCCCTGGAGCTAGAATTAGCTGCAGTTGTGAGTCACCCACAGTGTGGGTGCTGGGAACTGAACCCAGCTGCTGTGCGAAAACCACAGGTGCTTTACCCACTGAACAATTTCTCTAGGCCCATACGTGGGAAGGGGAGAAGGGACAGGGAGTTTGCAGAGGGGGAACCAGGAAGGGGGATAACATTTGAAATGTAAATAAATAAAAAACAATATGAAAATTAAAATTAGGGCTGGAGAGATGGCTCAGCGGTTAAGAGCACTGATTGCTCTTCAGGAAGTCCTGAGTTCAAATCCTAGCAACCACATGGTGGCTCACAACCATCTGTAATGGGACCTCTTCTGGTGTGTCTGAAGACAGCTACAGTGTGCTTATATATAATAAATAAGTAAAAAAATCTTTAAAAAAGGAAAATTAAAATTAAAAAAATTTTAAAAATTGTTTTAAATTTGTGTGTGTGTTGTGTGTGTGTTTTGTGTGTGTGTTGTATGTGTGTTTTGTGTGTGTGTTGTGTGAGTGTGTTGTGTGTGTTTTGTGTGTGTTGTGTGTGTGTTGTATGTGTGTGTTTTGTGTGTGTGTTGTGTGTGTTGTGTATGTGTTGTGTGTGTTTTGTGTGTGTGTTGTGTGTGAATGTTTTGTGTGTATGTGTGTGTGTTGCGTGTGTGTGTGTGTGTGTTGTGTGTGTGTTGTGTATGTGTATTGTGTGTGCGTGTTGCATGTGTGTGGTGTGTGTGTGTTGTGTGGTGTGTGTGTGTGTGTGTGTGTGTGTGTGTGTGTGTGTGTGTGTAGGTTCTGTACAGGAGTACAGAAGGAAGCCAGAAGAGGACGTCAGTTTCCCTGGAAACAGAGTTACATGCAGTTGTGAGCTACCTGACATAGGTGCTAGGAACCAAACTTGGTCCCCTGGAAGAGCAGCAAGCTTTCTTGACGTCTAAGCCACCTTTCCACTCCTCTTGTCTACATTTAAACTACATACTGGAAAGTGGGACAGAAGGCCAGGATATTTTGGGAAGAGTGTGTTGAGTCTAGCCCCGGGAGGCACTTCTCCCACCAGCTTCCATATTTGATGTTTTGGACAGACTGTTTAACTCCAGAATGTTTCGCACTTGCATTGGTGCCTCACGGTCTTCCTTCCCATACCTAGTTGATGCTGTTTTTAGTGGTATCCTCCCGACCACCGAGTCTAAAGTCTGCGACCCTCTCACAACACACTGTCCCTTCCTTCTGGGCCTCCTGTTTCTGAGCGGCGCTGGTCACTGTCGAGTGTGCTGTGTATATTCTGTTGTCTGTCCGCATCTCTTTGAGCCCTCTGGAATGCAAGCTTGGGAGGCCGTTCTCCTTGCACCTCTCTAGCATCTAGGACACTAAGAATATAGCAGGTGCTCTATAAATATTTGCTGAATTACAGTGCTATTTCTTAACTCTGCCACTGCTGACCTTTGGGATTTGACCACTCTTGGCTGACGAGAGGTGGCTGACCTCCTCCTCACGGAAGGACATTTATCAATGTTCCCGGTCTCTATCTATGAGATGCTAGTGGTCCCCGCTGAGGTAGGACAACCAAAGATGCCATCTGCAAACACTGCTAAATATCCTTGGGAAGAGGGGGATGGTGCAAAATCTCCCTCAGCTAAGAAGCACGGAACTAAAAGTAGGGAAGCAGAGTATGGGGTAAAAGAGTGGGGGAAAGAATTTGAATCCAAGCAAAGAGAGGGAGTTGGTCATTTACTGGTGATCTTCTATGACTCGGCACAAGCAAGATCTCTTCTCTGAAGCCTTTATCGAAAGTGCCCACACCGTGTATTTGTTGGACCGATCTTTTCTTCTTACTTGTGTACACACGAGGCATCATTCTGTGGCGGTTAATCATTTGCCTGCTGACTTCACTAGGCTGTAAGTTCTGGATGGAGGAAGTAGTCCTCTGTAGGCAAGACCTGACAGACTGCCTACTTAGCGCACTGTGCTTCTAAACAAGTGTGGTGTACCATGCCTCAGAAGTCAGAACCCTAAATTCTGAAGTAGCATGCACAGCTGATAGCTGGCCCGGCCGGCAGATGAGTCTGCACTCTCCACTTCTCCTTTAATGTGCTCCTTATGCAGAGACCCTGGCGGTATGAGCGCTCACCATCCAATCCAGGATGTTCTAACCCATGACAGTTGATAGGACTTCCACCATATAAATGGTCCTCGTGTGCAATAAAGTTGAAACTTTCCCCTCAAACCATCTCCGGCGTGGCTCATCTCTGCACTTTACCAGTCCGTGGGCACGAAGGTCCCCTCAGAGGACACCCTAGTAAAGATGGCGGCCCTCCAGTTTCCTGTCATTTGCTAGCAACACTGCTGAACGCATCGATGCTCAGAAATGTTTGTTGAATGAATGAATGAGCAGATGGATGAATCGGCATGCAGAGTGAGGAGGGAAATGGAGAGAGAAGGGCTCACGGTGCTATGAAGCATTGGGAAGTAAGGAGACAATAGTCTCCAGCAAACGACCTAGAATAAAGAGCCTCCCTAGCATAAAACAAACACATACCTCATCTAAAAGGAGACAGAGATCCACGCAGGGAAAGGGGGGCTTCGAACAGACAGGATGCGCGAGCAGAGCTACGGTGGGAGGGGGAAAACATTTTTAAAGAACATCAGAGGGCAGAAGGTAGCGGTGCTGAGAACTCTATGTGGGTAGAAAGCTAAAGACCGGACGGACTTGCGTGTCCAAATGCAGCCTGTCTTTCCCTCCCGCCTTCCACATTCGGAACTCAGAGAAAAACAATAGCCTGCAAGACTCCAGGCCTCAGTAACCAGGACAGTAAGCCCTGGGAGAACAGGGACAAACAAAATAAGTGTCATAATTGCCTGCCGACTGCAGAAGAAGAATCTCTAGGGCACTTGGGGAGGAGGAGCCCAGAAACAGCCCAAGGCAGAAAAAAAGAGTCTCTAGGGCACAGGGGGAGGAGGAGCCCAGAAGCCGCCCAAGGGACTCTCTGACTGAGGAAACAGGAGAATCAAGAATCCAGGGAAAGTCGGGCAGCGGATGTTCACAGGACCGGGCCCCAGAACAGAGAGAGGGCTCTGTGAGTGTCGGTGGTAGGGGCCGGGGCATATACTGGGGAAACCACCCAAGATCAAACAATGAACCAGCTAAATGCACCAGAGGGGAAATACCTGATAGTTCAGTAGTCTCTTCCTCCTGGAAGTCGTAAAAGTTCACAAGATCCTGGGAAGAACACACTTAAGGTCTTGCTCAGTACTATGAAGTAATTAGCCCAAGACCAAAGATTACTTTATTCTTTCTCAAGGAATCTTAAAAGCAAGACCCCCGGGCTGGGGATTTAGCTCAACGGTAGAGCGCTTGCCTAGCAGGCACAAGGCCCTGAGTTCGGTCCCCAGCTCCGGGGGGAAAAAAAAAAAAAAAAAAAAGCAAGACCCACAAATGATCAGGCTTCTCCAAGTAACTTGATTCTAGCCCCGAACAAATTTCAAAAATAATTATAAAAATGCAAAAGTACCCCAAACAGCCATTAAGGTGAAATCCACACCACAAAACCATCGGACCGGAAGCCATGCAGGAAAACACAGCGCCCAGGGCAGGGACTGGCACAGAGCAGATTCAGAGGTTATGACTCAAAGACGCCAAAGCCGTTTCTGAGCCGTATCTCATGCTTCCAAAGATTAAGCAGAGACACGGTAGGCAGATACACACATCAGACACCTAGAAATGGAGACTGTAATCATGAGACAAAACCACACACATCACAGGGTTTAAGGACCTATCGACCATAAACCATAAACGAAGGAGGAAACAGGGAACAGAAGCAGCGGGCTGGGGCACCGGGTCAAGCCTCCTTATGAGCAAATCAAATCAGGGAGAGGGCTGAAGCCAAAAACAAACTTGAGGAACTAATGGTCAGATTTCCCCCACAAAGTTTATGAAAGAAGTACACTGTGCATGCGTACTGAAGTGACAAAATGCAATCAATTATTTTGTATAAGTAATATACACTAATAATTTTAATAAGAAAAAAACACCTATGAAAAATGTATGCTCATAGGCTGGAGAGGCTCAGTGAAGTCCTAGCATAGGTCTGAAAAGAGGTGTGTGTGTGTGTGTGTGTGTGTGTGTGTGTGTGTGTGTGTGCGTGTGTGTATAAAACACTGACAAAAAGAAAAATCCTAAAAGCAAACAAAGAAAAAGAAAGCACATTCAGAAAAACAGGTCAAACATCTCCTAAGAGTGATCTGAAATAGTTCAATCAAGACAAGGGAACAATAGCTTCACACTACTGAAATAAAAACTAACACTGTGAACCTAGAATTCTGTACCCACAAAAAACTGTGTGTGTATGCAAGAGTGTGCACACGCATGTGTGGATGTGTGAATACATGTACATGCGTGTCGGGGATGTATGTGTGTCTACACACATGTGCAGGTCAGAGGTCACCTCTGAGTGCCAGTTCTTACTTTCTATAGTTTAAGTAAGGCTCTCCTCTCTATTGTTCACTGCAGAGAAACCAGGCTGTGAGCTTCTGAGGATTCCCCTCAGCCCCCATCCCTCACTCCACCATCCAGTCACGGGAAAGCTGAGATCTCAGACACCGTGTTACTGTGCTTGGCTTCAGATGCACTCTAGAGATTTAAACTCACTTCGTAATGTTCACCCACCAAGCGCTTTACCGACAGAGCCATCTCCCCACCCTGAGAGAAATCTTTAAGTTGCACACATTTGATTCTGTTTTTCTCTTCAGAGACATAGAGCTATGTGGTTAAGATGTGTAAAGAAAACCACAGGTAATTCAGAGCTAATTAGAGATAATGTTCTGTTTTTGACTTAGAGGGAAGACACTCCCCACTCAACACAGGCACTTAAGTCTGTTGTTGACTCGCACAGTGAGGCACGCGTGCTTATTTGTACTGGCAGTGGAACGGAAAGTTAAGAAGACCGTATACATGCCACCTCCCTCCAAAACACTGATGCAAGTCTTGCTTCTCCTGACAGGCTTCCATGTTTGCAACAACATGTGCTCACGTTAGGCAAGAATGTGACAGAGGGGGATGCTGTGGGGTAGAGAGATGCCCAGAGGTTAAAAGCACTTACTGCTCTTCCAGAGGACCGAGGTTTGATCCCGTGCCCACAGCGTTCTCGATGGGGAGGTGGTCCATTGATGCAGGGTTTGTCCTGCAGAAGGTTGACATGAACTCAGCCACCTGTAATAACAGCTTTAGGGGCTCCAGTGTTTCTGGCTTCCACAGGCACCTGCGCTCGTGTGCACACATCCATACACAGACATACACACACACATAATTTAAAATGATTTTTAAAAATTCTTAACAACAACAACAACAACAACAACAACAAAGATGTGTGGTCAATCTGATTCAAATAAAAATTCAATAATTCTTTGGGCATGAGATTAACAATGTTCAGAGTCATTGTTGGATTACTCTTAGTCTTGATTCTAAGCAATAAGCACTCATTAATAGAACTAGATGTTATAGTTTCCATTTAGGAAACACATTAAAAAATCTGTCTCTTAAAAAGGATCATCACTAACAATTCCAAATGCTATGTCCTCTTCATACAAACCATTATCATAGACATTAAATATTCATTCTCTTATCAAATATTTATTAAACGTGATAGCATCTTGGGAAGTCTATTTTAGAAAGTCAGAGTTCCAGAGAACCAGAATTCAAGAGTGTTAAAAGCTTTAAGATAACTCAGTTTCCTTAGATTTTTGGTTAGTTCTCTGGTGGTGGCCTGTGTTTTCTGGAGTTGCCTCTCAAAGTCTGGTTTCCGGCACAACTCTGCCTCCTGTGGTTTACTACGTCAGTTCTCTTCCTCAGCTCTCAACCTACCTGGGTTAGCCTCAGCCTGTGAAGCTCATCACAGCTGCATCTGGTCTGATAGTCAATGTCAAACTGTTGCAGGATGAACTCTTCCTCGATGGTCGAGCTTCCCTGAAAGAACACTACAATGCCTGAATGGAGGACAGATGGCCTTCCTTCATCTCCGGAAGTGTTGACCAAATGCTCAAGGAGCAGTCACTGGAGACTAAGGAGACTGACAACTTTAGAAACTGCAAGAAGCCAGTTTCTTTCCCTGAAGAAATACTGTCTGACCAAACACAAATTTTTCTGACACATTGTAGCAGAGATATTCCTAGAGTGTTTTTCTTTCTTTTCTTTCTTTCCTTTTTTTTTTAAAAAGATTTCTTTATTTATTTTATGTATGTGCGTACATTGTATCTGTCTTCAGACACACCAGAAGAGGGCACCAGATGGTTGTGAACCCCCATGTGGTTGCTAGGAATTCAACTCAGGACCTCTGGAAGAATAGTCAGTGCTCTTAACCTCTGAGCCATCTCTCCAGCTCCCTAGAGTGCTTTTCAAGTATATCTTTAACAAGGAAAAAGTGTCTGTGTGGGCTGGAGAGATGGCTCAGCGGTTAAGAGCACCCGACTGCTCTTCCAGAGGTCATGAGTTCAATTCCCAGCAACCACATGGTGGCTCACAACCATCTGTAAAGAGATCTGATGCCCTCTTCTGGTGTATCTGAAGACAGCTACAGTGTACTTATATATAATAAATAAATAAATCTTTAAAAAAAAAAAAGTGTCTGTGTATGTTGTTGAAAATCTATGCTACGTGCGGGCAGGTGTCTCCGGAGGCCAGAAGAGCCTATGTCCTATAGCAGCAACTGTGGGCAGTTATAAGCTGGTGGGTGCTGGGAAATAAACCTAGGTTCTCCCAGCTACTGAGCCATCCAGGGCTTCTCCATGACCCAGCTAAAAGAGGCCATTTCAATGTTTTTATACTCAGAATAACACTGTCCATTCTTGCTCCCTGAACACAGTTGGTAGGAGTAGAAACGGATGTGTTGAGTGGCTCAGGGAAATGACTTTTGTCCTAACCTTGAAAGACAAACTAGAGTCAGAAGAATCCCGCTTTGGGAGATAAAAATTGGGAAACAGAGAGAATAGGGTGCGTTGAAGTTGGAGATGAAGTAATATTTACAGAGAGGAGTCGTGAAGCAGGGCGAGAGCCTTAAATTTACGGAGCAGCCTCAGAATGGGGCGTCGTAGGATAACAATGAGAAGAAACCCAGCAAGCACAGTCAATGCAGAAACCCATAGTGTAGAAGGGAAAGAGGCTTACACCTCAGACTGCTGGGATATAGAATTCAAGGACCTCTAGGACTCTGGTTAGAGAGACCGGAAACACAGCAAGCTGGCAGAACAGCTGAGCCGCAGTCCCAGGGGTGGTATTGTGAGTGTCATTTTGTTTTGGTTTCCTATCCTAAAGAAAACTTTACTGACCTTTGTTTCCTCCCACATTCCCAGGCTTCCCCAGCTTAACGAGCTGCAGAGATGAACTGTGGGTAAGAAAAAGCAGCAGGAGCTGCTGGGCCTGTGCGGCTGTCTCAGCTAGCAAATGCCTGCTGGGACATACTTGAGTTAAGTCCTCAAAACCCTCAGAGACGGTTTGTGCTTGTAATCCCAGCATGGGCAGAGGCAGGCAGATTCCTGGGGCTTGCTGGCTGGCCAGTCAGCCTAGTCTAATTGGTGAGCTCCAGGCCACTAAAAGACCCTGTCTCAAAATGGTGTCTGGCATAGCTGTTTTGTGACCCATGTTCTTCCTTCACCCATGCAAACTTGCATGTATATTTGATGTTTCCCTTGGTTTATGGTTTCATCTTGTTAGGGAGGACATTGAACTACAGACAAGGAAGGTTGGTGCTCGGGGGTCTTGTGCAGACCCTCTGGCATTCAGCTCTCATTCACAAGTGGGGACACGGTAGGAGAGACAGTATGGAAGGCTGGGAGGAACGCTAGGCCACTTCTTCCAAACGTCAGGAAACAGGACCAGCAAGATGGCTCAGTGGGAAACATGACTGATGACCATTTCTAGTGTTTCTCTAAATCCTCAAAAAGGATGAAGGAGAGAAGAGACTCTACCAGGCTGTCTTCGAACCTCCACATTGTAGCATGCACACAGCCACACATATATACCACATACACATTCACATAATAGTAATAAGACCTTCCAGTATTACATCCCTCTCAGATTTGTAATGCATTAGTAACTTTTAATCAAATACTTTACACATATATTCAATTCGCTTATCTGTGTGTGCGTGTGTGCGTGCATGTATAATAACAACAACAACAGGGGTTGGGGATTTAGTTCAGTGGTAGAGCGCTTGCCTAGCAAGTGCAAGGCCCTGGGTTCAGTCCTCAGCTCTGAAAAAAGAAAAAGACAAAATAACAACAACAACAACAACAACAATAATAATAATAATAATAATAATAATAATAATAATAAAGTTAAAAAAACACAACTTCTCTACTATGTAAGGAAGGCTCTATGCAGCCATCTTTAGGATGTTCCTTAGGATTCCTAGATTTCAGGTAGAGCAATCTCCAGCAATAGGACCGAGTGAAGAGGTGGGAATCAGACAACCCCACACAGCCAGCTAGCTTAAGGACAGAGAAGCCAGACTGTGGGTGGCAGGTAATCATGGCAGTCATTCCATGGCGGTCACTCCACCCAGCAGCAGCAAGCCCCAGGTTCTGCCCTGTCGGCAAAAGGTTTCTCTCACCCCACCAGGCTGCTCATGGGTTCAATGCAATCTTAATTAACTTTTGCCATGACTTTTGGCCCCCATCACCTCCTGAGGAAAACTTGAGAGTGAAGTCAGACAGAGGGGTCAGCAAGGCCTGAGGACAGTGCCTAGAAGCCGTCAGCAGCTAGATCTGGCTGTGCTTCCTTCTCCTAGAGATTCCAGGTAAGCCTCCCTTCTCCTTCAAAGCCATGGAGTTATATTCGGGTTTGGAGGATAGTCCCTTGCTAAGAAAATAGTACCAAATGAATACATTGAGTAGGGCCGGCAAGATGGCTCACTCAGCCGGTGAAGCTGCTTCCCAACAAGCGAGATACGCTGAGTTCCATGCTCAGGTCCCACACGACAGAAGGAGAGAACCAACTCTCACAAGTTGTCCTCTGTCACTGTGACCTGTGCATGCACATGCACGTGCACACACACATACACACACGCACACACAGGTAAACAAATTGAATATATGTGTAAAGTATTCGATTAAAAATTACTAATGCATTACAAATCTGGGAGGAATGCAATACCGGAAGGTCTTAAACCCAGGAAAACCATCAGGGAACCAAAAGACTCTGCAGAGATGTGGGGACTGGCGTAAGCACTGGGGTTCTTGGACTAAAGGTGCAGAGAGGCTTGATAACCACGGCAGACATGTCCGCCCTTTAGAAAAGCACCCGTGTCACCAGCACTCACAGACAAGTGTGTCTGGAAGCGTGAAGTGCGGCAGGAGCGAAGGATGCTAAGGACAATTCCTGTTGCTAAAGCGGGAACGGAAACTATGGAGTCACAGCCCCGGTAAAAGATAGAAAAGTGAGTATTCGAAATAGCTCTGAGCTTACAAACTTTGCCCAAGTTCCCTGTGCCCAGAACTTTCTATAGTCAATGACTGTTTGACTGTCTATGCAGACTGTTTTCATCATGGCTGATGATTTGAGGATTTGACTCCAAATGACATTTAATAGAAGTGACTTTAAGTTTGATGTGTTTCTTCCACAGTAGGGACTGAGCCGAGGGCGTCACACGCTAAGCTCGACACTTTGTTTTTAAAGATATATTTACTTATTTTATGTATGTGAGTACACTGTCGCTGTCCTCAGACACACCAGAAGAGGGAATCAGATCCCATTACAGATGGTTGTGAGCCACCATGTGGTTGCTGGGAATTGAACTCGGGACCTCTGGGAGAGCAGTCAGTGCTCTTAACCGCTGAGCCATCTCTCCAATCCCTGAGCTCAACTCTTTTTTTTTTTTCTTTTCTTTTCTTTTCTTTTTTTTCGGAGCTGGGGACCGAACCCAGGGCCTTGCGCTTGCTAGGCAAGCGCTCTACCACTGAGCTAAATCCCCAACCCCTGAGCTCAACTCTTGATGGTAACTTTAGGTGTCACTGCTAACTTACGAGATCCGCAGCCCAGTGGCAGAAGTTGCTGACTCCTCTGCGTATGTCATCGTGGAGGAGACTGTCTTTATAGAGTGAATCCACTTTGCTTGGCTTTTCTTCACAAAGCCATTGGCCTGAACGTGACATCAGCATCTTCTTGGGCCTACACACAATGAGATCATCAAAGGATTAAGCATGAGGCTGGATGACTCCAAGTGGATCTCAACCAGTATCATTGGGAAATGATCAGCCCTCTCAAGGTCTCTAAAAGGTCACACTCCCTCTTAAGTACTAGAAAAGCAAGTGTATGGAGTGTTCTGTCAGCTTTGAAAGTAATAAGTACTACTTATTATTTTTTTCTTTTTTTCGGAGCTGGGGACCGAACCCAGGGCCTTGCGTTTGCTAGGCAAGCGCTCTACCACTGAGCTAAATCCCCAACCCCAGTACTACTTATTAATTACCATGTACCAGGTAGAAGCCGCTGCACTTGAAGATGACCTGTAATCTTTAGAAAAGAGAGGATTTCTGACAGTGCGCTCTTTCTCTCTCCCTCCCTCCTTCCTCCCTTCTTTTCTCTCTCCTCTGTTATCTTTCTATCTCTGTGTGTGCCTCTCTCTGTCTCTTTCTACCTCTCTCTGTCTCTGTCTCTGTCTCTCTCTTTCTGTGTCTGTCTCTCTTCTATGACTCATGGATATCTGGTAGATTCTAATTGCTGGTCTGCTTCTCTAGCCTGTTGTGAACGGCTCTCACTGGTCTTTCTGCATCTTTCTTTCTTTCTTTCTTTCTTTCTTTCTTTCTTTCTTTTTTTCTTTTTTTTTGGAGCTGGGGACCGAACCCAGGGCCTTGCGCTTGCTACTGAGCTAAATCCCCAACCCCTTTCTACATCTTTCTATCTATCCTCCCAACCCCTTAATCCTGTATTTAAATTTCAGGCCAAATGTTCATTGCTAAATACAAGTCTGAGCATGTCAGATGCAGTTACCCATCATCCAACTCATCAAGGGCTTATTAAATGCAAACACTGGGCTGTGGAATATAGCTCAGTGGGGGAAACACTAGTCCGGTGCACATAAAGCACTGCACCCATCCGGTGCACACAGAGCACTCCTCCGGTACACACAGAGCACTCCATCCAGTGCACACAGAGCACTGCACTCATCTCCAGCATCACTGAAGAACACATGATGGTGCACACCTGTAATCCCAGCACTTGAGAAGTAGAGACAGTAGGATCAGGAGGGGTCCAAGGTCATTCTCAGCTGCGTAGTGAGTTCAAGGCTAGCCTGTGCTAATTGAGACTCTCTCTCTCTCTCTCTCTCTCTCTCTCTCTCTCTCTCTCTCTCTCTCTCTCTCTCTTTTTTTTTCCCGGAGCTGGGCACCGAACCCAGGGCCTTGTGCTTGCTAGGCAAGTGCTCTACCACTGAGCTAAATTCCCAACCCTGAGACCATATCTCAAAAGAAGTTTCTTTTAGCATTTAAAGAGTATATAACCCAGTAATACATATTTCCAAAGTTATGCAACTAACACACTATCTCATTCCAGAGCATCCCCCAAACACGAATAGCTCCTCTCCATTTCTGCCCTCTCCCCTTCCTGGTAAACATGAGTCTACTTTCAGTTACCGTGGACTTGCCTATTCTGTGTGTCTCATTTGACTGGAACTATACAATCAAGTTGGTTTTTTTTTTTTTTGTTTGTTTGTTTGTTTGTTTGTTTGTTTTTTTGCTTAAGACCTTTATTAACAGGTGCTTGCAGTTTGTTGACTTTTTTTGAAAAAATCAAGTTGTAAGCTATTACAAATTAAAAAGGAAGTTCTTAAAAATCTCAACTTGACCAGATATGAAGCAATTTAAAAACCGTTAAAGGTGTATTGAGAAAAACCAGGCCTTTTTTTTTTTTTCTTAAAAAAAACACGTTTGTCATTACCAAAAAGAGACATCTTTCGGTAAAATAATAAAAACTCCTGCTGCATAGATAACGCAGATAGCTCCAGTGTATCTGGTCAACCGGCCAAAAGCAAGCACTTAAGGTCTTCGGCTCCAATCTTTATTCATTCTTTTTTTTTCCCCCCGGAGCTGGGGATCGAACCCAGGGCCTTGCGCTTAGCAAGCGCTCTACCACTGAGCTAAATCCCCAACCCTTATTCATTCTTTTTTTTTTCTTCTTTTTTTTTTTTTTTTTTTTTCCGGGGCTGGGGACCGAACCCAGGACCTTGCGCTTCCTAGGTAAGGCCTCTGCCACTGAGCCAAATCCCCAACCCCCATTATTCATTCTTATTGCTGGAATTTCATATTCATTTCTTCTTGTTGGATGACCAAACCGGATGGTGGTAGAGATGGTGAGCCCGCGTTTACTCAGCCCCGCCCTGCTCAGCCTTGGGAACAGACAGATTCTTAGCTGGTGGATCGGCTGCCTTTGTCTCTCTGCCATCTTGTGGTTTAGGGTTCTCTGGGCGTCTGCGTCGGTAATTGAACTTGCGGTGATATCGACGTTGAGGGGGCTGCTGACCTTGGGTCTCATCTCCTTGATTTTCTTTCTCCTCTTCATTGCCATCCTCTCTAGGCTGTCTTTGGAGAGGAGGGCCCCTGCGGAATCGTGGTCTGTAACCCCGATACATATTCTGTCTCACTGGTCTACCTTGCTCTCCTGCACCCTGGTTGTTCCCTCCATCACTTCTCCTTGCACAGGGGGGTTAGAATACTGTGGTCGGCATGCACAGGGTCTCCGCATGTAGTAAGGTTGGAACCTTTGCCTGCGATAGGGCCGGCATGGTTGGGCCTGGCCTTCAGGAGAGCTTTCCGATCTCGTTCTTTTCCCCACTCTCACTATTCTGGTGATTTTGTTGGTAATTGCGTGGAGGAGCCCCACGACATGGATAGCGTCTATAATGGTTACGGTCTGCTGCGTATTTACTGCCTTGAACTGGAACTCCACCAGAGCCTGTAACATTTGCTGCCTCCACTCCCTTTTCTCCTCCAACAACATCAAACTCCACAGTGTCTCCATCTCCTACAGTGCGAAGGTTATTCTGTTTTATGGCAGTCTGGTGTACAAATACGTCTTCCTTGATGACCTTTTTGTCCCCGCCATGGAGCTGGGCTTGGTGTCGGCGGCGCTGGGGGCGGTGGTGGGGGCAGCCGGCGGCTGCTATGTCTCGCCCTCGCTGCTTCTGGTTGTGGTGATGGTGACTGGGGCTGGCCGCAAGGGGCTGCGGCTCCCCCTGGGTGTGATGGTGACTAGGCGGGCGGTGGCAGTGGGACTCTCAGGGCTCTCTGGGGTCCACTCTCCTCTCTCTCTACCGAACTCACAATCAAGTTTTTAAGTGACCTCTTCTGGTGTGTCTGAAGACAGCAACAATGTATTTATATAAATAAAATAAAATGAATCTATATAAATAAAATATATATAAATAAATATATATAAATATATATATAAATATATAAATAAAATATATTATATAAATAAAATAAAATAAATAAGAGGAGGAGAAGGAAAAGGAAGGGAGGAGGAGGAAGAAGAAGAAGAGGAGGGGGAGGAGGAAGAGGAGGATGGGCTGGGGAAAAGGGTCCATGGGTAAAGCACTTGCTGCACAAGTGTGAGGTCCCAAATTCAAATCCCCAGAACCTGTGGAAAGCAAGGCTGGGCAGTACAAGCCTGTAATCCTACTGCTCTTACATATGTATATGGAGGGACGAGGCAGAGACTGGAGACTCCCTGGAAGCTCACAAGTCAGCCGCAAACAACCAAGAGACCCTGCCAGAAAGAGGGTAGAAGGTAAGGACCCACACCTGAGGTTGTCCTCTGATGGCTCTGTGTGGTATGCGTGGCCGCCCTAATCTCTCTCTCTCTCTCTCTCTCTCTCTCTCTCTCTCTCTCTCTCCCTCCCTCCCTCCCTCCCTCCCTCCCTCCTCTCTCCACAGGCATGCATGTACAAAGCAGAGAAGAGGAGGGAGGGGAAGAGGGAGTAGGAGAGAGGTAGGGAGGAAGGGGAGGGGAGAGAGAGCGAGGGGAGAGAGAGGGAACGGGCAAGGGTAGGCATGGAGGTCATGAAACCAACTGTTTGCTTTGAAGAAACACCATGACCAAGGCAAGCAACTCTTTTATTATTATTATTTTTTGTTTTGTTTCTAAGATTTATTTTATTTATGCGAGTACACTGCTGTTGTCCTTAGACGCACCAGAAGAGGGCATCAGATGCCTATTACAGATGGCTGTGAGCCACCATGTGGGTGCTGGGATTTGAACTCAGGACCTCTGGAAGAGCAGTCAGTGCTCTTAACCGCTGAGCCATCTCTCCAGCCAAGGCAACTCTTATAAAAGTAAGCATTTAGTTGAGGCTTGTGTACAGTCCCAGAGAGTTAGTCCATTATTATTATGGTAGGAAGCTGGCACGGCACTGGAGCAGTCACTTTACAGACTGCACAGTTTCTCCAGCTTTGCACTCTGACCCACTGGCAGCAGGCAAAGAGAGCAACAGGGACTGGTCCTGCTGTGGGCTTTGTAAAGGACAAAACCCACTCCCAGTGACACACCTCCTCCAACAAGGTCACACCTCCTAGCCCTTCCCAAGCCCTAGGAACTAAACATTCAAATATAAAAGCCAGTGAGGCCCATTCTCATTCAAACCACCACACCAGCTAATAAGCTATTGTGACATCCAAACAAGACACAGTGGCTTCCTGGAACAGACCTGTAGTACACAGGATTTTAGATTTCACAAAGTCGTTGCCAACTGTCAGCCGATTGCTGTTGTTCTAGAACCAGGTGATTGCTATTTATTTACTGGGCTGTGAAAGGCAGGAAGAATACATCTGATCCAGGAATGGAGCTCGTGGTTTCCAACTGTGAAGTCTGAGATGCTAATTACAGGTCCAAGGACAGATCCTGGCTTGTCCATTTGTAGGTGGCCAAAGTCAACTTGGATGTGAACATACAGAAAAGACATCAGAAACTGAAGTACTTCAAGGTTTGAAACAAATGAAACAAGACAGCGGCGGGGGGTGGGGGGGGAGAACATAGGGAGACCCTGTCTCAAAAAAACCAAAACAAACAGACAAATGGAGAAACCAGGCAAAGGAAACCAAAGAGGGAACCTTGAGCTAGGCGGACGCTAAGGGGAAAAAAAGCTAAAGGAAAAACGGTTGTGAGCCTGGGTATGGTGGTTCACAACTGACCTCCCAGCACTGGGGAATCAGAGGCAGAAAGATTGACACAAGGCTAGCCTGGTCTACATATCGAGACCCTGTCTTGAAAGAAAAAGAAAATACTGTTATGGGAAAGATGATGTCATCGATTGTGTCAGTTGCCGTGGAAACAGTAGTGTGGTAGTGTGGTATTGTGGTAGGTTTGAAGTGGATTCCCTGCTGCCCCCAAATGGCAGTGCTGGTGACAGTGTCCTAATAGTGATTCTCAACCTCAGGGTCGAGTGACCCTGTCACAGGTTCGCCTGAGACCACTGGAAACCAAATATTTGTATTGCAATTCATAACAGTGGCAAAATTACAGTTATGAAGTAGCAATGAAAATATTTTTTTGGTTGGGGGTCACCACAACATGAGGAGCTATAAAAGGGTCGCAGCATTAGGAAGGTTAAGAACTACTGTCTTAACCAGAAAGACTTTGGCCAGGTAAACAGAATGATCATTGGGTAAACTGAGGACTAAAGTCAGTTTCTTCTTCCTGGAGCCTCCTTTAAACCACCAGGAACCAACCTCCTTTCCTTTAGTCGACCCCAGAGGTCTGTCCCTCTGGCAAGGACATCTAGTTCCCAGTCAACCCAAACAGCCTGCGTCAGTTCAAAGCACTCACCCTGTCGATGGTCATAGGAAGTCCACTTGCTTCCCCACAGTTTGTTCTTTTCCCTGCTCCCACCCCAACCCACCCCACCCCCCAACCCAGAGGTAAACCTTAACAGTTTGATTCCCAGTTAAACCTTTCTACCCTGGAGTGGTCTGGTCGCATGGCTTCACTGTGTCCTCAATAACAGTGTGGTGGTCAGTGAACACTTGTGCAGTAACTGTTAAGGACTGAGTGGGACTCGAACCCCAGAAGCTCAGCTATATAATACTTGGTTACCAGCTGGGGCTGTTCAGATTAGGAAATCCCTGGAAGGAAGCTGTTGGGAGCATGGCTTGAGGGTTATTGCCTGGCCCTGATTCGGGCTCACTGCTTCCTGTTGGGCTTTGGGTGACAGGCGGCTGGCGTTCATTCCAGCTGCTGTGACTGTGAGTCTGCGCTTACCTATTCGTCCGCAACCACGATAGACTGTGCACTCCTGAACTGTGAGCTAAAGTTAATCCGTCCTCCTTTGCATGGCTTTTGCCGGGATTTTTGTCACACCAATGAGCAAAGTCACTGGTACGGTAGCACGGGTGTTGATGTGAACTTAACCGAAGGCAAGGTCGGTGGAGTTCAGTGGGCACTGAAGAGAGAGCTTGACTGCTGTGGGATCGTGAGAGAGGTGAGTTGGGATGCCTCCTTCAAAGGTTCTTCTCAGAGGAAAAGGCAGAACATCTGGCCAAGGGGCGAGTTGCGGTGTCACCTCTGGTAGGGTTGGGGCAGTCTCTAAGGAGATCAAGTGTTAATCCTTGGAGTTTGTGCTACTCAACTTTCCAAGAGTCTTCGCAGGTGTTCATCCATACTTCTAACAGAGGGATATGATCTGGATTATCTTCCTGGGCCCAACACACCATCACGAGTGTCCTTGAAGGGAAAGTGACAGGGAGAGCAAAGCCTGACCCACACGGAGAGCAGGCGATGTGAGGACAGCCCAGACACATGAAGCTGCTGGCCTTGAAGTTTGGACAGATGTGGCTGTCCAGCAGCCACCAGAGACTGAAGGAGGCAAGGAGCAAATGTCCCTGCAGCCTCTGGAGGGAACGCAGCCCGGCTGACCTTCAATGTCAGCACTGACCGATGACAGCCACATCAGACTGCAGGCCTCAGAGCTACCGCCCTTAAATGTCAGTAAAACGTTTCCAATTGTTTCAAGCCACCAGGTTTGCGGTTACAATTTCACAGCGGGCAAAGGAAACAAATGTGTATGCTAACAGCCAAGGTCACCTCTATGAGATTCCACATTTCTTTTATGATGTGCTAAGATAGTAATATATTACTGCTGGACTTCTTCCAAATAGCTTACTGAATCCTACTTGTTTGTAATTTCTTACCTGTGAGATTCTTTTTTCAGGGTTAACCAAGCAAATTGCTCAAAGTGAAAGACAGAGTCTGTCTATATCTTCTTACTATATCATAATATATGATCTATTCTATAATATATAATAATCCTAGAGATAATGTTCCTCTCTTCCACATACAGGTTCTGAGCAACTTCAAAGACAATATAAACCACAAAGACAAGAATGAAAACACCCCTTTTATGACAAGTAGCTACCATGTTGGAGGATTCAGCTTTAGGTCCAAGCCATAAACTGGCAGACTCTCCCACCCAGTCCCTACTGGGGGGCGACTTTGCCTCTAGCACAGAGAGGGAGAGGAACTCGTGTCTCCCAAGGATCCTCTAGGGCAGAAGCAGGACATATTATCATCCCAGATACACCAGAGAGCACGCAATGCAGTGAGAGAGCCCTTGTCATCCGAGATCTCTAGGCACCCACTGGTGAGATCATCCTGTTTTCAAAGTAAATGTGTCCCCTTCCTAAATCTATATGCAGACACTTGTGGCAACATCTGTATTATTAAGTACTATGGGTTAAGGAGAGCAAGGGTGTGATATAAGAGTTTCTACTAAGTTTCAGAGAAGTTTGGAAAGTTATAGAGAAGGTGCATGCAATTAGGGGCATGGCCTATACAGACATGAGCAGGGTCTCCAAACAGAAGAGCCTATAAATGCCGTAAACAACAAGCAAGTAGCCAGGTGTGGTGGCACAAACCTGTTACCCCAGCACTCAGGAAGCAGAGGCAGGCAGACTAAGAGTTTCAGGCCAGCCTGGATACATACATAAAACCCTGTCTCAAAATAGAAAAAAAGAAAAAAAGGCTAGCAAGTGTATCATTGACAATCCCGTGTTATACATATGTGCACACATGTGCTTGGGATGACCTAACCGACCACTGGCCTGCCATGTTGAACAAAGTCAATTCATCAGGTTTTCTTGCCAAATAAGAGCTAGATAGGAGCCCACACTTATGCCACTGAGAAAACCACACCCACAGGAGCCATGTCTTGTCTTCCTCTTCAAGACTGATTACTACTGCTTCTTTACAAGTATTCTAGGTACCCAGGCACGGCCAGCCTTGGGAAGTAGAGGCAGGAGGATTGGGTTGCTAGGTCGTCCTTAGCAACAGAATGAGTTGGAGGTCAGCCTGGGCTAAAAGAAACTCCGCATCATTTTGTTTCTTGGGTTTTTGTTTTTTTCATAACTCACAAAACGAAACACCCAAATGAGCAAAACTATTCTACCTATGACAAGTCCGTCCTAGGCTGTTCATCGGGGGAAAGACGTCAGCGGTACTCACGGGCATACTTGGGAAGAGCGTTCTTCTACAAGCTTTGTGGGTTCCTTCATTAACTCCCTGGTATCCCGGCAACAAGCCCATGCATCCTCAAGCTTCCTCTCTGGGTCGAGTACCTCAAGCACCTTCAATAAGAGCTACACAGAGAAAGCAGACTTGGGGTGAGGGGGTGATTGGAGGAAAGGGAGCCCCCAATTCTAAAACAAACACACCAAGTCGTTTCTTCGGTGTTTCTTTTCAAACACCATTTATCAAGCCCCTCATGGAGCACTGTGCTGGGGGGCTGTTTACAAACCTTTGTGGCCCTGCCATTGGATGCTCAGGCTCTGTGTTGTGGTTCCATTTCCTCTAGCAGAATCTGCCTGAGAGCCTACCTGAGTCCCCCAAAGCCTCAGCACTCGGAGTGTCTCTGTTGGACTTCTGCGGTTCTTGACTGCGGGCTTCTCAGGTCTCTCTCGGGCCTCCTAGGAATACAGTATCTACCACACATTGAAGATCCACCTCACATTCTGGGGAGATAGCGAAGCTAGAAAAGTGCTTGCCTGGCCAGCGTGAGAACCTGAGTTAGACCCCCAGAACTCATGTTTTAAAAATATAATTAGGTACGGGGCACACCTGAAATCTAGTCTTAGCGCTAAGATAGTGGAGACTTGCCCGCCTACCCTGCTCCGTGAGTTCCAGCCCAGTAGGAAACATTGTGTCAATAAAATGATGGTCAGCGCCTGAGAACAACAGATGAGGTTGTCCTCTGCTCCTATTACACAGGCACACATGTGCACACATAGCTCAGAGTGGACCCAGGGAAACTAGGCGATAGGATTAGATTTTCCTAGCATCGCACAAAGTATTGTTTCTTTTCTGTAGGTGTGAAGTAGAATCTAAACTGGAGCTTACAGCATCCAGGTCAGCACCATAGAAAGACCCTGGCTCAAAATAAAGCTAACCCTGCAGAGGAGGGGAATGAAAAATTGGAGGAACCAGAGGGGTCAATGACATCACAAGAATCAACTGACTGGGACTCAGGTAGGCTCACGAAGATCGGGGAGCCTGTATGGGTCTGACCTAGGTCCTCTGCATACTGATATGGTTGTGGATCTCAGTGTTCTTGTGGGATTCCTAACAGTGACAGCAGGTGCTGTCTCTGACTCTTTGGCCTGCCTTTGGACTCTTTTCCTCCTGCTGGGTTGCTTCAGGAAGCCTTGATGTGAGAATCTGTGCCTGATCTTACTGTAGCTTGTTACGCCATATTTGGTTGATGTCCCTAGAAGGCCTGCTCTTTACTGAGGGAAGGTGAAGTGGGGGTGGATCTTGGGGAAAGAGGAGAAGGGAAGAGACTAGGGGAGGGAGAGAGGGGAGGGGGAAGACTGCAGTTGGGATGTAATGTCTGAGAGAAGAATAAATAAATAGGAAAAAAATCAAGAACAAAAACAAACAAAACAAACAAACAAAAAACCCCAAAGCTAACAAAACCTAGTTGGGAAAATCAGACAGGGAAGTGAGAGCCACACTCCTGTACCACAGTCATGGTGATGTGGTAAGACTCAGACCCTCTGGCTTACGGGACCCAGTGAGGAAAAGTGTGTAGAAAATCACTGATCAGAAATTTCAGCTGCTCTTCCCATAGACTTTTCTAGCACGAATCACTCATTCACTCATTCATTCATTCATTCATTCATTCATTCAGTGACTGGAGTCTAGTGAGGGAAGAGGAGCCGATTGTGGAGCAGCAGATGGGAGGTTCCCATCCGGGGCCTCCGAGGACAGGTTTCCCAGAGTGAGAAGTCACTGTGCAAGGGATTGTGTGAGATCTAGGAGAAAATTTATTTCCATGACTGTCTGATTAGAACAAGCTGCATTTGTAAGTGCACAAGGGACTAGCCAATCAGATGCCTCCCTCTGAGTTGGATTTTTCAGAGAGCAGCGCCATCATGGGCAAGGGTTAGGGCTGGCAGAGAATGGCTGTTGGGATCATTGGCTGTTAGCACCTGGACGGAAGAATGGAGACTCAGGCTCAAGGCTGCCTGAGGAGGAAGATAAGCCCAAGAATGTATCACATGGAATGTGTCACCCGCTCAGGAGTTTAGCAAGGCAAAGGGCGGACATACATCATGGGATTACAAATTCAGCATTGGTTGCAGAACATGGATTGCAGGATTCATTGGGTTTAGGGAACAAACCCAAGGGATGAAGACTTGTAAGGGATGGAGACTGAGTAACAATGTATAACAATGTATACCAATGTGCCTCAAGTTTTGGTTTCACAATTGTGGGTTCAGACTTATCTGTTTAGCCCAAGGGCAGGCTAAACAGGGGTGGGTGTGTAGAGCTTCCTGTTTATCCCCTTGCCTCATCCAGCCTGCCTTCTTCTTCAGATTTCACACACCTTGGGATTTGTTTAAGGATACGGTGGTCAACTAAGAAACCATTTCTAGGCTCTCTAGCAGAAGGGAAAGGCCAGATGAGGGGCCCAGTCCTGTGAAAGCTACCATTTGCTTGATGAAAGACGGTCATTTCTTCCTCCTTGTTTGAAAGTCAAGCTTGGGTCCATTTTGAAAATTAGGAGCAGGCTGGAAGCCCTGGCCTGGGCGTTGTGGTGGAGTCCCCATAGCCTTCAGATTCTCCTGTCTCTAGCCACCTGTCAGTGAGTTCTTAACGAGACCTCTTTGACCCAGGCTAAACAGACATAAGTAATACTGAGCAACCCTTGTGTGGCTTCCTGTACCCTGAGAGTCTCAAGGCAAAGCCAGAAAGCAAAGAAAACTGCCGCAAGGAAGGCTGCCCTGAGCTGATAAAAAAGCCTTCACTGGGGGTACGGTACAACTTCCTCTCTTATAATATGTACCCCAGGGCTTCCTGGGCATCTGCAGAGAATTGTTTTAGGGCCCCCAGGAGGCCTTCCCTCAAGACCAGACACATCACCTCAGCAGGCAGAGCTTCTTTAATTTGTGGGTAGAGAGCCAGGGGGTGCAGTGCGTCGTCCTTAGCTTCCACTTCCTCCAAGAATGTCTTCCCAGCTTTCGAAAGCTTAGACAACGTTGTCCCCGTGGGCAGTCTGCTCTGCCTCCCCTTGGGGGTAGCATTGGGGGCTCCGTGATGAATAAGAGGTAGAAAGGCATCCTTGGGGCCCTGGTGTGGGGGGCAGTCTTTCCTGAAGTCATCCAGCCCCTCTTTCACAAACACCCAATGCCGGCTATTCAATGTCAGCCTGCTACTCTTCGGGAGACGTTTGGAAGGCAGGTTCTCGAGGTACCTAGGAGACAACATGCCAGATGAGCATCCTAGGACTTGGGTGGGAGGAGGCGGACCCACACCTATTGTGGGGTGGGCAGAGCAGAAGAGGTTGATTTGCGCATGCTCTACAAGCCCCTGCTCCTGCTTTCTGCCCTCTACCTCTCTACCGTGTCCCTACAAATGGCTCCCATCTCCTCCTTAAGCAAACTCACCTTTCTGCATGAGAACTGTACCTTTTGCCCGCACACATTGTTGAAGCATCAAGTTACCCTCTGTATATACGTAGTCTAAATGCCTGGAACAGAAGATGCTTTTTTTTTTCTTTTTTACTGAGTGGCATACTTCAAAGTCTCACCTGTGTCGTCCATGTCACTGTATTTTAAAGGGCCAACCATGTGAACTAAAGCATTTGTCATTCTAACTGCTTCTGCCACATTAGAAAAAAAAAAAACTGTTCTGTAGCCAGACTTTGGCGACTATGTGGGTTCTTCTTTCCTCCACCCCTCTTCATCCCTTTAACTCCCTAACACTAGATAGGAGAAGGAAAAAAAAAGGTAGACAGGAAAGGGGCGCCATTATCATTAATTAGTCTACTTCCTGCTGATTGGGGACATCAAGTTCCTCCAGGCAAGTTTCATCTTCCCCATCAGGAATCTAATATCCTCCTCCTCCTCCTCCCCCTCCTCCTCTTTCTTCTCCTCCTTCTCCTTCTCCTTCTTCTTGTTCTTCCTCCTCCTCCTCCTCTTTCTTCTCCTCCTTCTTCTTGTTCTTCCTCCTCCCCCTTCTCCTCCTCCTTCTCCTCCTTCTTCTTGTTCCTCCTCCTCCTCCCCCTTCTCCTCCTCCTCCCCCTTCTCCTCCTCCTCCTTCTTGTTCCTCCTCCTCCTCCTCCTCCTCCTCCTCCTCCTCCTCCTCCTCCTCCTCTTCCTCTTTGTGCATGACTACTTAACATACCATAAACAACACCAACAACCAACTAACAACTCAACCATCCTCTCAGGGCCCCAGCATTTCTACAGCCTCTGAAAAATCCCCAGAATTCCAAACATCACACAACTGCAGAAACTACCTGCAGCTGCCACAATCATACCCCTACTAGAGGACGAGGCAAATCAGCCACTGGGAAGCAGCCCCATATCCCACACCTGGGATTAAAACAAAAACATAGTCTTACAATATTTCTGTTTTTTTTTTTTAAAGAAACCAAAATGACAAAATTGTCCCTACACCATTCAGTTTGTGAAAGATAGTCAGGTTGCTTAGAGACTAAAAAAAAGTCAATATGGTAGCAAGAATAAACTTGGGTCCCAGCAACAATGTAACTACTGTAACAATAAACTTCATTATCAACTTGACTAGACTTGGAATCACCTGGGAGACATTCTTGGGCATGCCTATGAGGACGTTTCTTGAGAGGGTTAGCTGAGGAGGGGAGAGCCACCCTGAATGTGGGTACCACCATGCCATGGGCTGGAGTCCCACTCTGTGAGGAGCCCTAGCTGCTGGACTCACTCACCATGAATTCAGCCCTGCCTTCCCCACCATGATAGACACTACATTCTCAAATTCTCTGTGTCTACCCACTTTCTCCCAGAAGGCTGTTGGCCACTAACCTGAGGGGACAAAGGAAGCTGAGGCAGAGAGCCAGGTGCAGCCAGCTAGCCAGCTGTGAGACTGCTGCATTGAAAGGAGTCTACTGTATTGTTCGGGGACGGGGTATTTATGGTCTTTTTTAGGAGTACATATGGAAAGGGCTAATTTGTCATGGCGACAAGCAAGCAGGAAGGGCTGACTGGTTATAATACAGCAGCTAATTATCCTGCAGGCTGGAAGCCAGAGGGGGACATGTGTGCTGAGTTATGTAGCCTTGCAGAGAGCTCTCAACAAAGTCATTTTTCCGACAAGGCCAGAAAAGGCCAACCATCTGTGTTCAAGGACACTCTCCTGACAAAGACAGGCAAAGATGGTGAAGCCCCACCAAGAAAGGGTATTCCCCATTTTGCACTGAGCTTAGAAAGCAATCTGGTCATGGGGGACTGCTACCTTAATAGCAAGGTTCTCCAACACCCTGAGCCCCAATAAATCCTTCCCCTCTGTGTGGGGGTATTTTGTCATGGAGATAAGAAGGGGAGCAAATATAGTCCCTGTGTAGCTGAATGAATGGTTTGTTAGATGACCTCAGTGGCTTGGTTTCCTCTTCTCAACTCAGAAGGAAGGCTGTGAAATTATAATCCATGGACTACATCAAACCCACAATGTGTCATTTGTCCCTGTGCGTGTGCGTGTGCGTGTGCGTGTGCGTGAAACAAGGTCTCACACTATGCAGTCTCTGATGGCCTGAACCCAAGAATTCTCTGTCCTACCGCCTCAGCCTCCCACACAAGCAGCCTCCTTTATGTTTTAATTAGAATCATAAGTACAAGGCTTGACAGACGGCTCAGTGGGCAAAGGTCCCTGCTGCCAAGCCAGACCCACATGGTGGAAGGAGAGAACTGACTCCCGAAAGTTGTTCTCTGACCTCGACCCGCACTTGATGTCCTTATGCACACGCGTGCACATATGAACGCACAAACACACATATGTATAAACACATGCATGCAGGCATGCACACACATGTACACACATGAACACACATATACACAAACACATATGAATGTGCACACACGAATAGGTACATTTTCCTTAAAGAGTCATAATAGCTAACACAAATGGGAAATGTCCTACAGAAAAACAGGAGCTGCTTTAAGTGCTTTCTTTCATACATCAGCCTATTTAAATCTTAAAACAACTAACTCCACATAGCCAGTACTAGTGTGTTTCCTTTTATAGCTAAAGTGGGGCACAAAGAAGTAAAAAAACAAAACATGTGTCAAAAGCTGCACAGGTATAACTCACTCTGGGGACTTCAGTGCCTCTGGCCTCCATGGGCACGTGTACTCAAGTGCACATGCACTCTCACTCACAAACATAGAGTGGGGATTGAAAACAATGAAAATAAAGTCTAACAATAGCTCTATGGCTAAGCGATGATAGAACTGGTAGAACTGGGATCTTTCATGTAGTTCAAGCTCTGGTGAACAGTACTTAGCTGCACACATTTCAGTAATCCCTCGCCCCTCTGCCCCCCCCCCCCCACCGAGCTATCTGACATCTTTCTCAGATCCTCTTGAACTCTGGGAAGAACTCTGGTCCCAGCAACAATGTAGCTCCTGTAACAATAAACTTCACTCTCAGCCTGAGCACCGTTGGGTTAACACAGTTAACCTTAGGTGAGCCATAGACTCCCTCATTTCCCCTCTCCTCTCTGACTTGCACACAGCCTGTCTCTCTGCTTCCTTCCCTGCCAGGCCCCCACTTGCAGGGAGCAGTCAGGCCATGGACATAAGATGGATGGGACAGATGGCACATGGGAAGGAAGATGATAAGAGATCTAGAATAATCAGGCAAAACTAATGCCAAAGCCAGGCCTCAGATCCCCGGTGCCTGATGACCCTAACAATGCCAGCCTGCCTCAGATAGTCTGAGAGCTGGTGTTTTTCCGCAAAGCCTTTTCTGCCTGTAGCTCCTGTCACACATAATGGCCCTTTATACTAAACCCAATTTCTATATCTCTAGATCTCTATATCTATATCTATAGATAGATATGTGAGTACACTGTAGCTGTCTTCAGACACACCAGAAGAGGGCGTCAGATCCTATTACAGATGGTTGTGAGCCACCATGTGGTTGCTGGGAATTGAACTCAGGACCTCTGGAAGAGCAGCCGGTGCTCTTAACCACTGAGCCATCTCTCCAGCCCCAGGAAATCCAACCTTTACTGTAATCATCATCAAACATTTTAAAGAGATTCTAGCCTGGTCCCCAGTGGTTTCCAGCAAACCTTAGAACTTCTTTGCCATGTGTAAATGGGTGTGGGCTCAAGGAGCTTAACTTCACTGTGCTATGAAAATTTAGATGAAAGAACAACAAAAAAAGAGTCTACAGAAAGCTTTTCTCTGCCCTTAATAAATCACCCTCCAAGCAGCTGAAGGTATAGCCATGTTAAGCCATATCTCATCTTGAAATTGATGATCAATTATTAGCAATAACTCTTCTCATTATTAACTATCTTCATGAATAAGTACATTATATTTATAGTTATATATACTTATATATACTTATATTTATAGCTAACTTAAACACCCAAGGGTTGGGGGTTGGTCTGGTGCCACTATGTATTCAAATGCTAAGTTCTGTACCCCAAGATCTGGTTGCCTCAAAATGAGTGAGTTCCCACATGCAACAGCTTTTGTTGTGCAGACCTTGCTCCCCAGTTTTAAAACCATTGCTTAAATAAAGGTGGCTATAGCCAGTTACTGGAGGGAATAGTGTAGGTGGGTTCTCAGTTACCTGGCTTCCAGGTAGGGACCAGGAAGAGAAGGAGGAGAGAGGAGGGAAGAGACGGTAGACTGAGAAGGCAGGTCTCCGTGAAACATACTGGACCGGCAACACGTACCTGAGAGGAACATAACCCCCATCCTCCCAGGGCAGACGGCTGGAGCAGAAATAATCCAGCAAGACCCGAACAGCAAGTTGGGAGAGCAGCACAGTTAAGGAAGTAGCCAGTCTAGCATTAGAGAATTAGACTAGGGGTAACCCCCAGTAATTGCACGGAGCTAAATAATAAATCCTTAGAACTCTGTCTCAACTGGGGGGCTGGCCAGGTCATATTAGTAGTTAATAGTTCACTAAAAACCATTTTATACCCAAGCCCTTCCTAAAAACAGAAAGGATAACAAATATTTTTGTTTGCTTGTTTGTTTTTTTGTTCTGTTTTTTTTTTCTTGAATACAGCCATACATCTCAAATGGGAGCTGCATACTAATTTGACTGAGACTCAGAATTCTGAAAAGATTCATTCGTCTACCTAGCTCACTCTCCATTCCCAGGGGTTAGGAACGTAGAGGGAGGGCTTTCCTTTACCCTACTCTGCTTCTCCTCGTTAAAATGCTTAACTCTGTATTTCCTTATTTGTTTTGTTCGATTTTTTGTGTACAGATAGATTCAACCTCAGATGGCCCAAATTACTCTCAAGCCAGCCTTGTAGAGGACAACCTTAAACTGCCTTCGACTTCTGAGCCTCTGGCCTGCACCTCCTGAGCGCTGCAGTTTTAAATACACTCTGTCATGTCGAGCTTATAGGGTGCTGGGGATCGAGCCCTAAGCAGCATAGTAGGTAAGCACTCTGCAAACTGAGCTACACCCCCATCCTCAACCCTCCATATCTCCTAAAGCCCATAAATAACCTTGCCTGACTAATAACATAGAACTAAGAGCATTTATAGAATATATTGACGTTTATCCTAGAGAAATGAAAATATTTTTTCTTGCAAAAACATGTACATGAAGGTTCACGGCAACTTTGTATTTAAAAGTAAAAAAACCGAAAAATAGCCTGGATTTCTTCAAGTGAATAAAGAAACAAACTGTAGTATATACGTACCACAGAGCACACTCCTTAGCAACAAACCGCGGAACACACCCCTTAGCAACAAGACAAACAAATGGCGGACCTGTGCAGTTTGGGTGGATCTCACAAGCTTTATGGCTAAACAGGAGCAAATATCAAGCGTGACCTACGCTATCCTCGTTTGCCCACATTATTTATTCTTATTTATATATTTATCACATTCCCCGGACCTGGAGTCACAGGCACTTATGGGCTGCCTGACACAGGTTCTGGGAATGCAACTCCAATCCTCTGGAAGAGCATTGAACTCTCTTAATTGCTGAGCCATTTCTCCAGCCCTGGCTACTATTCTTAAAATGCTTAAAATTACAGAACTGGAGAACAGATTTGTGGTTGCTGGGGGAAGAAAGCCTTACCCTGAAGGCCCCACAAAACATTTCCTGTGTGGTTGCTTGGTGTAAAATATCCCCCATAGGTTCTTGTGTTTAAACACTTGATCGTTCTGAAGTTATGGAACTTTTGGAATGTGAAGCCTTGCTAGCCTGCGGAATAATGGTCTGGCTCTGGTTCCCATTCATCTGTGCTCCCGATCTCCTAAGATATGAGCAAGCCAAAAGCTCTCATCTCTGTGGATGGGGCTGCCTGGGTTGCCTACCTTCCCCACCAGCATAGACCAATACCTCCCAAAATTATGAGCCAGAACCTGTTTCTTGACAGTATTCTTCTTCCACAGCAATGAGAAAGGTAACTGATACCGTGGTCGTAAAGCAGTTGGGATCTTGAGGTACATATGAAATCTTTTACAGAAGTGAGAGCTGATGAACGGCAGAGGTTTTATTTAACCACTCTATAGTCCCAAAGTTGCGGTCCTGGTTTGGTGGTGGGCTACAGATGTGTGAGACGGTGCCATTGGAAACAGCTCCAGCAGGCTATGTGGGATCTTGGACATTTGCTCTCTCCTGAGTCTACAATTATTTCAAAGCAAGTAAGTTTCCCACGGGGAGGCATTTGCAAAGACTTCCCAAGCGTTCATAATTGCTCCTTCGCAGAAAGAGCGCACTGGGTTCTGTGTATTGCTAGCCCCATGGCTCCTCCCAAACCTACAAAGCTAGCTCATTGATTCGTCCCATTTCACAATAAGAAAACGAGCGCAGGGAGTGTAGACCTCCAGTCCTTGGGCTCTGGAGGCGGAGGCAGGAGGACCACCAGCTTAAGGATAGCCTAAGCTTTCTGATTCTAAGCTTACCATCTTATCTGTCACCACACTGAAGAAGCACCTCTTTTCACCAGCTAAACCTCGCTCTCAGGGATTCAGCAAGGGGAAAATAAAAGCCTCTTTCTTTAACCTCTTTCTTTAAGCCTCTTTCCACTAACCCTTCAAAGTACCTACATTCCTAGGACTTCGAGCCAAGGGTTCTGCTTGATCAGAGCCTCCAACTAGAGGACTAAAGACTCCAGGTGTCATAGACGCCATAAGCTGAACACAAGGAACTAGGGGTCCCAGGGTATCTGATGAAAGAGTTGGCTACTTGTCGAAGGCAGGCATTCATAGTCCTAGGTTAGGACAGCCTCTCCAGTGGCCACTATCTGGCCTGGGGACTTTACTTCCCCTGGGGGTTTGTGGCAAAACACAAACAAACCAGAAAGGCTGTGTCGCTCCAGCATTGGTCCTTTTACTCGATTACAATAGGGAGGGGACCGGGGACGCGGAGAAAGGCAACTAGCAGCGAGGTCTATCTCTGCCCCCGCCTGGAGGATCCAGGTTCCCTGCTAGCAGCTGCGAGAGCGCTGCGCGAGCACTGCGCTTACCACCCGCAGTTCCGGCGCTCCCTCATCAGTTTCGGAGCCAGAGTTTTAGGCTGGAGTCGCTGCCCACGCTCCGCCATGGCACTGCCCGCTGCATGACCACTGCCGGGACTTGGGTTGCAAGTTCCCCCACGGCTTCCCGAGTTGCTAGGAGATCAGCACAGCCCTGAGCTGCCCAGACCTGCCCAATTTGGCCCGCAGCAAGTGAGGCGTCTAGCAGTACCCCAACACTACCCGGATTGAGCTGACATTCTATTGCTGGGTGTATAGAACTGGCCTGGGAGAGAAGGATCCAGGCCTTGATTTAGTCAAATGTTATCCTGGTGGAAATATGCGTTCATCCGAGAAATGCATTGGAGACTGAAAGAGGGTTTTTGTTGTAGTCGTTGTTCATTTTTAAACAAATGTTTACTGCAGAGAAGCAACCAAGCAAGAAAGAAAGAAAGAGAGAGGAAGAGAAGGGGAAAGGAGAGAGAGAGAGAGAAAGAGGGAGCCAGGAAGAGAGGAGGGCAGGAGCTAGCAGGAAAAGGCTTTGGCATTTCCACTCTTGTAGTTAGTGACCGATTGGTATCCAGGCAGCCAGTAACCCTTTCAGCTCTTGAGTTTTTAAATTTGTCAACTGCAAGCCACTTTAGCACGCCTGTTGCTACTTAACCATCCTGCTAGCCAGGTCAGCAAGCTCTCCTGTAAACATCAGTCACTGGAGAATGTGCTTCTGTTTGATGTTTGCCTGCTACTTCTGAGTCCCGATTTTCATGAAAACTATTCCTTCCAGAAGCTGCCCACTGAAGCCTCTTTTGTATGTTAGCTGCATACTAAAATTAGTTAGGAATACACAACCTCTCCCTTCCTAGACACAAGTTAAGGGAGAAGGTCACTCTAGAAGGGTTACCAGAAATGCTGACCCACAACAAAAAGCTAGACACAGGTCAGTTTAAAGCACACATAAGCACTGATCATTTATGTCCTTTTCGGAACCGCTGAGTGCTGTTCTCATTCATTTTATGTGTCTTTGTTTCTGAGTCTATACGTATATTCCCACAGAGACCAAAAGAGGGCACCAGATCCCCTAGAACTTGAACTGCGTGTGGTTGTGAGCAGCCTGACATGGGTGCTTGGAACTGAACTCCTGTTCTTCACAACAGCAAGCGCTCGTTTAACTTCTGAGAGGTTGGCTAGGCTTTTGGTCTTTCCATCATGAGTTAAAGCAATGTGTGGACCTCACCATGCAGCTACCAACTGTTAAGCTCTGTAGCTTCTAGAACCATGGACACAAAGACCAAAGTAAAGCACTATTCTTTATGTTACCCAGTCTCGGGTACTCTAGTATAAGAGAAAAGAATTGACTAAATGGTGGTTGTTGTCATCGTCATTGTTGTCGTCATCGTCTTTTTCTTCTTCCTCTTCCAAAGATTTATTTATTTATTATATATAAGCACAGTGTAGCTGTCTTCAGACACACCAGAAAAGGATATCAGCTCCCATTACAGATGGTTGTGAGCCACCATGTGGTTGCTGGGAATTGAACTCAGGACCTCTGATAGAGCAGTCAGTGCTCTTAACCCCTGAGCCATCTCTCCAGCCCTAAACGGTGTTCTTAATACCATCATCCTGAGGGTTAGGATTAGGATTTCAGTATATTAAAGGGACAGGGCACAAATATTCAGGCCACAGCACATGGGAACATTCGAGGAATTCTACAAATGCTGGTTGAATTTGGGTTGGGTTCCTAAGGACGTGCAAAATGGAACCTGGACAGACAGACGTAAGTAAAAGTAAGCCTGGGTCACACACACTTGCACTGTTGTTCTTTAAACCGTCTCAGGCTTCACTGGGTGGCTGCTGTGTCTAGCCTTTGCTCTTCATACACCGCCTTCTACCGGCTTGCCGCCTGATATAAGTACAACAGGAAGAAGTCCCAGACAACGTTAAAAAGGAAACAGCAGACAGCAGCTCTCTGCTCCCAAACCCCGTGGGAGAGAGACCTCACCGCCTGATCAGGTGGGCACTCCTGAGGCTGCAGAGCAGAGGAGACCACCAACACTGCCCACCCCTGCCCACATCCCTGGCCCAAGAGGCAACTGTATAAGGCCTCTGGGTTCCCGTAGGGGAGGGCCCGAGAGTGGCAGGACCCCTGCGCCTGAGACACCGCCGGAACCTGAAGGAAACAGACCGGATAAACAGTTCTCTGCACCCAAATCCCGTGGGAGGGAGAGCTAAACCTTCAGAGAGGCAGACACGCCTGGGAAACCAGAAGAGACTGCACTCTGTGCACATCCAGACGCCAGAGGAAAACACCAAACGTCATCTGGAACCCTGGTGCACGGAGGCTCCCGGAAAGAGCGGCACAGATCTTCCCGGTTGCTGCCACAGCGGAGAGGACTTAGGCAGTACCCCACGAGCAAACTTGAGCCTTGGAACCACAGGTAGGACCAACTTTTCCCCTGCAAGAAACCTGCCTGGTGAACTCAAGACACAGGCCCACAGGAACAGCTGAAGACCTGTAGAGAGGAAAAACTACACGCCCGAAAGCAGAACACTCTGTCCCTATAACTGGCTGAAAGAAAACAGGAAAACAGGTCTACAGCACTCCTGACACACAGGCTTATAGGACAGTCTAGCCACGGTCAGAAATAGCAGAACAAAGTAACACTAGAGATAATCTGATGGCGAGAGGCAAGCGCAGGAACCCAAGCAACAGAGACCAAGACTACATGGCATCATCGGAGCCCAATTCTCCCACCAAAGCAAACACGGAATATCCAAACACACCAGAAAAGCAAGATCTAGTTTCAAAATCATATTTGATCATGATGCTGGAGGACTTCAAGAAAGACATAAAGAACTCCCTTAGAGAACAAGTAGAAGCCTACAGAGAGGAATCGCAAAAATCCCTGAAAGAATTCCAGGAAAACACAATCAAACAGTTGAAGGAATTAAAAATGGAAATAGAAGCAATCAAGAAAGAACACATGGAAACAACCCTGGACATAGAAAATCAAAAGAAAAGACAAGGAGCTGTAGATACAAGCTTCACCAACAGAATACAAGAGATGGAAGAGAGAATCTCGGGAGCAGAAGATTCCATAGAAATCATTGACTCAACTGTCAAAGATAATGTAAAGCAGAAAAAGCTACTGGTCCAAAACATACAGGAAATCCAGGACTCAATGAGAAGATCAAACCTAAGGATAATAGGTATAGAAGAGAGTGAAGACTCCCAGCTCTAAGGACCAGTAAATATCTTCAACAAAATCATAGAAGAAAACTTCCCTAACCTAAAAAAAGAGATACCCATAGGCATACAAGAAGCCTACAGAACTCCAAATAGATTGGACCAGAAAAGAAACACCTCCCGTCACATAATTGTCAAAACACCAAACGCACAAAATAAAGAAAGAATATTAGAAGCAGTAAGGGAAAAAGGTCAAGTAACATATAAAGGCAGACCTATCAGAATCACACCAGACTTTTCGCCAGAAACTATGAAGGCCAGAAGATCCTGGACAGATGTCATACAGACCCTAAGAGAACACAAATGCCAGCCCAGGTTACTGTATCCTGCAAAACTCTCAATTAACATAGATGGAGAAACCAACATATTCCATGACAAAACCAAATTTACACAATATCTTTCTACAAATCCAGCACTACAAAGGATAATAAAGGGTAAAGCCCAACATAAGGAGGCAAGCTATACCCTAGAAGAAGCAAGAAACTAATCGTCTTGGCAACAAAACAAAGAGAAGAAAAGCACACAAACATAACCTCACATCCAAATATGAATATAACAGGAAGCAATAATCACTATTCCTTAATATCTCTCAACATCAATGGCCTCAACTCCCCAATAAAAAGACATAGATTAACAAACTGGATACGCAATGAGGACCCTGCATTCTGCTGCCTACAGGAAACACACCTCAGAGACAAAGACAGACACTACCTCAGAGTGAAAGGCTGGAAAACAACTTTCCAAGCAAATGGTCAGAAGAAGCAAGCTGGAGTAGCCATTCTAATATCAAATAAAATCAATTTTCAATTAAAAGTCATCAAAAAAGATAAGGAAGGACACTTCATATTCATCAAAGGAAAAATCCACCAAGATGAACTCTCAATCCTCATCTTCGGTTGGTTTATATACAAGTGTGCAATTTCTAGGCTTGAAAGTAAAATGATGCTATCTGGTGCTGGATAGAGGAGCCTTATTTTTTATTATGGCAGCTTGCTATTTTTGTAACATGGTGATTTGGTTGAACACAATAAAGTACAGTAGTAACTGAAAAAAAAAAAGGAAACAGCAACAACAACAAAAAAAAAACCTTTTCAATGGCTACAGGCCCTTTCTTAAAATAAAACCAAATAAATAAATACATTTCTTTTAACGCTTAAAAAATAAGTTAAACCTGGGTAGATCATGTGACAGGTTCCCATTGGTTGTGGGTAAGCAATTCAGTCTCTCCAAACAACTTCAGGTATGTTCTCAGTTTTAGCCCCGGTCACCTGAGTCTGCTGCTTTGGAGCCAGGCTGAGGCAGAAAGATGTGGTGAGCAGGCTGTTCGCCTCCTGGCAGCTAGGGTGCAGAGGCAGGCAAAGCTGAGCCAGGGAGACATTCACAGTGACCCAGTCCCTCTGTGGCTAATTCCATTATTGGATTAATTCCTTGATTAACCCTTTCAAGTGCCACTATCTGGGGACTAACCCTTCTACAGCAGAGTCTTTAGAGGGTGGAGGAGGTAATTTATACCAGTTACAGCACCTTTGGACCTAGGGAGGGGGAAGTGGAGTCTGTACCTTGCCTCTAGCCTACAGCCCACGTGGCATCTGAACATATTCCCCGAGCCTCTCTTGAATGGTTACCCTTAAGTCTCTTCTATTGACCCTGATTTGCTCAGTTAATTTAATTGCTTCTCAGGTCCACTTTTAGTTGTCCTTATGTCCCACAGTGGAGTGCTTGTCCAGCATCTGAAGACTGGGGTCAATCCCCAGGAAAAAGAAGCAAAGGGGGAAGGAAGGATGGGCATGGGAGAGCTTGAGTTGTTTGGTAAAGAAATATGCTCTCCCTTTCTGAGGAGAAGGGGAAGGGGGATGGGGGAAGGATTGTGGGAGGGGGTGACCCGGAGGGGGTCAGCGAACGGGATGTAAAATGAATACATAAAAATATAAAATTAAAAGAAAACAGAAAATAAAGAGAAAGAAATATGCTCTCAGCCTCAATGAAGAATGTCCCAGAATCTTCAGGATTCACGGTGAGTGCCTCAACTACCTTTCAAACTACCTTGAGCTGGCCCACACATTTTACTGTGTTCTGCCTAGCAGTAGGTGGGACCCCATGGGGAGGGGGTGGGGACAGAGACAGTACCTATACCCAAATGAACATCTTCCTCTGTTTGGATTCAAACTAGAAATCAATTCAAAAGATGCAAATAATTTTAAAGAAACGTGGCGCTTTAAAAAATTAAATATAATTATGGCCTGCCCTGACAATTCCACTTTTAGCATTGAAAATAGCTAAAAGGTAAGAACAACTTGAAGTCCACACATACGACTCCACATCTAGAAGAGTATTACTCAGCAACATAAGGAAGTGAGTGCTGATAGGTGTTATAGCATAGACGTATCTTACGTACAGCATCCATGTGTCTTTACATACAGCAGTCAATTCAAAGAAACCAGACACAAAGGTAACATACCACATGATATATATTAAGTAAGGAAGTCTTTGTGGACAGAAAACAGACTGTTGGCTTTCAGAGAGGAGGGGCTTAATGGTGCATAGTTTCCTCCGTGGTAAGAATGTATTTTGGAACCACGCAGAGATGCAGGTCGTGCAACCCTGAGAATGTACTAGGGGTGAAGTCACTTTTAAATGCTTTTATTTCACATTGATACACATGCAAATCAATGCAAATCTTGGGATAAATTTAAAGACAGGAGATGGATAAGGAGGAAATGTACAGATATAAATGCTCTAAGGATTTTTTTTTCCTTTCTCAAATATGACTTCTGTTTTTAGAGATACACTGTCTTATGTGAAGATTCAGTTATGTGGAGAATTTCTGTGGAGAAAAGAAAGGTGAAGCATCACAGGGGCATCCTGTGCTGCAGAGTAAGCAGGATGCTCAGGCATAGTCTGGTTCTCACCTGGTGGGTGTCGGCCAAGACCAGGGGCAGAGAGTAGACAGTACTTACATCTGGCCACTGAGCTGCACAGCAAGCAGGTGGCTTCACCCTGGTCTGTACTATGGGGCAGGGAGTGGGCAACCCAAAGATGTAGGACACTTGGCATTTCTTGTAAAAAAAAATCTTGGGGTTGGGGATTAAGCTCAGTGGTAGAGCGCTTGCCTAGCAAGCGCAAGGCCCTGAGTTCGGTCCCCAGCTCCGAAAAAAAAAAAAAAAAAGAAAAGAAAAAAGAAAAAAAATCTGGACACACACACACACACACACACACACACACACACACCCCTTTATGAATAAGCCACTCTGACACCTACTTTAAAGAAGGAAAACCCAGCATGTCCTGCCTTAGGGAGCCTCGCAGGATCCCTATGCTATAAAATGTTCCAAACGAGCAGTTCACTTTTTTAATGCCTAATGATTTAAGACAGGGAGATCAGGAGAGAGAAAGAAAGAAAGAGAAAGAGAGAGAGAGAGAGAGAGAGAGAGAGAGAGAGAGAGAGAGAGAGAGAGAGAGAGCCAGCCCAAGGGATGGTTAGAGTCAGTGACAAGAGCACTGGCTTACAGTGGTCAAACAGGATTCTGCTCTCGATGTCTCAGAGGCAGTCATCGTTGTTTAAACACCAGTGTTCTTGGGAATGGCTCTCCAGGGCTTGAGAAATGTCTCAGAGTTCCAAGAGATATATATTGACCATGCAGAGCCCTTTTTAACAAATGCCCAGCACAAGGCTTGGGGCCCGAGCACAGACTGTCTGAAGGTTGATGAAACAACTGTTCGAAGTCAGCCCGGTCCTTCTTAACACATCCTCATCGCAGCCCCTCTCTCCTTACTCTTTTTCTGCCTCCCAGCTTTTGTCCTGGAGAACGCCACATAGTTTCCTATCAAGCCACTCTGACACCTAGAGTTAGGGCTCTACAACACAAACCCAGACTTTTCTTAACCACTGTTAGGATTCTCTCAAAGCCTCTGCCTCCTTATTAGAAGTTAAATAATTCTCACAATCTGCCAGTCTCTGCTCCAGGGACATTATACTGTCACACGTCACCTAACGATGGAGATAAGTTCATTTGGGTACTATTGTCACTGTGCCAACCTTGGAGTATGTAGGCGCACGAAGACCACTCAGGCATTGCTAAGTAGTGTGATCTACGGGACTCATCTTACACGTGACCTGTCCCTTACTCAGACACTGTCATGTAGCACAAAAGTGTTCGGGAAAGTGCCAGGTCTGAGAGTAGAAGGAAAGCAGCCTCACCCTACCACAGAGGAGTGTGCCTCAGCTAAGACAGACAGACAGACAGAGGAGTGTGCCTCAGCTAAGACAGAGGAGTGTGCCTCAGCTAAGACAGACAGACAGACAGAGGAGTGTGCCTCAGCTAAGACAGACAGAGGAGTGTGCCTCAGCTAAGACAGACAGAGGAGTGTGCCTCAGCTAAGACAGACAGACAGACAGACAGAGGAGTGTGCCTCAGCTAAGCTAAGTAGAGTCTTCATCAGGTACGAGTTCTAAGCTGAGGCTCAGAAGAAAGGCAGGTGGGAAAGGGTCCAGGTGAAGGCCGATGCATGGAAACTGACCATGGAGATGTAAGCAACTTCTAGTGTGGCCAAATCTAGACAGGTGGGAACATCGGACAATTCACAGCTTCTGCGTAACCCTCCAAAACCATAACTTGGCTCAAGAGAGGTGAGGTTATGTGGGGGCTGGAAGCAGATGCCTGGGTAGCAAAGGCTTACAGAATATGGTGGGACTCAGGTCCTCTGAGTGGTCCAGCAAGCAGTTTACCAACTAAGCTGTCACCCAGCCCCAAGGGTTAAATTTCTGATGACTGTATATACCATTTCTGCCTCCATACTGGAATCACTATACAAATCTTGTACAATACAGCTTTGGAACCATGTGTGTATTGTCCATTGAGCAATTTCTATAGTTGAGTTGAAATGACGCTCTATGAAGGCACAATATTTATTGAACTCATGGATATCCTGGCTCTCTCACCTCTGACCTCCAAGAAACTCATCCATTTGTTCTTCAAATACACGCAGTGCTTGGGAGGAGAGTCTCTGGGAGACAAGCATCCTTGGTGTGTTTCTGGATATTTTGGTTTCTTTGCATCCCATGGAAGTGGCTGAGAAGCCTGCATTTCATGTGGTCCCCTCAGCCAGAAGTCTAAGAGGAGAGTAAATAGGTCGTGTGCTGCATCAGGAAGGTATCAGGATCCTGTATAATCCAGAATCAGTATTCTATCCAGACCCTGAGCAAGGAACATTGCTGGCAGCTGCAGTGGACTCTAGAAGGCAGTGACGTCTGGTCCCCCAGCCCATGCCTGCCTCTTCCTCCTTCTCCTCATTGTCATTCTCATCCTCTTTTTCTAAACCTTAGCTACTTAAAATGTATTCTCAAGACACAGAGCATCAGAACCGCCTGGGAGTTTGCTAGACCTCGAGCCAACTGCACTCAATCATGCTTTGCCACAGAACCACCTATGAGTTGGGCACATTAAGTGTGAGGAGTTAAACTGACTGGTTCATCTTCCGGGCTGAGGCAGAGACCTGCCTTTTCATAATCTCTGTCAGCGGCTGCAGTTGGTGTTTGGATTCTGCTCCTAACCCTGGTATCCATACACTTGAATTTACAGAACAGCATCACTGATATACTTTCTCAGATGATTGGTATGTCCTGGGATATTCACGTTTGGTCTTTGGACAGTTATCTTGCCTTGGAATGTCCTGTCTTTCCAGATCCTGAAGATGCTGGGGGAAATGTCATTAAATAAAAATCTCTGAGGCTGGGGATTTAACTCAAATCTTCAACAACTAGGAGGAAAAGATCTCCTGCTAGTCCAGGAACCCCAGGGCAATGAGAAATAAAACAGTTTTATTAGGAAATAAGCATTGGACCTATAAGGACCAGCACACTCAATCTACTTGGGAGCCTGCAAAGACAGAAAGAAACAGGACCCAAGCAGTAAACTCCCTGCACACATCTCAGGCAATACCTGCCAGCATCACTTGTCACATACCTGGAAACTGTGCTGATCACCTGTGATAGCTAATTATTTTGCTCCAAAAGAACAATAAAAAGGTAGATTTAAAAATTAGAGCCATGGTATCTGATAAGTTAGGTTCCCGGTCCCCCACAGAAACTGGGAGACAGGGCAGTACCTTTTCTCCATGTTCTGTTTCAAAGAGTTGGTTCCTAGACCCTCCAGAAAAAAATATTTCTGGGTTATAAAGTCAGTCAAAGACTTTTCAAAGGCTCTTAAGACGTGCATACACCTTACAGGGTAAAGAAGGTAATTGTGATTGCAGTCTGTCTGTCTTCTTGCCTTTCATTGCCCCCGTCTCTCTGCCTTTCCCTCCTTCCTTCCCCCTTCTCCAGGTAGCCCAGACTGGCTTCAAACATGTGTTGATCCTCCTGCTCCCACACACGACTTGCAGGCTAGCTAAAGTAGACAAGTTCTAAGACAAGTCAGAAATGAGGGGTGGGCATAAAAAGAGATTCTCTGACTCTATGGTACCAGAGTCTAAGTCAATGTTCTCTTGCTGTGAAGGACACAATGATCATGGCCTCACTCTTGGTAAGAAGAAGACATTTAATTGGGACTGGCTTACGATTTCAGATGTTTAGTCCATTATCATTATGGCAGGAAGCATGGGGGCATACAGGCAGACATGGTGCTGAAGAAATAGCTGAGAGTTCAGCATCCAGATCTGCACATAGCAGGAGCGGGGAGGTGGGCAGGGAGAGAGGAAGAGACAGGGAAAATGAATGGGTTCAGCTTGGGATTTTGAAACCTCAAAGCCCATCCCCAGTGACGCATTCCTCCAACAAGGCCAGACCAAGCCAGCTCAGTCAGTCAACATGGTCTCGTGAGCGTTGAAAAAACAAAAAGACAATTTGACAACAACATAACATGATTCCAGCCAGTTTTGAAGCTGAAGCAGTTTTTTTTTTTCCAGTCTGCTTTTATATCATTCTGGGTACAAACAAAGAATATGCTCAGTCCTCAGGCATAAATAAAGTAATCAAGAAACAAGCAAGGCAATAAACAAAGTCCTGTGGTCATTGTGTCTAGGGGTTTATCAAGATGGCCAAAATACAAGGACTACAATACATTCCTTGGCTGTATTTACCTTGAGCCTACTTGCTTGTCCTAGCCCAATGTCAAATTCCTGCCAAATTCCTAGGAGCAGCCCCCAAAGCTCTCCACATCTTCCTCTTTTTTATTTCAGAAACCAGATTGCACCTGTCTTAGGTTGTTCTGACAAGAACGCCTTACTTACCCGTCGTGGAATATGCATTATCAAACCAAACATTTCCATCTTACCTTGGTAAAGCTCTGTGCAGAATCTTACCTGTCATTGGCTGCCAGCCTATCAATGACTCTGAATGGGAATCCACTTTTAGTTTCAAGCTGTGTATTTTGGCTGCCAACATGCTGATTTTGTTAAAGGCAAGTTTTATTACAATGGGGCAGGAATAAAAGTATCCCCAGGACAAGAAGGGCTGGCATGATCAAGCTATATATGCCGTTCTTGAAGCTTAACCAAGATGTGACCTCAGACCACAAATAATTTTATCAGCAATATCTGCAGCATCAAAGCTCAGTGGGGCAGCATTCTTTAAATTCATAATCTCGGTATGTAAAGTTAAAACATCCAGAGAGGCGTTAGAATTATGCCAAATACCCTGCAAGTGTCTTTGAATTTTCTCTCAATTAAAGTGACTGTCATTGTAAGTTTTAAAAGTGACACAAACCCATTGGTATTTAGCATGGCCCTTGAGATGGTTTCTTACTCTTAAACTCTGAACCACCTCTCCAATAATTTGAATAGTGTCATGCAGCATATCAATTCGTTGTTCGGATCACCTATCTAAATCCTCTTGAATACTCAGAGCCTTAGTAACATTTTTTTTTTGCTAAATGATTAACAAAAGAAACTGTCTTAATTTCTTGTGTCAAAACAATTGCAGAAGTCGTGGTGCTATTCATATAATCAAAGTTGCTATGCTGGCAATAATCAAGCCTACTACCCTCTTGCTTCTACCTAAAGCCTGGCTCATCTCTTCCAATGTCTGCAAGCTCATTTCAGAATACCAAGGTCCTGTCACAGTCACAGGCAATAAAACACAAGCTGATTGATAGATCACTACAAAAAGATATACCAGATTGTATATTAGAAAGTATACAATCAATACAACTTATATTAAATACTGTAGAAGAAACTAAAGTAATTTTAACACAACCAATTAATAAAAGATGAGGAGCATGTGCATTTGTTCGAAATCCAGATCCTGTCCTAACTTTGTCTATTGCCAATGTAACTTCATAGGGAGCTGCAGCTAACTTCCAGGTATGCCATTGGAAATATCCTGATTGCCAAAGACCTATGGATATCTCCTTTCGTATGATGTTTAATTGATTCCATGCCCAATCAATAATTCACATATTATTGGAGACATTAAACCACATTGGGGATTGATTATAACATTCTCTCCATTTAACAATTTGTTAAATGCCTGTTTCACATTCTTTGTGGGATCAGACTTAAAGGTCATATCTCATAAGGATCAGGGGCAAATCCCTCATACTATTTGCACATGTCCATCTCTATGCCTTGAGTTATGGTTTGTGAAACATTTTTCCTTCCAAATTTGAGTAAACACAGAGATATACCTATCATTTGTGCTGTTTTTCACAAAGCAAACTGAAATACCATCACCAAATGCATTGAAAGTCGTGGTTTTACTATAAGTTGACTTCCCTGTCCAGGGAGATTATTACTATTCATAGGAATCTCCAATCTGGACCACACTGCTGGATGTGTCAGTGACGGGTCAAGAACTTGGGCCCAGTAGACTTCACTGCGTGCAGGAACCTTCGTCGCCATCATCATTATCAATAAGAGAATCAGCAGGAAGGTGGGATTGTTCCATTTGTCCCATCAGCCTTTCTGGCAGCCACCGCACCCCATTTTCTTCCTGTGAAAAAACACAAACGTGGCCTCAACTCATATGAGTACAGGGTCGGGTCCGTGCCATTGGCCTGTCATAGGATCTTTTAATTTCGCCGAAGCATGCATAGTGGAAGTGTGAGAATGCCAAAAACGGTTCAACAGCTGAATGTCCATGAACATCCAAATTTAAAATATTTTAAATAAAAAGAGCATGATTTAAATAGTTTCGTGGTGTATGGGTATATAACGTCCCCTTTTTTTATTTTACGAAGATATTGTTTAAAGTTCTATGATCCTGCTCCACAATACCTTGTCCTTGAGGGTTACAAGGAATCCCAGTAATATGGGTAATATTAAATTGTCAACACAAAGTCTCAAATGCTCGACTGCAATAGCCAGTTCCATTTCTGTCTTAATCTGATTTGAACACCAAGCATAGAATAGCAATGTAGGTAATGACTAACATTTTTAGTTGCTTCTCCAGTTGCAATGAGAAAGTCTGAGAAGGTGTTAATAGCCACATGTACATATTTTAATTTTCCAAAATCATAAATATGAGTAACATCCATTTGCCACAATTGATTAGGTACAAGTCCTGAGGATTAACACCATTACGTGGTACAGGAAGAAACTGAGGACAAGTCTTTACAATTTGACATGCACATTCTCTAGAAATAGCAAATTGTTGTCTCAAGCTATTACTATTTTGATGATGTGAAGAATGAGATTCTTTGGTTAATTGTTCCTGTGTAAGGCCTATAATCTGCCTGGTATACAAATCTGCTATGGCATTGCCCTCACTAAGGGTTCTAGTCAATCCAGTATGAACTCTTAAATATCCTATAAAGTATGGAACAATGCATTTTCTTAAATTGAGTTGTATTTGCCTAAATAATTACAAAATTTGGGAATTATCAGTATCAAAAAAAAAAAAAAGGAATAGTTTCAAGCAATTGCAAACCATGAGCTTTATATAGGCTATCAGTATACAAATTCAAAGCTTGATTTTTTTCAACATTTTAAAAACAGTGGCTATAATAAGTAATTCAACTATTTGTGCTGAAGCCAGGGGAAACTCAAGAGAATGAACATGTGATCCAATTACATATGCTGCCTTCCCATTAGATGAGCCATCTGTAAATACAGTAAGTGCACATTCTCTATGAATGTGTAAATTTACTGGAAATACAAATGCATACATAGAAGCAAATTGTAACAACTTGTCTTCTGGATAATGATTACCAATTTTGCCTGAAAATTTTGCACATGCAATAGGACAAATATCAGTATTCTGCAATTACCAATTTCATTGCTGGTTTGGAATAAGGAATAAGTATGTCATCAGGCTCTTTCCTAAAAGACTTTTGTGATTCTATCCTACAACTCTGTATTAACACAGCAACAATTTCATAATAGGATGTTAAAATTTTACTTGGAAATGAAGAAAAATTCCTCTACTTTCTGCTAACTGTTTGTCTCTCATCAGTTAATTGTCTTGGGGAATTAGGTTTGCAGCCCCCTGAGAATATCAAACAGAGGTTTAAGTTCTCCTGTGGTAAGCTTAAAATGAAGTCTTAGCCAACTAACATTTCCTAACATTTAAAATAAGTAAATTATCTTTTTTTTAAAGATTTATTTATTTATTATATCTTCAGACACACCAGAAAAGGGCATTGGATCCCATTACAGATAGTTGTGAGCCACCATGTGGTTGCTGGGATTTGAACTCAGGACCTCTGGAAAAGCCTCTTAACCTCTGAGCCATCTCTCCAGCCCGTAAATTATCTTTTATTATTTGAATTTTCTGTGTCACAATTTGATTAGGATATAACTGATGTTGCACATATTGAAAAGGATATTGTCTTTGAATCTTTTCTGGAGCAAAAACTAATCCCCAAGATTTTAAAGTTTGTTGTGTAAGAGCAAAGACTTGTAGTAAAACTCCTTCAGAGGGATCAGTTAATAAAATATCGTCCATATAATGAATAATATACACAGAAGGATTCAAAGTCTTAACCCCTTGTATTGAAGCAGCAACAAATTTTTGACATGATGTGGGCCTATTGGCCATTCCTTGAGGCAAAACTTTCCAATGATATCTCCATGGGTTCTTTAGAATTACAAGCAGGCACACTAAATGCAAACCTTTTACTATTATCAGGATGCAAAGGAATAGTATAAAAACAATCTTTTATATGTATTTTTTTTGAATGGTAGCTAGAGTAGGTAAGCCAGGTTGTAATGCCCCCATAAGTTCCATGGTTTCATTAATTTTTCGCACATCTTGCAATAATCCCCACTTGCCCGATTTTTTTTCTTAATTACAGATATAGGTGAGTTCTAGGGGCAATTGGAAAGTTCAATATGGCCAGCTTGCAATTGCTCTTGCACTAGCTGTTGACCAACCAGATTTTTTTCCAAAGTAAGAGATCACTGATCCACCCATACAGGAATATCATTTTTCCAAGTAATCTTATCCACATGGAGTGTAGGCTTGTCACTGGTCTCCATTAAAAATATGCTAGACAGGGGCTGGGGATTTAGCTCAGTGGTAGAGCGCTTACCTAGGAAGCACAAGGCCCTGGGTTCGGTCCCCAGCTCCGGAAAAAAAAAAAAAAAAAGAACCAAAAATATGCTAGACCTATTTTTTTATCTTTTCTAGGGGTAACTATAATGGGCTCTTGTTGTGGTAAAAATACAAAAGCAATGTGACCAGTTCCCATGCATCACTGCTCCACACTGGCCCCCTGGCACTCTCGGACCCAGGCGGTTGCTCCCAGGTGTTAGTTCTGGCACCGTAGGGTCATAGAGAACTAACATTAACTTATCTCAGTGGCGGCTGGTTTCAGTGTGTCACCACGCCATGTTAGCCTAGCTATCTTCTAGCCCCAGCGGTCTCTCCACTCCCATTGCTAGTCACCCTGGTCAGTCCTGGCCAGCTGGAAACTCTAGTCCCAGCTACCCGGTAATATCAAGACTCAACAAACTGTAACCCAACAATCAGATTTGTATGTTAAATACTCAATGTACAATACATCCACACAATAAACTTACAACCAATGGATAAGGATATAAACCGCCCACCTAGATAAGATAAATTTGCCTACAGAAGTCCATTCCAACTACCTTGGCAATTCAAGACCACCCAGATCTGAGTCATCCTTCCCTCCCTCCATCTTGATTCTGTCTTGCTCCTCCACCTCCTCTCTCCTTCCTAGACTTTCCCCCGCCTACCCTTCCTTCTCATCCAACGATAGGTTTCACCTTATCCTGGACCTGCCTGGCTGTATAATGGCATCATTCTACAGGTTCCAATTTTCCCTGATTTTGTTTTCCTAATCCTTGGTTAGGCAAATAACCACAATCACACATTTGTTGCATAACTTTGTTATATGGACTGTATAAAAGGACTCCCATGTCCCTCATTATATCCCACCCCCACAAATTAACAGGCAAGTTAGAAACAATGTAAAGTTTAAAACATCCTTGGTGGCCTTCCTCATCCTCCCAATGTAAGAGATCACTGCTTTGCTCAAGACTCAGTCTGACTTCACCCTATCCCTTGTAATTGGGCAATGGTAGTTGTTTTAGGCCGAGATCCAGGCTAATGAATACAAGATATTACAGATGCATCCACTCCTGTATCCAGCAGCCCTGTAATTTTTCCCCATTTATTCTTAAGACTAATTTAGGTCTTTCAGCTTTTATGGCTTGGACCCAATGAGCCTCTGAAGAACCAAATCCTTTTGCTCCTCGGACATTAGGTTTAACCTTATTTTTTGTCATAGCCAATGGTATAAGGAGTAATTGGGCAATTCTCTGTACTGGTTGGATGACAGAAATATGGGTAGGTGGAGAGGTCATGATTTTAATTTCCCCAGTATAATCTGCGTCTATAACTCCTGGGGCAATCATCAACCCTGCCACAGTGGCACTGCCTCTTCCTGGTAATAATCTTACAGTTCCTAACAACAATGGACCATATATTCCAGTAGGAAGAGCCTGCATCCCCATTTCAGAAGTTAATACTGTGTAGGCGGAGGGACTGAGGTCTAGCTCTGCGATGCCTGGGGTGGCTTGGAAGAGATCCTGAAAGGATTGTTTTGCTGAGGAATGAACTGCATTGCCCCATAACATGGTTTCAGGGCCTGGCCCCCTCTCCAGTTTTCCTGAAGGTTTCCTAAGTCATCTCTCCTAGAACTGCACTTATTAGCCCAATGTGTCCCTCTCCTGCATCTAGGACAGGACCCTGGTTTTCTCTCATTACTATTTTCTTTTGTTTTATTCAGACAATTCCTCACTTGATGCCCCATCTATCCACACCCAAAACAACTTCCAAGAGGCCTATCAATCCTCTGCTTTCCTTTTCCCGGCTTCTTTCTGTAAGATCTCAAGACACCCGACAGGCTGAGTTTGTGTTCTCAGAAGCCAATTGTTTCACTAAAAGCATTCCAGCATTGGCATCTCCACTTTCCTGGCAGCCTTCATCAACCTATCCACAAACTCCTGAAAAAGCTCATCTAGTCCCTGCCTTATTTATTATTATTTATTTTATTATCTATAAGTACAGGGTAGCTGTCTTCAGACACACCAGAGGAGGGCATCAGATCCTATTACAGATGGTCATAAGCCACCATGTGGTTGCTGAGATTTGAACTCAGGACCTCTGGAAGAGCAGTCTTTGTTTTTTTTTTTTTTTTTTTTTTTTTTTTTGTTCTTTTTTTCCGGAGCTGGGGACTGAACCCAGGGCCTTGTGCTTCCTAGGCAAGCGCTCTACCACTGAGCTAAATCCCCAACCCCGCAGTCAGTGTTCTTAACCACTGAGCCATCTCTCCAGCCCCCCATACACACCTTATTTTTCAAACATCTTAAGACAAATCCCTTTTAGTAGGCAAGGCATTCCAGGCCCTGGGAGCAGCAGCGCCAATGTGAGCATAAGGACCAGGATTAAATTGTAACTGATAATGTATAGCCTGACATTGGCCTTTTCCTGCTAATGACTCATAAATAATGGATAGTTAGCTCTAGCATTTAACTCCACTGTCTGCCGCCATCTTTCAAAAATTCCATTTTCCATAACAAATAACCTCTTCCCTCCAAAACATGCAGGAGCTGTTTCCAGTCTGCAGGCAGAAGAGCCTCCATGGACAGGCCATCTAACACAGCCATGGTGAATGGAGCAATAGGTCCATACTGAGCACAGGCACACTCCAGCTGTCTCTCTGCCAGTTGCTTTCTCACACTGTCCCTTGGTGGGTTGTTACCACGACCACCACCACACACATCACATTCCAAGGGTCGCTCTTGTGTGGCACCACACCACACCACGATAGCCCCAGGCATTCTATAGCTGCCCTCTCCAGGCTGTCTCTCTGCCCACCAGAACTTTGCTCGCATCCCCTATGTCCCAGTAAAATCAAAGTTCTAGAAACTTGTGATTTATCAATCAGACTTATATGTTAAATTTTCAATACACAGTACATCCACACAGTAAATTCACTGCCAATTAATAAAGATATAAATGGCCACTTCAATAAGATAAAATTGACCTAGTCCACCTATATCTGGATCATCTTGCTCTGTCGTCTCCACCTTGATTTCCCCCTCTGCTTCTCCTCCTCCTCTCTCCTTTCTAGACTCCCCCGCCCCGCCTACTCTTCCTTTTCATCCAGTGATAGGCTTCACCTTATCCTGGACTCGCCTTGGTGCATAATGAATCATCCTACATAGAGGCTCACCCCTTGCTTTGTCTGAAACCTTATAAATAGGAGGTTTGGATGGAACAGCTTCATCTTTCTTCTTGCTTTCACCATCTGCGTCTTCCAATTTTTTACCTAATTTTACACTTTCATGTCTGGGATCTAAAGTATCTCTAACTAAAGTCCAAAGGCTAAAAGCATCTCTGGGGATTTTTCAGGACCATGCGTCATATAGTACTCTTTTATCCTTTCTCCCACTTTCTCCCATGTCTGTAAATTTATTGTACCTTCCTCGAGGAACCAAGGACAAATTTCTTCTATAAAACTCAGAAACTGGGTAAGCTGTTTTTGACTTATGTCCGCTCCTCTAGATTTTAGCGTGTCTTTAAGCACATGAACAAAAAGCATCCTACCATCACCTTGCCCATTCTTACAGGGTTTACTCACTGCTGGTCCAAAGTGTCCTTCATGTGCACGCTTCCTTTCCCCACCGTGCCCTTCACTGCACCCCTGTACTCAGCTCCAACATCGTGGAGCCACCTGACTAAGCCAGCTCAGTCAGTCAACAGGGTCTCAAGGAAGGGAGTGAGGACTGAAAAGACAATGTAGACAACACCATAACATGACTCCAGCCAGTTCTGAAGCTGAATCGGGTTTTTTTCCCAGTCTGCTTTTATATCATTCTAGGTGCAGACGAAGAATATGGTCAGTCCTGAGACATAAACAAAGTAATCAAGGAACAAACAAGGTAATTAAGTCACTCGGTCAGGTCACTTTATCAGGGGCTTATCAGGATGACCGGGATGCAAGGAATACAATACATTCCTCTGCTGTGTTTACCTTGAGCCTACTTCCCTGTCCTAGCCCAATGTGAGATTCCTGCCAGATTCCTAGAAGCAGCCCCAAAAGCTCTTCACAAAGCCACATCTCCTGGTCCAAATATGCAAACATTTGAGGGCTATTCTCATTCAAATTACCCCAACCTGGTAAACCTTTTCTTCTTTTTGGGTCTGTGTTTATCATTCCAGTGAATGTCTCCCTGCTTCCTCTTTGGCCCATGTTTTTCGGCTTGCTCATCCTCCTAGAATACATAAAGCTACAACAGCACTTCCTCCATCCAGGCTCATTTGACCAATGTCTCTGAGGCAGGAAGAGTGGAATCCCAGGGAAAGCCAGCTGGTGAAGGTAGAGGAAGCGGGAGATGGGTAGGAGCAGGCTCATCTGGGAAAGAAAAGAAAGAAAGAAAGAAAGAAAGAAAGAAAGAAAGAAAGAAAGAAAGAAAGAAAGAAAGAAAGAAAGAAAGAAAGAAAGGAAGGAAAGGAAAGAAAGAAAGAAAGAAAGAAAGAAAGAAAGAAAGAAAGAAAGAAAGGAAAGAAGGAAGGAAGGAAAGAAAAAAAGGCAGATAATTTCAGAACCACCACCCTCAGCCTCCCAAGTCCAGGACATTGGGCTGACAACTCTTCATAACTTCTTCAATATGAGCGTTGAGTTATCTTAAAGGAGTCCCTGAGATCAGGAGTTCAGGCAGGTCAGTTCAGCAGGTCAGTTCAGCATGTCTGGCGATGAGACTCACCAAAGCTGTACATTCTACAATGTTTAAATCTCATAACAGAATTTTAGTATTTAGGATGAAATTCTGTTCTTCTTGTTTTGTTCTGTTTTATTCTCTCGAATCTAGTTCTTCCGGGGTCTCCCCCTGTCAGGTCTGATCCACACAGCTCCAGATGGTGTCCAGAGCCTAATCACCTTTTCACACAAAGACAAAACTTTTTTTCCCAAATCAGCATAGCCTTCAGCCGGCAACCGGGAAGGCTTGTATCTTGTATTCTCTCCCAGAGAAATAATATTATCACAAAACTCAGAATCACAACCATTTTGAAAGTTAAAACGATCTAAAACAAGTGAGGTAAACTAAAACACTGTGTGAGCCTATTCTTAGGCCTCTCTAATCTGTCCTGTCAGGAAATCGACCCAAAACTCCGGTTAGAGATTAGGAGGCTCCTGCAGACCATAATATACCACCTTTAAAGGAAACGTCCACGAATCCCTGCCTGTAGGAAGCAGGCAGCTTTTATCTAGTATGCTGTCTGCTTGCAGCCATTGCATTTTTCCCCTGTACTAGTTGTGAACTGTGGGCAGAATTTCCCAAATGACTCGGGAAAAATCTGCATTCTCTCCTTCTAACTATAAAAACACTTTAATCACATTTCTACTAATGCCTGCCAATAAAAGGCAGGCAGCCGTCAAACCAGGATTTTAACCCAAAGTTCCCATGAAGCCCACGTTAGAGAGAACATGAGTATCCTGTAAGACTAATTAGAGCATTGTGTCTTTCTACCATCAATCTGTTAAGCTCTCTGCCTGGAGCCTCAGACCTCCACTCACTAGTAACTTCTATATTATACCTCTGTTATGCACTCTGCCTGGTGCTACATAGTCTTTTCTTTTAAATCTTTTTTAAATTTTAGTTCCAAATCATGGGCAAAATTCTCCAAGTGATTCTGACAAACTCTGCATATAAATCTATTCCAAAAGCAAACAAATGGAATTTAAGCCACACCCTTGGCCCCTTCACCCAGAGCAGCTTATTTCTTTTCACAGCAGGGGACCTAGAGATTGCTAGCAGAGACTAGAGACTCCTCCCCCTGTGTTTGTTTCAAGATTTAAGGCCATGTGACTTCTTTCCACGACACCTTTCTCTCGCTTAGAAAATAAAGCTCTAATTCTCAGGCTGATAATCTTAAATCTTTAGTGGATTCTTGCCTAGCACGTTGGTTCGCCGCCTGTTGTAGTAAATAAACAAAGAACGAGACACCAACCCACTCTGTCGCCCGCACAGTAGGGCCACATGGCATCTGCAGGGTATTTTATCTCAGTCAGACTCAGCAGGCTCTCTGGCCCAGAGCTCTCAAAATGTCTCCACATGTCTTGCTAAGTTCCCAGGTTCCATTCCAGGCTGCCGCCGGCTACTGTCTGGGCCCCATGCTCACAGTCATGGCTAGCTCCAGAAGTGACCTCCCTTCTAGCTCCCGTGGCGCTGGTCACCCGGCCATGCCAGCCCCATTCAGTCATCCACCCTCTGTGGTTATAGTCACAATATCTAGTAACCTGTTAAAATCAAAACTCTAGAAGCTTGTAATTTATCAATCAGATTTATATCAGTAAATTCTCACTCCACAAAACATCCACACAATAAACTCAGAGCCAATTAATATTGATATAAACTGCCCACCTAGATAAGATAAATTGTCCTATAATAATCCATCCCTTATAAGATATGCATAACTGCCTATGGCACTTTAAGGTCACACAGATACACAGATCTAGGTCATCCTTTTCCTCCAGCTTGGTTCGTCTTCTACCTTCTCATCTCTCTCACCTTACAACTCCCCGCCCCCTGTTCTTTTTCACTGCCCAAGCACAGACCTTGCCTTATCTTGTGCCTGCCCTCACCTGCATATAGACATCAATCCACATTGCTCTTTCTAACTCTATGAAAAACTGAATGGTAATTTTGATGGGGATTACATTGAATCTGTAGATTGCTTTCGGCAAGATGGTCGTTTTTACTCTATTAATCCTGCCAATCCAGGAGCATGGGAGGTCTTTCCATCGTCTGAGATCTTCCATTTCTTTCTTCAGAGACTTGAAGTTCTTGTCATCCACATCTTTCACTTGCTTGGTTAGAGTATTTTATATTATTTGAGACTATTGTGAAGAAGGTCGTTTCCCTAATTTCTTTCTCAGCCTGTTTAACCTTTGAGTAGAGGAAGACTGCTGATTTGTTTGAGTTAATTTTTATATCCAGCCACTTGTATCTCTTTGACCTCCTTTTTTGTCTGATTGCTCTGGCTAGAACTTTGCATACTATATTAAATAGATAGGGAGAGAGTGGGCAGCCTTGTCTAGTCCCTGATGTTAGTGGGATTGCTTCAAGTTTCTCTCCATTTATTTTGAAGTTGTCTACTAGTTTGCTGTATGTTGCTTTTACTATGTTTAGGTATGGGCTTTGGATTCCTGATCTTTCCAAGACTTTTAACGTGAAGGGGCGTTGAATTTTGTCAAATGCTTTTTCAGCATCTAATGAAATCATCATATAGGTTTTTTTTCCTTTGAGTTTATTTATTTGGTGGATTACATTGATGGATTTCCATATATTGAACCATCCCTGCATCCCTAGGATAAAGCCTACTTGGTCACGATGGATGATTGTTTTGATGTGTTCCCAGATTCAGTTTGCTAGAATTTTATTGATTATTTTTGCATCAATATTCATAAGGGAAACTGTTCTGAAGTTCTCTTTCTTTGTTGGGTCTTTGTGTAGTTTTGGTATCAGAGTAACTGTGGCTTTATAGAATGAATTGGGTAGTATTCCTTCTGTTTCTATTTGGTGGAACAGTTTGAAGAGTATTGGTACTAGGCCTTCCTTGAAGGTCTAATAGAATTCTGTACTAAATCCATCTGGTCCTGGGCTTTTTTTGGTTGGGAAACTTTTAATAACTGCTTCTATTTCTTTCAGGGTTATGGGATTGTTTACATGGTTTATCTGATCCTAATTTGGTACCTGGTATCTGTCTAGAAAATTGTCTATTTCATCCAGATTTTCCAGTTTTGTTGAATATAGGCTTTTGTAGTAGGATCTGATGACTTTTTGAATTTTCTCAGATTCTGTTGTTCTGTCTCCCTTTTCATTTCTGATTTTGTTAATTTGGATACACTCTCTGTGACCTCTGGTTAGTCTGGCTAAGGGTTTATTTTGCTAATTTTTTCAAAGAACCAGCTCTAGGTTATGCTGACTCTTTGTATATAGTCCTTTTTGTTTCTACTAGGTTGACCTCAGCCCTGAGTTTGATTATTTCCTGCCTTCTACTCCTCCTGGGTGCATTTGCTTCTTTTTGTTCTTTTAGGTGTGCTGTCAAGCTGCTAATGTATGCTGTCTCCTGTTTCTTTCTGCGGGCACTCAGAGCTATGAGTTTTTTTCGTAGCGCTGCTTTCATTGTGTCCCATAAATTTGGGTATGTTGTGCCTTCATTATTATTAAATTCTAAAAAATCTTTAATTTCTTTATTTCTCCCCTGACCAAGTTGTCATTGAGTAGAGCGTTGTTCAGTCCCATGTGTATTTTGTCTTCTTGTTGTTATTGTTGTTCCTGAAGACCAGCCTTAGTCCGTGGTGATCTGGTAGATGCACGGGATTATTTCAATCTTCTCGTATCTGTTGAGGCCTGTTTTGTGACCAATTATATGGTCAGTTTTAGAAAAGGTCCCATGAGGTGCTGAGAAGAAGGTATATTCTTTTGTTTTAGGATGAAATGCTCTATAGATATCTGTTAAATCCATTTGGTTCATAACTTCTGTTAGTTTCTCTGTGTCTCTGTTTAGTTTCTGTCCCCAGGATCTGTTCATTGATGAGAGTCTCCCACTTCACATTGAAGTCTCCCACTATTATTGTGTGCTTTGAGCTTTAGCAAAGTTTCTTTGATGAATGTGGGTGCCCTTGCATTTGGAGCATAGATGTTCAGTATTGAGAGTTCATTTTGGTAGATTTTTCCATTGATGAGTATGAAGTGCCCTTCCTTATCTTTTTTGATAACGTTTAGTTGAACGTTGATTTTATTCGATATTAGAATGGCTACCCCAGCTTGTTTCTTGGGACCATTTGCTTGGAAAAAAATTTCCCAACCGTTTACCACGAGGTAGTGTTTGTCTTTTGTCACTGAGGTGCATTTCCTGTATGCAGCAAGAATGCTGGGTCCTGTTTATGTATCCAGTCTGTTAGTCTATGTCTTTTTATTAGGGAATTGAGTCCATTGTCATTAAGAGGTATTAAGGAATAGTGATTATTGCTGCTTCCTGTTATTTTTGTTGTTAGAGGTGGAATTATCTTTGTGTGGGTATATTCTTTTGGGTTTTCTGAAAGGAGATTAATTTCCCTTTTTTTTCAACTATGGTAATATGGCCCTCAGGCCAAAGGTCGGGGTCGGGGGGAGTCTTAGCTACTGGGAACCAAATGTGGTAGAACTAAGAAAAGGAGATAGAGATATTTGCTGCCTGATCTCCAGATAGCTCTACCGGAAAAGCCACACCACGCCAAAGAGGCTGTGGCCACTCTTAATATGTCCGTGTGTGTGTGTGTGTGTGTGTGTGTGTGTGTGTGTGTGTGTGTGCATGTGTACGTGTGTGTGTGTGCATGTGTACGTGTGTGTGTGCATGTGTACGTGTGTGTGTGTGCATGTGTGTGTGCATGTATGTGTGTGTGCGTGTGTGTGTGCGTGCACATGCGCGTGTGTGTGTGCATGTATGTGTGTGTGCATGTGTACGTGTGTGTGCGTGTGTGTGCGCCCACATGTGTGTGTGCATGTGTGTGTGCATGTATGTGTGTGTGCATGTATGTGTGTGTGCATGTATGTGTGTGTGTGCGTGCACGTGTGTGTGTGTGCATGTATGTGTGTGTGTGCATGTGTATGTTTGTGTGCGTGTGCGTGCGCCCACATGTGTGTGTGCATGTGTGTGTGCATGTGTGTGTGTGCATGTATGTGTGTGTGCGTGTGTGTGTGTGCGTGTGTGTGTGTGCGTGCACGCGTGTGTGTGTGTGCATGTGTGTGTGCATGTGTGTGTGCATGTATGTGTGTGTGCGTGTGTGTGCATGTGTGTGTGCATGTGTGTGCGTGCACGCGTGTGTGTGTGCGTGCGTGTGTGTGTGCGTGCACGTGTGTGCATGTGTGTGTGCATGTGTGTGTGCATGTATGTGTGTGTGCGTGTGTGTGTGCATGTGTGTGTGCATGTGTGTGCGTGCACGCGTGTGTGTGTGTGTGTGTGTGTGTGTACATGTGTTACCTGGTCTGCTAAAAGATAAAGAGACTGAAGCACAGTAACGTTCAGCCATGAGATTGTTTCTATAGCGCCTGGAACAGGTTTAGAACATATTGGTTCTTGCAGTATTTGCTACAATCTCAGTACTGAAGACGGAAGCCATTGGAACTTAGGAGCGTGGGTTCTAGGTAAGAGGTGAGGATGCTTACAGAGTGTTTGCCTACCTCACAGGGCCTTGAGTTTAAGCCCCAGCTCACTTGAGGGCTCTCTCTCTCTCTCTCTCTGTAGGCAATTAGGGTGTGTTCAAAAGAGACGATGCTTTAGTAGGAGTCTCTATCTCTGAGATGGTGTCACTCCTTGCTCTAGAATACTCCCTCTATAGCCAGTCTTATCCGTCCAGTGTGCTTCAGTAACAAATTCTACACACAGAGCGTTAGTGTGAAATATCACCAGATTCATGCTCTGATTTTGGCATGAGTTCTGCGAGATGAAGATATGAGTTTCTTAGGTTCCTGTGCTCGGGAACACAGCTCAGCAGTGCAGAGCGAGGGGTTGGAAACACTCACTGCTCTCTCACCTACAGTTTCCACCAGGGACACTTGTTTGTCTTGCTGTGCTGTGGGCTTTGGCAGGCGTTGAACTTGTTGGCTAGCCCAGGCTGGCTTCAAACTGGTGGCAGTCCTTCTGCCTCAGCTTCCAGAATATATGATAGATTGCTTTGGAGAGAGAAGTTGTGTTTTCAAGTCCTTAGTTTTCTGTGTATCTACCTGCCATGCTCTCCTGAGACTCTGCCTTCCCCTCTGTGGGTAGCATGTTCTGAAATAGTTGTAAGCACAGCAGTGGCCCCTTCTTGGAAGTTGTTGTGGCTGAATCACTCGTGCTTTCCTTCTTTGCCCAGAAGTCTAAACACTAAGGCAGAGCTCCATCTGAATTGTTAAGATGCTAACTGCTAAGTAATCTTCCTTTCGATTTACAAAACTTCACAACTTCTGATCGTCTCTGGATAAAATTGGAGTATGGGATGTGTTCTCTGTTCTTTAATTCTAGGCCTCCACTAACACGAAGCCTGCAAAATTGCTGTGGTGCTGAACTTGCAGCAAAGTAAGAAGTCTGTGGCTGGCACCTGGAGATCAGGACTCAGGGCAGTGTTCAGTCCAGACAACGATAGAAACACTGACTCAAATGGCTTCTCACTGGCACGGCAGCCGTTCCTCTTGTTCCTGCCTCCAAATGCCCTGGAGACCCCAAATTTTCTAAGATGGAGCATTGAACCCCTCATCTTCACCGGCCCTTGAAATAGAACCTGATCCCCTTTCTACCAACTGTTACATCCCAACTATGGGCTTTTAAGTGGTAAGCAACCGGACTCAAAGTACCAAGGCACATAAACAGGTAACTCACTCTACCATAGAAAACGTCATCAGGAGGTGGTTTAGGACTCCTCAAACTGGATCTATTTACATTAAGGGCTTTATCCTTATTGGATGACCTGGTGATATGAAGACAATATAATGCAATATAAATGCACTGGGTAGGTGTTGGGTGGTGATTTATTTGGGTTATTGCAAGTGGAAAGTGCTTGTATAGTACAATGTTTGCCCAGTATGCAAGGTCCTGAGCTTGATCCCCTGGACCTCATACAACCAAAGAGGGTAGCTGGCCTGTTATTCCTGCACTCTGGAGGTGGAGGGGGGTGATATCAGAGGTTAAAGGTCATAGTCAGTTGGAGGACAGCCTTGGAAACATGAGATCCTTGGTCAAACACAATTCAATATTTTGTTTTGCTCTCGTTGGTCTGTTTAAGTCAAGGTACTCATGATACTTCAGTCGCCCTCCAGGATGCTAGAATTACAAGAGTGTGCCCCTGTGCCAGACAAATTCCAACACGATCAGTGAATCCTGAAGCCTATTTGTGTTTGAATCATGACTCCATTTCTTAGCGTGCTTCACCTTCAGCGAGTCATTTAACATCTCTGGGGTTTAACTTCGTCATCCATATAGGGGATAATGGTAGTACTTTTCTCCTATGGAAAGCCTAAGGATTAAATGAGATGGGAAATTGTCAAATGTCAATCACATCACAACCATTTATTATGGCTTGGATAGAAGTTCCCCCTGCATAGAAGTTCCCCCTGCACAGAAGTTCCCCCCAAAAGACTCATGTGTTGAAAACTTGTTCCCAAAGTGGAGGGGATATTGAGAGGCTTACTAAGACTCTAGTCCAATTGGCGGATAAATCCATTGATGAGTTCCTAGCCGAGTGTGCTATTTAACCAGAAGGAATGAGTTACTGAGAGCAAATGAAAACACAAAGTTCTCTCTGGCCCCTGTGCTTCTAGGAGAGAGGCACTGGGATAAAACCTTGAGGATTGACACTTTCCCTAACCCCTCCATTGCTGCTCTGCCACACTCCTGTGATGATGTTCTGCCTCACCAAAACCAACAACGAAACCACTTGACCAGACTGAAACCTCTGAAACTGTGAGTCAAAATGGAAATGTCCTCCTATAAATTGTTTTCTCATGTAATTGATCACAGCAGTAAAACTGATCAATATGCCATTCTTAAGTACTCTGAGAATACAGTGCTGTGGTGTAGACAGCTATGTGTCCTACCCCATTAACATGCTGAAGTCTTGATACCCTCCTCCCCAAAGTGATGGTTCTGGGAGATCAAGCCTTTGGGTGGTGACGAGGTCATGATGACAGAGGTCATGAAGGAATAGCGACCTTATAATAGGTGCCTTAGAGAGCTGGCTAGCCCCTTCACTATGTAGGGGCACAGAAGCACTGTGCCAACTATGAACCAGAAACTAGGCCATCACTGGATTTAAAAAAACAAAACAAAACAAAACAAAACAAAACAACAACAAAAAAAACCCTGCTGTCACCTAGATCTTAGGACTCCCAACCTTAGGCACTGTAAGAAATAGATTTTCTGCTGTTTGTAAGGTATGTAGTTTAAAGGGTTTTGCTACAGCAGTTCCGACAGAGGAAGTCAGGCATTTTCCTGTCAAACTTTACAAGGATAAGAAGGCTTAGTCAATTGAAAATAATTGACTTTTATGCCTCCCAGAAAAAAACAGGAGAGAAAATACAATGTACAAAATAGGATTGTTACTCAACGTGATAAATTATGCTGCCTGACTAGACTTGCTCGCCTCTACCTCTGCTTATCTTGAAGCCCAGAGGGCTGGTGGCCCACACCATTAATGCAGAAATTTGGGAGACCGAGACAAAAGGATCTATTTCAGGCCATATTCGCCTAGGTTGTTAGTTTGAAGTCAGTTTGAGTTACAGAGACCTCATTTCAGCAAACAATAAGAAAGCTGTTCTTCGGTAGAAACGTCTACATCTGTCAACACTTGTTACAGAAGTAGCAATTGCAGCAGTGTTCTCTCAGGCTTTCATGACCTAGGTTTCTGCCTCACCACATCCCAGAAGGGAGCTAGTGGACACCGACCCAAAACTGAAACCACGAGCCCAAATAAATTTTCCTTAGGCTGTTTGTCTTGGTGTATATCTAATTGCTACGTACAATTGACTAACACAATTCTCTTAACCCCAGCCTGGCTATCTGCCAGTCCCCTACCATATCCTTATTCTAGAGGAAATAGCCACTGCCCACATTCTGGGAATGACAAGACTCACTTTGACCCACAACTTTCTTCATTTTCTTTCTTCCTGTCGCTCCTTCAGAAGAGATGGAGCAAACTAACTCTCATTTCAACAACTTCTCCCGGTGAAATGACTCATTAAAGAATGAATACCTGCCTTCTCCTGCCGCTTGTTCAACCCGGTGTTGCAATGTCCAGGAAACCAGACAGCTCTGAGATTTTGCAACATGCTGGCACTGCCTCGCTGGGTTGAAAAGCCACCTCCAACCAACTAACCCAAACCTCATTTGCTTCTACAAAAGAGAAAAAAAAAATCTGGAGAGAACAGGTTTCCAGTCAGACCATGAGAAATGGTAACAGCCTTGAGAAACTTTCTAAAGACACAGTGTTTCCAGAAAACTCACCTCTTTCCTTTTGTTTCCAATCGATTTGAGAGTAGAAGTCCAACCGGTGCTTAGTGACTTAGGAGCCCGCGCAGGTGCCAGGTTTATTTCCGTTTCAGCACTAACTTTGCTTCCTATTGGCCATATGCTGCTGGGTCGGTTTGACAGCTTATCCATATCTGCTTTCTCATTTGAGAAAAGGAGTGGATCATCATCTTCACAGAGTCATAGAAGGGTTAAATGAAGCACAGCATAGGGAGATCATACCATACAGATATCTGCTGTTATGCTTTTATTGGCCCCCTTCCACACACACACCCTGAGGCATTAAACCCAGGCAGAGCATTAGTTGAGGGCTCTACCTTTGAACTACATCCCCAAAGGGGCTAGAGAAATAGCTCAATGGTTAAGACCACTGGCTGCTCTTCCAGAACATCTGGGTTCAATTCCTAGCATCAACGTGGCAACTTGTGACCATCTGTGACTCGAGTTTTAAAGGATCCGATGCCCTCTTCTGACCTCCACAGGTATCAGGCACACACAGGGTGCACAGACACACATGCAGGCAAAACACCCATAAGCATGAATTTAAAAAAATGGGGCCACAATATGTAGCTCAGGTTGGTGTTGAATTTGAGGTTCTCCTACCTCGGGCTCTCAAGGGCTGGGATTACAGGCATGTGCCACCATGGCTGATTTGTTTTTCTCTTTTTTTCTCCCCTGCCTCTTCATTCACTGCCCTCTCCCGTACTCCACCTTCAAACACACGTTCTATTAGTTAGAAGCACTAAGCTAGTGTGCTTAAAGCCCTAGATTTGAGTCAACCTAGGACTCACCAAAACCCAGAAACAGTGGAACCATTGTGTGGTGAAAACACTGGATTTGTTGCTTCAGGAGAAGAAAGGAGCAAGGTAAAACAAAAGAGAAACAAAGTGTCTTTCTCTTCTTTGTTTTTTTATGTTTTGAAAAACTAACAGCAACAGCAACAACAAAACAAAACAAAAAACCCTCCATACTTATGTCAGGGAGGAGAAGGGGAAAATGAAACTATCTAAAGATTTTTCTCTCAATATACAAGGATTCTAAAGCAAAATAAAGATGAGGAATTGGGGGGAGGGGTCCCTAGCCTAGGTCACAAAGATGATAATGGAGAAGCCACAACCGAGAAGTAGTAGAAGCAAAAATATCTCCTCTACCTTGGCATGGAGTATGTGTGAAAAACACAAAACCAAAAGCATAGTGGCAAGCAAGTTTGGTTCCAGGGAATTGCACCTTGTATCCACAAAGAAGCTTGTGGGCTTGGTTTTCAAATATGCTTCCATTTCTTCATTTTATGTGTATGGATGTGTTTGCTTAAATGCATGCCTGTGCACCACTCAAACGCCTGGTGCTCTCAAAGGGCTCTGAAAGGTAAGACAAGGGCTTCAGACCCCTGGCACTGACTGGATTCAAGGGTGATTGTGAGCTGTCATGTGGGTTTAGGGAATCAAACCTGGGTCCTGTATAAGAGTAATAAGTTCGTTTCACCAATGAGCCATCTCCCACTGTGAGTCTATTGGCAAGGGACCAGGGAGGAGAAAATAGGTTTTCCTATGGATCTTGCACTGCTCAGGGCAGTAGACACATCACAAATATTTATAAATGATGTTTTTAAATCACTAAGTGTTTCAGTTAGGGTTTTACTGCTGTTAATAGACACCATGACCAAGGCAACTCTTATAAGGACAACATTTAATTGGGGCCAGCTTATAGCTTCAGAGGTTCAGTCCATGGTCATCAAGGCAGCATCCAGGCAGGCATGGTGCAGGAGGAGCTGAGAGTTCTACATCGAGTTCAGAAGGCAAACAGGAGACAAATAGCTCCCACGTGGTTAGGAGGAGGATCTCATTGGCCACCCTCTATAGTGATACACTTCTTCCAACAAGGCCACACCTACTCCAACAAGGCCACACCTCCTAATAGCGCCATGTCCCAAACCAAGCATATTCAAACCAGTACACTAAGGTATGATGGCACATCCTTAAGTTAAACAATAGAAAAAGCCAATAGGTAAATACCTTGGCCCTGAATTGATCACAAACTAAGCCAGTCCCAGTGCTATTTTAGGCTCTCAAAATATTAAAATAATTAAAAATGAAAAAACATGGTATTTCAATTTTTAAGGTGTGTGTGTGTGTGTATGTGTGTGTGTGTGTGTGTGTGTGTGTGTGTGTGTGTGTGTGTTTACACTACAAGGTATTTTTCCTCTTCCACTGTGGTCTCAGGGATCAAACTCAGGTCAGTAGGTTTATATAGCAATTGTTTTTACCTGCTGGGCCAGTTCACTGACTCTATGGTGCTTTTCACATTTTATGGTTCAAAAAGCCATCCAAATTTAGTATCTTAACACGCAGTTACTTATTTATTTACTATTCTTCACTGGGCAGAGCTCTACAGGGTGGTTGATCACCTCTCTCATGGGGGAAAAAGCTAGACTCATGTTGTTACGGTATATATTAAAAAATGGCTAAACCTTTTGTCCCTTGCTAACTCTGGCACCCCTTGGGCCACATGGCACTGCAGGGTACTTTTATCTCCACGCTGCCCCCAAGTACTCTCAGACCCAGACGATCCGTGAGCCATTCCATCATGGTACCTTGCCATGCTGGTTCCTAGAGTTAGTTCTGGCACACGTGGGCCCATATGGAACTAACCATAATTTATCTCTGGTTAGTATCTCTCCCGGTGACTCTCTGGTTCCAGCTACCCAGTAAGATCAAGACTCAACAAACTGTAATCCAACAATCAGATTTATACTTTAAATTCTCAATCCACAATACAACCACATGATAAATTCATAACCAATTGATAAAGATAGAAACTGCCCACCAAGATAAGATAAATTGACCTATAGAAATCCATCCCTTAAGAAATATTCACGACAACCTGTATCTATATAGAGATGCAAGGTGAGGATCATTTACGTCTGCCTCCATGCTGCCTCTCCGCATTTTTCTGCTTCTCCCTTTCCTTCTAAAACTTTGTTCCTGCCTCCCTTCCTTCTCGTCCAACGACAGGCCTTGTTTTATCTTGTGTCTGCCTTCACCTGCATAATGACATCAACCTATACATGGAGGAACTGTGCTGGGGCTGTGACATCCATGATGGCCTCTTATTCTCCAGGGTCATGTGATGTCTTACCATTCAGTAAACTAAACAAGCGTCTATCCTGGCAATTGGATCCCAAAGAAGGTAAAGGAGCTCGTTCCTGGCAGATCTGACAGTGCCAGAACTGTGCTGGCTGCCGGACTCCGCTGGTAAAGGCAGGCCAGGATGCCAGACCACCTCACAGGGGAGAAAGTCAAGCTCCTTTTGATGAAACAATGCACAGAAATCTTCAAAAAGAGTAAGACTGACTGGCAGGAACACTGGAAGCTACACAGGCTTATTTAAAAGCATGCCACTTTGCTGGGTGTAGCCCTGTAGTTATTCGACTTCATGTCTAGCCCACATGAGGCCCTGGGAGTATAATAAATGCTTACAGTAAACACATGACCCCTTTCTACAGAAAGGTATACATACAGGGACTGTGTGATTAAACTCGAGTGTGACTTCGATCTTTGAAGTTTAACACGGAACCTGAAAGGCACAAGGATATTGAGTTTCAGGTCAGCCTGGGCTATCCAGCAAGTTACAGGCTAGCCTGGGCTACAAGTGATTCCCCACCACCACCAAAAAAAAAAGTTAAAATAGTGATTGAAAGAGTTCTCTTCCTCTCCCATGCCCATTCCTGCCTAACCATCTCTTCTTAGAGTCTGAGGAGAAAATCCTTCATTTCTGGGTCCTGAATTGTGGGACATCAAGAAGCACTAGTGATTGTTCATTCTTTTTTTTTTCCCCCCTTTTTCTTTTTATCGGAGCTGGGGACTGAACTCATTCTTAAGTGTCCTTGCTCTTCTTCTTGGATATAGTTTTCTAACTTTATGTACAGAGAGGCCATCCGGAAACTCTCTGCCTCCTGTCTAGGATGTCAGCCTTCCCATGACAGACAGGGGTGCTGACCTTGACTCAAGCACCAGCCTTTCCTGGGGCTGTTTGCCCGCACGTCTGGCAAGCCAGGGCCTCACCCTGGAGGCGAGGGTGGCATCTCATCTGTAGGTGACATTATTACATGGCAATTAAAATAATGACTTCATTAGTCAATGGACAGGCAGGTCCACTGACCAGAAATGAGGAAGTCCCAAGGAGCATTGAGAAACTGATCAGAATCTGGCCCAAAGTTCATGATCGTCCCTGCCACGTGGTAAAGAAGGAACTGAATGGGAGGGCATTCAGATCAGGTTTTGCCAGGCACCAGTGTAAAATGGAAATTACTGTGGGATTACAGTATGTTATTTTCAGAACATACAAACTTATTGATATTTTCTGTAATTAGGATGTTCTTCTGTCATTGGGCTTAGTACATTTTTAAAATGCTGGTCTGGTCAGTGCTTAGTATACTTTTTTTTTTTTTTTTTGGTTCTTTTTTTCGGAGCTGGGGACCGAACCCAGGGCCTTGCGCTTTCTAGGTAAGCGCTCTACCACTGAGCTAAATCCCCAGCCCCTTAGTACACTTTTTAAATGCTGGTCTGGTCAGCTGGGCTAAGAGGAACCAAGAATGATTTTTGTTTTGTCCAGCCAGAGATTTAAAGGGGAAGTAGACAGAAGAAATAGCAAAAGAGCCTCAGTGAGAAGGCAAACTGAGGACAAAGGAGCAGGAAGCCCTGTGTGGACACTGAGATAGTCACTGAGATGCTCTCAAAGCTGTCTCTATCTCTCCATCTCTACAGCCTGTCACTATTCCAGTGACTCAGATAAAGATGAGAAGGGACCTCAAGCGTCTGACACCATTGTGTACAGCTGTGATCTCAACACTGGGAAAACGGAGGCAGGAGGATCGGGAGTCTGAGACCAACTTGTGCTACACGGTAGCTCATCTCAAACAACTCACAAACAAAAGAAGCAAAGTGGACCTGAATGTGCTAGGTGTGGTGGCTCGGACCTGCAATCCCAGCCCCCAGGAGACTGAGATGGGGTGGGGTTGGGGGGTAGCATAGTTACAGTGAATTCAAGGCCACCAGCTGACATGTTAGCATGGATGGGAGAAATCTCACAAGATCCTAACCCTAGATGAAGAGCTAGAGGCAGTTAGTGACGGACGAGAGTCATTAATTCCCCAGGGATGACACCACTAATTGGTCAGCTCTAAAAAGCGTTTACCTATAAGCAACATTAAATGGATTCTGGGTTGTGTTTATATACTTATTCACGTATATGTGATAGTAATTTGAAAGGGCCATGACTTTGGTGAAGGGGTTAAGGGAGGAGAGTGAGAGAAATAATATAATATTATACACATCTGTGAACTTGAAGAAGGGTCTGGGCTGGAGTTAGGGATCAGGGCTGGAATGGGTGGTAGCTGTCTGTGGAGTTTGTGCTCCGGGATCAACCAGCCGGTAGAATCGACTTAGAAGTCAGAGGTGGGGACAGGAGTCCAGTGAGCAGCAACCTGTGTGTGGTAAGCATCGAAGGCTACTCAGAAAAGCCTTTTCCTAGTTAACGAACAAAAAGACACAGAGATTGCGGCAAAATCCCAACCCCTGCCTGAAAACAGGGAAAGGGAGGGCTGGGGGCCTAGCGTGTCCCCTTAAACAAACTGGGGCAAAGGGCAGAGCGGTTGGTGCGCAGAGATGAGCTTCAGAAGGCCAAGATCCGGGTTGGGGATTTAGCTCAGTGGTAGAGCGCTTGCCTAGCAAGCGCAAGGCCCTGGGTTTGGTCCTCAGCTCCCGGCGGGCAGGCAGGCGGGGGGTGGGGTGGGGGGGGGTGGGGGGGGTGGGGGGGAGAAGGTCAAGATCATCCTTCTACATTGGAGTTCCAGGCCAGCCCAGGACACAGGAGACTGTCTTAAAAGTTTAGACAGGGAATCAGAAGCAGCTGCTCCAAGATGCTGTCATTTCTGCCATACTCTGTCGCTCTAACAAATTACTATATCCATCATCCATCAAAGGGAAAAAGAGTCAGTTCCTCTCAGTAGAAGTGATAAAGAACTTGTCACCATTCTTACACTATCCCACCATCTAACCAAGGCCTCAGCAGAGCCTCTGGATTCCTGTCTCCCGATCTTCAGTAGTCACAGCATAGAAACAGTGAGTGCTTTAAAAAGGGCCCTGCATCCTGAATCAGTCAAGAAATGCCACTCAGCAACTGTGAAGTGTTCCCCAGGATCCTTAACACACTGTGTCGAGGCCTTTCTGAAGGTGCCCAGATGCCTTACTAGAAAACGACATAGTAGGGATGGGTGATATACCACAGTGTGTGCCTAGCACCCAAGAAGCCCTGGTTTTGATCCCCCAGCACATCCTAACCCCAAAATGGTGAGCACCCATACTGTCAGTAACAGACAGGTAGAGACAAGATCAGAAGTTCATCATCTTCTTGCACAGCCAGATTGAGGCTAGGCTGGGCTACATGAAGCCCTGTCTTAAAATTGAAAAAAAAATAGACAAAAGAAAAAAATCAGCATAGCAAAAACTAAAAGAGAGAGGGGGGGGGGGGAGAGAGACAGAGAGAGAGAGAGACAGAGAGAGAGAGGTGTACATAGAAAGTACACGCATCTCTCCTTATTCGTTAGGTCACTTATAATCCTTGATACACCACTGTTTGGAAATTATGACAAGAAAAGGAGGAGGGGGAGTGGGAGGGGAGGGGAAGGGGAGGGGGGGGAGGAGGAATCTGTGTAGGCATAACTGTCATGAATCTAATTATGTAGTACACCAGCAACAGGGTAACCTTCATTTAAATTATTTTCTTTCCTTCCTTCCTTTTTTTTTTTTTTTTTTTTTTCGGAGCTGGGGACCGAACCCAGGGCCTTGCGCTTCCTAGGCAAGCGCTCTAACCACTGAGCTAAATCCCCAACCCTCCTTCCTTCCTTCTTTTGTGTGCTTCTTTTTTGTTTGTTTTCTTTCCTCTTTTGAGACAAGGTCTCCCTGTATGGTGCAGGCTGGCCTCCGGTGCCACAATCATTTGAATGTTTCCCATCCTGGTTGGTTGACTCCTTAATGATAAGGACACTGGACTGGCCAAGAAAATGTCTGTCCAGATCTTCCCCTGCAGATGGCATTAGTGACAGATGACCCTCTCAGCTGCTGAGGACTACTGAAATCTATCCCGTGGTATTTAACCCCCAGTTGGTAAAGACTAACTTCTCAAGGTTGCTCCCAGTCCGCTGATTAAGCACAACAGGGACATTTAAGGCAGGCCTACATCTGAGATATGTCAGAAATTGGGAACTCGCCAATTTGCCTCAAGGACTACCCTCTTTCCCGTGGCTTTGTTGAACTTGTAGTGAGTGTGGTATTTCTTTCCACCCAGCCCACCCTACTTGCCTCTTCCCATTAACGAAATCACACCCACATCCCAACTCTAGTTCTTCTTTTAAACCTGTACAGCACTTCTCTTCCCTTTATAATAGGGCTGCTGTGTGTGTGTGTGTGTGTGTGTGTGTGTGTGTGTGTGTGTGTTAGAACTAGTCCCTTATTCAACTAATGATGACCAAAGCAGACAATAAACACTTGCTCGACATGACTTGCTTCTCTGTTAACACCTTTTATCAGGACACAAAGCCTTTCAAAATCTGATCTCCAAAGGCACTACAAACCCTACAGCATAGCCTGCACTACTCAACAGTTAACTCTTTATCTTCCAGGGTTTTGATTTCACTCCTACAGCCTTTGCCTTCAGTCCCTGGAAAGCCTGCTCCCTTTCTTGAGGACACACTCTGACATAGTCCTGAAGACCCAGTTCAACCCAACAAGGCAAATGTCTCTGTTGGCACAAATCAGCTGGCACCTTGTAAAAGCATTCGTTACATTGTACTAAAACCTTCAGAGGAACCCGGGAGATCGTCTGGAGCAAGGGAAACCGCAGGTCAAGCCGGAGTTCCCCCAAGTTTAGCCCAAGCAGGGATCTGCAGGAGAAAGAAAGTGGCTGAGTGAACAGGAAAGGGCGATTTCAGTTCCCGGGGTGACCGCTCCACCTGCAGGGAGAGGATGCAGGCGCAGCGCCCGCCGAATCGCAGGGGCCGCTGCAGGGCACATGACTGGAGGCCTCCGCCCGGCCCCTCCCGCTTCCCGGCACAGTCGCCAGCCGCCACCAACACCGCCGCCGCGGCTTGCTGGCGAGCCCCACCGACCCGCGTCACCGCTCTGCGCGCTCCCTGCACCTCCCGGGCTGCAGCAGCCCGAGAAAACGAAAGCCAGGCGATCCCAGCACCCGCGATCGCGCGGGCTCTGTGCTCCGAGGGCCGTGCTCGCCTGGTGCCTACTCCAGGGCTGTGTACACCGCGCGGGCGGCGGCTGAGCCCGCACCAGGAGGGCGCGGGAGCCGCAGGGCCCTGGAGCTTTGGGCGACTGCTACGCGGCCTTGGCCGAGGCTCTTCCTTGCTCGCCGTTCTGTCGCGGGCCTGGCCCGTGAACCGCTCACAGTATGGCCCGATGCTGCTTCTACACGGCGGGGACACTGTCTCTGCTGCTGCTGGTGACCAGTGTCACGCTGCTAGTGGCTCGAGTCTTTCAGAAGGCAGTGGACCAGACGATCGAGAAGGTGAGCCAGACTGTGTGTGTGTGTGTGTGTGTGTGTGTGTGTGTGTGTGTGTGTGTGTGTGTGTGTGTGTGTACAGGCCACTCTTCCATTGCGGACCTCGAGTGAGGAGAGCTGCATTGGCGCCGAGCCTGCAGAACACAGCTCTTGTTTGCCCCTGGTCTCTCGGGGCTGGCAGGATGTGGAAACTTGAGGTGACTCTTCCCTTTAAATAACCTATAGTCTACAGATGTTGACTTTGTAAAAAAGCCTTGAGTATCCGTCCTATCCTTAGCAATTCTCCCCACCCCTCAACACACTGGGCCTATGTTGATTCCTGTTTCCCTTGCACTTCACAAAGAAATAGAAAACACTGCAGAAGAGGCTGCTTTGTCGGCTGTCCGCGCGGCCTTTGAAGAGGAGTGGGCCTGGGGATGAGAAGTGGGTGAGAGGTCTATTGTGTTCTTGCCTTTCTGGGCAGGGCAGGGCAGGGCAGTGCAGGGCAGGGCAGGGCAGAGTAGGGCAGGGCACGGAGGGGAAGGGAAGGAAAGGGTAAATGGCAAACAGGGTCAGGTTTTAGGAATGGGTGACATTTTATCCATTGCAGTTAGTGCTTGGCCGCCTTGTGTCTCGCACAGCCTCGACTCTGTTTCATCCTTCATCAGGGTAATTAAAAAAATTGGGTAATTAAAGAATTTGGACCTGTCTCCCAGGGTGGATGATCGGGGCCTGCTGGTCTTGTGGAAGACTTCTCCATCCTGGTCATTTCTTCCTTTTGCCCTTTCACCCACATTCACCAAGCGTGGTGGAAAGAGGAACCGGAGAGAGTTACTAGGATTGCTTTTTCCTTTAAAAATAAAGAGATAGGGGCTGGGGATTTAGCTCAGTGGTAGAGCGCTTACCTAGGAAGCGCAAGGCCCTGGGTTCGGTCCCCAGCTCCGAAAAAAAAAAAAGAACCAAAAAAAAAAAAAAAAATAAAGAGATAAATAAATAAGTCCCTGGAGTAGCCTTTCTCTTTAGCATCATTGTCTTGCTGATCGGTATTCCTCACACCCAGGAACAAAAGCTTAGGTTTGAGGATCTGCTGGGAGTCACTCTATTCCAGATTAATAAAACTGGTTGCCTTATTCCAAAAGCCAATAGATGAAGTTCCTAAACGGAGATTCCCAGTAGTAACCAGTTACTTGGAATCTGGCAATTAAAGATTTTCTTTTTAAGTGTCAAGGCAAAGGCTTATTCAAGCCTTAATGAGATGGCACTGCCAAGAGAAGACCAAGCCTACTGTGTGAGCTTCTCAAAGACCATTGTTGCCCTGAGCATGTGTGTTCAAAGAGAAAAACAAACTCTTTCTGTCCTCCCCACATCCCAATCCAAGGCCAGTCTTAAACTCTTGCTTTGGTAGCTTGAGTAAGGAATACAACAGTCAGAATATGGGTGTGTGTGTGTGTGTGTGTGTGTGTGTGTGTGTCTGTGTCTGTGTCTGTGTCTGTGTCTGTGTCTGTGTCTGTGTTCGGAGGATCTGGTAAGATAAAGGTTTCTCCCTGTACCTCAGCCATAAACACTGATTCTTAGTGAACTTGGTTTATTTAGGTAGGGTTATTTGGGAAGTAGCATCACAGGACCTGAGTTTCTGTTGGCCACAAGTGCTTTTCTTCCTGGGAAAAACCTGATTGATAAGTTATAGCACAGGAGACTTACAGAACTGCCCGACCTGAGCTGCAGAGTGGTATATACTACATGATGTCTGATAGGAAGGAAATAGGTTCATTCTGGTGAGATGGATTGGGGATGTTGTAAGTCAACCAGAGGTTACCAGTGTGCACTTCCCAGGGAAACCTGTAGGGTCATCCCAAACAGAGGGAAAGACCAAGAAGGGCTTTACAGAAGGGCAAGGAATGAATGTTGGCTCCATGTGCCCGCTGAGAAGCCAGGGATTACTTGCTGAATCTTTCTTTTAGAGATAGAATGTCATTATGTAGCCCAGGCTGGTCCTTGAATACACCACTCTTGTCTTAGACTCCCAGGTGCTGGGGATTGATCACAAGAATGTACCATGACACCTGGCTCCATCATCTTTTTTTGAGGGAAGGAAGTGTCTCATGTAGTTCAGGCTAGCCTCACATCCACCCTAGAGTTGGAAATGATCCTGCCTCCACACCTGGTTTACGCAGCACTGTGATCGAACGGAGGTTCCTTGTATCTTAGACTCTTCAAACTAGCTCTCCTTCCAGCCTGTAATATTTTTATTCATGTTTCCTTGACTGTAAGCTCTGATAATAATGACCAATGCATTCAGAAAAAGCATAAGAAATTCCAAGAAAATAGTCTGCTTTCCCTCCTGGGATCTAGTCAGAGTTTAATGGAATGATACTTTTTTTTGGTAGTTTGTTTTTTGGTTGTTTGGTTTTTTGTCTGCTTTTTGTTTTTTGTTTGTTTGTTTGTGTGTTTTTTTTAGAAGCCCCACAATGAATCAGAGATCAGGAATCACACACCCTGTGTTCAGATTCTAAGTGTACCACTCTGCAGCTTCAGCCTTGAGCAAGTCACTTAACTTCTCAAAGCCTTGGTTTCTTTTCTTGTGAAACTGGGAAGCTGAGTGAGGCACCGTGGCCACCCACTTGTGTTTCCATGAAGCTCCTGAATTTTAAGCTTTTGAGTCCTTCCAGAGCCCTGTGTTTAATTTTATGCCCATTTCCCCCCCTCCTACAAAGGGCTCTTCAAACTACAGAAGCTTCAGGATCGATAAAACCTGGATCTTGTGGGCTAAGCGTAGACATAGACCTCACACTTAGACAGCACACAAGGACTGAGTGATCAATATGTGACCTCCCTCATTATTTCAGTAGTATTTCTGTGGGGTAATTCATTCACACATTGACTTTAATATGATCCACATTGTGATCTAATCCATGCCAACTGCCAGTTCTTACTGTTTTCCTTTGAAGATTGTGCCTCAACTTGTGTAACATCAAAATAGGAATGGGGAAAAGATAACATTCAGATACTCAGGTTCCGCCAATTTCGGGAAGCTTGGTAAGATAATTGCTATGCAGATTGATCTCAGAGATAATTTAGTAAAATAAAGTGCTTGCCACACAAGCACAGGGACCTGAGATTAGATCCCCTGAACCCACATAAGAAGCTGGATGAGGCAGCATGCACCTGTGACCTTAGCACTCTGGAGGCAGAGGCAGGAGGATCTCTGGGACTTCTAGACAGCAAGCCTGGCCAATGGTGAATTCTAGAGTCAGTGAAAGACCCAGTCTCAAATAAACAAACAGGCAAATACATGAGACGTGGTTGAAGATGCTCAACATTGACCCCTGGAGTCCACACGCATGTGGCCAGACATGCACATGTAGTCATACATGTAGCCACATCACCCATATGCACACATCAAGAACAATAACAGAAAGGAAGAAAGGAAACGAGCTCTAGAGTAAATATGGTGGGTGGAATGGTTATTGGAAGCAAATCCCAGCTGCCTGCTATTTACCATGACCAAAATTTAGACACAAATATTGGTTGGAAGTAATCAAGTTTATTCAAAGTCAGACTTGAAGAAATTAGCAGGGCCAGCTTCCCAACTGTCTGCCTTGGGGGCTTTTATGGGAGATGTGAGGTACTGAAAGGACACTGAGGCTGCAGCTGGGCAGAGTCCTAGAAGGCCTAGAAAGTACTTCATGACAGAGCTTGGTTTCTTCTTCTTCTTCTTCTTCTTCTTCTTCTTCTTCTTCTTCTTCTTCTTCTTCTTCTTCTTCTTCTTCTTCTTCTTCTTCTTCTTCTTCTTCTTCTTCCCCTCCTCCTCCTCCTTCCCTCCTCCTCCTCCTTCTCCTCCTCCTCCTTCTCCTCCTCTTCTTCCTCCTCCTCCTTCTCCTCCTCTTCTTCCTCCTCCTCCTCCTTCTCCTCCTCCTCCTTCTCCTCCTCCTCTTCCTCTTCTTCCTCTTCTTCCTCTTCTTCCTCTTCCTCCTCCTCCTCCTCCTCCTCCTCCTCCTCCTCCTCCTCCTCCTCCTCCTCCTCCTCCTCCTCCCCCTTTTGAGACACGGTCTCACTCTCTAGCACTGAATGGCCTGGAACTCATAGAGATCCGCCTTGGCCTCCACCTGCTGGCATTAAATGCAGGATGCAGGCCACCACCCAGGCTGGATCTTGGATCTTAACTCCTGCTGCTAATCTAAAGAAAGATCTAGCAGTTAATCATCTTGACCATGCCGATGGTTACCACACTAGAGCCACCTGGGAAGAGGATCCTCAGAATAGGAACTGTCTCCATCAGATTGGCCTGTGGGTGGGCCTGGGATGTGTAGGAAAGGTACACTGAGCAGACCAGGGAGTGAGTCAACAAGCAGTGTTTCTCCATGGTCTCAGCTTTAGTTCCCGCTCCAGGCTCCTGCCTTTTCTTCCCCCAGCTCCTCTCAGTGATGGATTATTTATTTGGAAACCTAAGCCAAATAAATCTATTCTTTGCCCATCTTGCTTTTGGTCTGTGATTTATGACAGTGACAGAAAAGTAACTAGAACAATGAGCTCCTTCAACCAAATGATTGCAGAGGCTGGGAGGGCAAAAGTCAGGACAATTTCAAAGGATCTGCTGTTGCTGGACCCAGGCCTACTGGTTCCCACTAATGATGGCCTCATCCTGGGAAACCCATGTTGTCCTTGGTTTAGTTCTCATTTGCAGAGGTGTGCAAGCACCTTACTCCTCTTCTTCAGTGCCCCTCTCCCTCTCCCTCTCCCTCTCTCTCTCCCTCCCTCCCCTCTTCCTCCTCCCTCCACCCCCAAACACCACACACACACACACACACACACACACACACACACACACACACACCATTCCTGGGTACTAAGGCATCAACAACACCTTATTCAGCAAAGCATGTGAGGCTTTCTGAAGATAGATTTGCATAAATAGACCTAGAAGACTGCTTTCCACTGTGAGTCAGATGTAATGGTTGTACAATGTAACCAGAATCTTAGGGGTGGGAAGCAGGATGGGATTACCCCCATCCTCTTGGAGAGTTCCAAGCTGGCGGGAGCTGAGCGAGACCCTGGCCCAAAACAATAAACACCAGGAAGCAAACCAGTTTTTTCTCAGAGAGCTTGGAAGGATGTTGTATTTATTCCATAAGCCAGCCCATCACTTTGATACCTAACACAGTGCCTGCTACATTGTAGATACATAATAACTTAATCTTCTTTTCTGGGAAGCAAACCCTGGGGTCCTTGCACGTGCTGAACAAGCTATGGCCGGTCTGCACCTCCAGCAACTATATTCTCTCCAAGAGCTTTTTCTTGCATTTGACCTCCTTTTCCTAGTTCTTTCCATTCAAAGTTAAGAATTAGTGCTTGCTAACTGTGTTTTCAAAACACGGAGCTGAGGCTATACTGCTATGACTCAATAGTAGAGTGCGTGATTGGCGTGGTAAATGTCCTAGATTTAATCCTTAAGATCAGGAAAGAGGAGAGGGATCATGACTTAGTGCTTAGAGCTATAAATATAACAGAAAACAAGACAGAGTCTCCACCAAAAGCCAAGAAGACTTAGACTCTATATCTAAGGTTTTTGTTAAAAAAAAAAAACAACCCCCTAAAAATTTAGAGGTCATCTTATTCATTATTCTACTTTCTGGAAACAGAGGCTCAGGATGCTGAGTGGTTTGTGGAAAGGCCAGGGGAGCAATAGGCTTTTGAGCTTGGTCACCTGATGCTGAACCTGTTTTCCCACCTTACCGATGATGACATCTCAGTTCCCAGGACTGCCCTGCCTGACTGTAGTTGTGTGTATTTGCTGGTATAAGGGTGTGCAGCCTCTCCGTCCAAAAGACAGTTGGTTTGGATAATGAATACTGTGGCCACCTCTTACCTGACCCTAGCCACATGGTCTCCCACAATTCTATTGTCTGTCACGTCTTGGCATGGGAGGGCCCCAGGCTTTAAGGAACACAGACCCCCTTCATGCAAGAGGACTTTTTTTCTTTCTATAAAGCTTGAAGAGGAAGCTCTTGAGTTAGAAAAAGCCCTGTCAGGCCTCCTGAGAAGATGATAGAAACTAGGTGGTCAGCAGGGATCCAGCTTCCTTTGCTTACACATTCAGCCCTGGCTGTTTACTGACCTGGGGCTTCCCCACTGCCACGTGGCTCCAGCTGCTGACCCTCTCAGGAAATGTTCACTTCTCAGTTTCTCCTTTGCACGTTGATAACAGTGATGTGGTTGGATCTCCACCCAGGTAGGACGCAGAGAGCTATAAACAGGCATGTGGATAACGTCCTTAAAGGAAGGACTCCTAAACAGCCTTCTCTTCAGTCTATTCAAAACCCGGTCTTATCACAGGACACTCCCATATGCTTCCTTCAACCTTTAGTCCAAGCTGAAGGAAAGTGTCCTCATAATTACCTGTTAGGACAGTGGAATAGACCAGTAGTTGTAAGCGTTGTCCCGAGACTCTGGGGCAGTGATTCTCAACCTTCGTAATGCTGCGGACCCCTCAGTACAGTTCCTCACGTTATGGTGATTCCCAGACCATACAATTATTTTTGGTGCTACTTCATAACTATAATTTTGCTACTGTTATGAATTGAAATGTAAATGTGTGATATGCAGGATATCTGACACGTGGTCCCCAAAAGGGTTCAGACCCACAGGTTGAGAACTACTGCTCTGGGGGGATTCAGCTCTTATGGAGGTGTGAAGATGGCAGACTCATTAGGAACAGTGCCAGGTTAAGGAGCTGGGGATAGTGATGGTTTTAGCCTGTCTTCCTTCCTTGAGATGGGAATTCTAGCTGAGGACATTATTACTAATACCACCGTTATCCCGCACATTTACAGGAAAAGACAGAAATAGTGGCATAGGAAGGTTCTTAGCTGTGGCAGCCACTGTTCGGTAAAGTGCAAAGTCCTTCTGTCAGGCCACAGCCAAAGGGCCATCTGGTCTGCTAGACATTTGCTTGCTTCACAGAGAAGAGTCAGCCGGTGGGAATAAGCTCCTTAATGAAAAGGTGTGATGCTGGCCAAAGGAGGAGACAGGTCCGACCCATATTGTCAAATAGATCACACACTCATAGGACTAAGAGGGGAGCTGTTTGTTTTTTTTTTTTTCCAGAGCTGGGGACCAAACCCAGGGCCTTGCGCTTGCTAGCCAAGTGCTCTACCGCTGAGCTAAATCCCCAACCCCGAGGGGAGCTGTTTTTAATCAAAGCTAGTAACAGTCAGAAACAACCAAAGAAAAATAAGCTCTGTCCTGGGTTCTCATATACTTTGAGACAGAATCTCAGGTAGACCAGTTGGCCTTGAACTCTCTGTTGGAGAGAATGACCTCAAATCCTACCCAGTCTTCCTGCCTTTTTGTCTCAAGTGCTGGTCACACCCAGCAGTTTGCTTTCTCTTTCTAAAAGTGCTTTGGGGTATACACTTTGTCCTTCATTGTTTGTTTAGTGAGTGTTACAAGAAAGTGTACTGCTTGCAAGGCAAAGTGCAGGCAGAGAGCTACAAGTATGACAGTAAACAAGACAGGTGGGGGTGGGGGGTGGGGGGGTGGGGGGGTGGGCAGGGCTGTGGTGGAGAATTCCCTGTCCTTAGAAAACTAATCAAATTCAAACTTCTTCAGGCCTTTTTTATACTCTTAAAACTCCAGAGACTTTTGTTAAGGACTCCAGAGAACTTTTGTTTCTGTGGGTTGTATGTACTGATGCTTACAGGCATAGAATTAAAACCAAAGCTGGAGATGAGTCTTGAGGACCCAAGTTCAAATCCCCAGGACTGAGGTAAAAGCTAGGCGTGGTAGTGTAGTGCTTAACGGGATCTATAATCCCAGTGTTCCTCCAGCAAGATGAGTGGTGGGCACAGGAGAACCCATGGAGATGCCACAGCCAGGTAGCTTGGTAAGTGCAGCCTGAAAGCAAACCACGAAGGGACCCTGTCTCAAACTAGGTAGAAGGCAGGGGCTGTCACCAGAGCCATGTATTGACCCATGTTCCTGTACACACAAATATATATATATATATATATATATATATATTCACACACAAAAATAAAATTTTAACAATTAGAGAATACACCAACACATACGTACTTCTTCAACAGAGCAGGGACATCTTCATGGGTCAAGAAAACTCTACTTAGTCACAAAGCCAGAGAGAGAAAGGAGGAAATGATGTATGACTATTGTTACTAAAATTACTTTTGATTTTGTGGAGTGCCTGAGACGGTCTCGGGGACTTCTAGGGGTCAAGAGACGATGTTCATCCAGTTTTAATTAATAATGCCAACTTTCTGGGAATGCCTATACATCTTATTATTTACATAGATTATTAATATTAATCACATTATACACGTTGTAATAATATATATAACATGCATTTTCTTATTATAACATGTATAATGTATAATTATAATCTATACCCATGATTATTATTCTGTAAGACCCACTTGGAAACTATATTACTAATAAATTTCAAAGCAGCCAGAGTTTGTTTAGTGCCCTGTTCACTCACTGTGTCTTTCTTGCGTGCCCATGAGTTCAGTGTTGAAACTGAGTTTTCAGATGGGTGAGGTGGTGAATGCCTTGAAATTTCAGGACTTAGAGAGCTAAGGCAGGAGAATTGAGGCCAGCACAGGCTACAGAGTAAGTTGCAGGCTAGCCTGGGCAAAATGGTCCTCTGTCTTAATAGGGGAGGTGGGAGAAAGAGCCAAACCAAGCAAAAGCCCCAGGTTTGGGGCCATTGACGATGCAAGTTCTGAGAATCTCCTGTCTTCTAATGTGTTCTATAATTCTAGAATATTGGTCTCTCCATAACTCAGAGATGCCCTTCTCTGGCATCAGCCCCACAGAGTTTTCAATTTGTAGCACACAGCTTAGTATTTTAAGCCAGCTTGCAAGTCTTTTTCAAAGGTAAGGGTCCTGTTATACTTAGTTTGGAATCATCTCCTACTGCCAAATTCAATAACATCTACAAAGCAGCATGGTTGGGCCAGGGTAGCTCAGTGGAAGGGCACTTACCTAGCACTCATGAGGCCCTGGATTTAGTCCCTAGCACCATAAAAGAGAGGGAAGAGGAGGAGGAAGAAAAAATGGGAGGGAGGAAGAGAGGAAGAGAGGGACGGACGAGATGTTTAATGAAGCTTTCAGATGGATGGAAAGTTGGATGCCTTTGGAAGATTTTTGTCTGCTTGTTGTGTGGCGTTACATTTGATCCCCCTCTGTAGGACAAGTCATCACAAATTTACCCCTGGGATGGTTCCTCCCTTTAAAATCTGGAAACATGGGCTGGAGAGATGATTAAGAGGGTTGAGGTGTTTGTTTTGCAAGCCGGATGACCCGAGTTCAACATCCAGAACCATGGGGGTAGGAGTGAGAACCAACTGTACATAGGTGTCCTTTGACCTCCACAGGCATACCCCTGCCTCATCATACAAATGCACAACAAACAAACAAATACAGTAAACTTTGGATGTGTTGTCTAGTGACACGGGTTTCCGGCCCTTTCTTGGTGTGAGCCCCACCAAGTCCTGTGTAACAGCAGCCGACAGAGCAGACCTGGCGCTAGCCCTGCGGTGTTAGCCCTAGGGCCAGCCCTGCTGTCTTAGCCCATTTGAGCTGCTCTCTTAACACCACCAGGCTTCTGAAGAACAGAAATACATTTCTCACAGTTCTGAGGGTTGGGAGAGAGAGTCAAGGCCCTGACAGATCCAGCACCTGGTAAAGAAACATTGGCTTATTTGGTGGGTGGTGGTGGGGGTGGTGGTGGATTGAGGGTACAGTCTATCAGGGCAGAGGGCCTGGGAGGAAGAACAGCTGTGCGCTACCGCCTGAGGGTGGTGACTGGTCACACTGCAGCCACGGCCTGGGTGTAGAGAGAGATGACCTCAGGACTCACAGTCTCCCTCCTCCTTTTTATCCTCCTGGAACTTTAGCCCCTAGGATCCTGTCAATCACATTCAGGGTGGGCCATCCCCTCTCACTTAGCTTCTGGGAACCGAACTTATGGACACACCCAGTGGTGCTTTTCCTAGGTGATTTAACTCCACCATGATAGTGAAGATTAATCTAGGGATTAATAAGGACTTTGTTCTCGTGACAGTGGCTTGTGGCCTCACTTCCTGTCACCCTCGCCTTGGGCTTGAGGATTCTCACAGCTCCTAATGTCTAGCCAATGTCGCTGGACCTCTGGCTTGCTCTGTTGTCTCTCCCTGTGCCTCACCCTCTTTTCCAAAAGCAGAGAATGAAAGGTAGCTTGAGGGTATACATGTTTAACCAGCAAAGGCTCGATCCTGTAGACGTGACCACTCTTTCCACTGTGACAAACACGTGTTCAGATCCATAGCCTGCTTCTCTCAATGTTAACCCCCATTGCTCCCTTTGCACCGAGTTTTACACCTCTTCCAGAGACAATGGGCGCCTTCGCTACAGTAATGTCACCATCTAATAGACAATTCATATTATATTTATTTATGGTGGCAATATGAAGTTGTTGGGTTTTTTTTTTTTAAATGGGAACAGCCTAGAATGGGTAAATCAAGCAATTTGACACATGCCATGTGATGTACTTATTTGCAGTGGGGGGGTGGGGGGTCGTGGTTGGATGAGAACAGTTTTAAAATCTACTCAGCTGTTTTCAAGTGTGCTGTTGTTAACTATAGCCACTCTGATGGGACGGTAGGTCTCTTCAACTTATTCTTAGCTGGTTGAAATTCACATTTTGACAACATAACTCCTTACCCTCCATGGCGAAGGCCCATTCAAAGGAACACTGTCTGCTGATTACCAGGCATGAGAGAGGAGACAGATAAACAAGTGGGAATCGCATCACAAGGCTCACACGTAAGATATAATCATAACCAAACAGGTTTAAAGTCATGAGTCAGGCTGTACAGGTTACACACAGAGCACGCTTTGATTCCAGGGCTGCGTTTTATTTAGCCCCGTCTTAAAATCATTTTTCTCACCACTCCCTGGCTCCCTGCCCACCCTCCCTGCATACTTGTGTTCCCTACTTTCACCGTGAGAAGGTTACTGTGGTTTGATGCTCACGTCTTGTCCAAAGTTCTGTGTTGAAACCTCCCTTACTACTTTTGGATTTCCTTCTGGTAGGTACCCTTTCCCCTTTAGACCTGCTGGTCTCGACCTTGCCTGCTGTTTCTGATCACCCTGGACCCTTTCAAAATACTGCAGCTGGTGTTTCCTAGCAGGAGTTTGCTTCAGTGTAGCTATTCCACCATTAAAAACAAAAACAAAAAACAAAACCACCAAACTTGCATAATTTATAAGACAGAGTAGCAGCTTGCCAGTGAGCTAGCATTTGAAACAGCTGTGAGCTTTCATTAGCTAAACGTGTGACAGTTGCAATCGCAGCAGCGTGAGTTAACTGACAGTACAAAAAGTGCCCAAGGCCAGAATATCTGTTTCCAATGTAAAGTTTGAAGTCAAGGGGAAAACATTCATGGCAGAATTTTTTAGTGCAACAGAGACTAGCTGGTGGAAGTGAAAATTATTTCAATTACAACAACCTGTCTTTCCTTTGCTTAATAAATGGGAGCACTTTTTCAAAACACAAAAGCAACTGGTGTTTTGGTATTTGGTGAGTTTTCTTAATCTGAAATCCAAGGGAAGCCACACATATTCTGTGGTCAGCTTCTTGAAGCTGGTTTCATTAAACGTGGGTGAATGGCAACATGGACGCTTGAGTTGTATTCATTTTCTCCTGAGCATTCTGTTGCCCTTGCAGAGTGCTTGCTAGTGCTCTTGAGGCCTGATGGTTTCCTTAAAAGTATTTCTGACTCCTTTCAAACCTGACGCAATTCCCCGAGTGTTGATTTTTATCGTTTGGAAATGGCTTGCCCCGGAACGGCTGGTTCAGTGACTTTACAGCTGTTTCTTTTCCTCCAAGGCTGCCTCACAGTGCTCAGTAGAGAAGTTAATGCAGCTATATCTGACCTACCTCAGGCCTGGCCTAGTCAATGGCTCTCTGTCCCCAGGTTCAGAACAGGGTTGCTGTTCTCACTCCTTCTGACCAGCTTTTCACTGACTCAAGATCATGCTGTTTGTGAATTCTACCAACAGAAAGAAAGAAAGAAAGAAAGAAAGAAAGAAAGAAAGAAAGAAAGAAAGAAAGAAAGAAAGGAAGGAAGAAAGGAAGGAAGGAAGAAAGGAAGGAAGGAAGAAAGGAAGAAAGAGCAAAAGAAAGGAGGAAGGAAAGAAGATACTTCTTTGTAACTTAAGATGTTATTTTTCTACCGACAAACAAAATGTCAAAAACTCTTAAAGCTAGAGAACCGGAGGGCTGTACTGAGGGATGCTCACTGGTTATGTCTCTGGAAACACCTGACGTATGAAAACCCTTATCAAATAGTTCAAATGCCAGCAGTCGATTTGAAGAAATTAATAGGGCTTGTGTGATGGCTCCGTGGGTAAGGCCCTTGCCTCGCAATCTGTCCCCTGAGTTGGCTCCTAGAAGCTATATAAAGGTGGATGGAGTCCACAAAGTTGTCTTCTGACCTCCATGTCCTCACTATGACACATGCAACCTCCTTCCCAACCATGCCCAGACACACAGTAATGCATAACTAATTAAAAAGTAATCAACCGGTAACTTAGATGGAGACATTTCAGAACATTCTCTGAAAGACAGAGATAAATACCTGTGGAAAAGAGAATGATTAGGTAAAGTCGACTGGTCACCGCACAACAGATAAGTACGCAGACACATATTGCTTCTGAAACTAAATGACAGCAATTTATTTTCTTTCAAAATGCACATGTGTATGTGTAGATTTTAAAATATCAGAAGGAGGGGCTAAAAAGATACCTCAGCCGTTAGGAGTAATCGATGCTCTTACAGGAACTTGACTCTGTTCCCAGTACCCACGTAGTAGCTGGCAGCCACCTGTAACTCAAGTTCCAGGGAATCCAGTGTGTTCTGGTTCTGTGGTCACCAGTCACTCTTGTGGTGCACATACACAGGTAAAGCATGCATACATATCAAATAAAAACAATTGCTTTAATTTAGCGTGGACTGTAAGGGTATTATTTTTCCTTCCTGACGCTCTTTTGTTTCTCTTGTTTATTTGTGTATGTGTGTGTTCACGCGTGCGTGTGCTATGAGGCACACATGTGACACGTTACTCTTACGTAGCTTGGAGGAGAATTCCTCAGGAGATGGTCCTCTCTTTCCACACTGTTTTTCAGACATTGTTTCTCTTCTTCCTATTGCTCTTCTGATGGCATCCATCCGACTTTGTTCATGGGTCCCAGGAATTGAACTCAGGTCAGCAGACCCGGCCATCTAACACTTTTACTCACTAAGCTAGCTCCGTGGTCCTTGCTATGTAGCCCAGGCTCACCTTGAACTCCTGATCCTTCTGCCTCTGCATCCCAAGTGCTCATATCTTAGGTATAGGCTACCATAACTAGTGGCTTCCTGTTAGGTTTTTTTTCTTTAAATCAAAACTTTATTATAAAGACTTCGCAGCCAAACGTGGTGGTGTATGCCTTCATTCCCAGCACTCAGGAGCCAGTGGCAGGCAAATCTCTGTGACTTCGAGGCTAGCCTGGTCTACAAAGTAAGTTCCAGGACAGCCTGGGTTGTTACACAGAGAAACTTTGTCTTGAAAAACAAACAAATGACTTTGCTAATAAAAGCTTTTCTAAGGCCAGCACGATGTCCTGGGAGGATAGAGGACAGAGCACCATTTTCCTGATTTCAGGTGACAGCAAGTCATTTAGAAGCTGAGGTTGGAAGCTCACATGATTTCTCCTTGCACACTTGTAACTTTGTTTTAAATTTACTGTGTCAAATGTCTCTTTTAAATGTGATATTACTAGACACACTTCTGTAGACTGATCATTTTACCCTAGACAAGACAGAGACTCACTTACAATTCTATATGACATTCGTGTTACTAACTTTTGTCTTAAGAGTGGGGCTCCTTCCTGTCATAGGAAGGACGTTGTACCTTTGGGCCGATGAACAGAAAAGTAAGTTTTTCTGCCTTGTTAATTTAGCTTTTGCTTTAAATTCATCAAGGGAATTCAACAAGGGATCTGTCCCAATCTTTATTTTAGTGACGATCCACAGTATTGGGCTTAGGAAAACCTGTCCTGTTCTACGTGGCTAAAATTAATAAGCACAATCCAAAGTCATTTGTGAAACTGATGTAGGATCTCATGCTGGTTTTTAATTTGGTCTGACAAAGACAGCTCACCTTTTGCGTGTTTATCTGGGGCTGTCACAGCAGAGCCTGGGGGATGGGCAGTAGTCCCCCCATCTGTGGCTTCCTGTTAAGAATGTCACAGAGCACCTGTGGCTGTGATGCTGGTTCCGGGTATGTGGAGAATGAAAGACTTCCTGTGTTAGGCATCCTTGGGGCTTGAATGTAAAGGTCCTTACTTATTAGTCTGTTAACACCACTTTTGCAGAGCAAGCTCTTTGCAGTGCACACCCAGTGCATAAAACTAGAAGGTTCCATCCACTGGGATCTGCTTTCTGGCCCATCTTGTGGTACAATGTTCCTGTGTTTCCTCTGGATACATTAGCATAGCAGGGCTGAGCAGCTTTGGGCTCTAGGTTTCAGCCCTTCTCTCCTCAGGTCCTTGGATGCCAGTGGATGGAGCTTACTATGACCTCCCACAGTCTCCCTTGCTTTCCTTAAGAACTCAAGGTGACTGACTGGGAGGCTCACAGTCCAGAGTGCATCACGGTTTCTATGACGTTTTTTATGGTCCCTTAGGGTAGGGTTGCTAGATATAAAACCCAGTTTAATTTACATCCCAGATAAACAGCAAATTACTTATTTTAGTGTTTGTGCATATGATGTTTCCATTCACTTCCAGCTATCAGTTGTTATTGTCTGGCCATAGCTCTCTGACATACACACCCCTATTTTTTTTTTGTAATTATTTCGATATAAGTTGCAGCTATCACAACACTTTGTCCCCAAATCCTTCAGATGCCTCTATAAAGACTAAATCATTTTCTGGGCTGGAGAAATAGCTCAGAGGATCTGGGTTTGATTCCCAGCATCCACATGGGAGCTTCCAGTCATCTAACTCGAGCTCCAGGGAATCCAGTACCCTCTTCTGACCTTCTTGGGTGCCAGGCACACATGTAGTATGGCAGATATACATGTAGGCAAAACACCAATACAAATATAATTTTTAGAGACCTATATATATATATATATTTATATTTAAAAGGTTAAATCATTTTCTAGGTAGCTCGTGTAATATCTAAGACATAATTATAGTTAAGAAATTGTTGTTTCCGTGAAACTTGCTAGAATTTGCTAAATCTGGTCACTGCACCAGGCTGTGAGGTAAGCACACATGGGCTTTGCTACACTGCCGACCAGGGCTGGTCCAGACTTGATCTAACATACTGGCTTTGTAACTCGAGGAAGTCTGAGCCATTGTTTCCTTATCTGCAGAATTGGAGTGTCTTCTCCTTGATCTTGTGGTGCCTGACTTGGACACAAACTGAAAAACTGGAAATTTATGCTTGCAGGACCTACACTAAAGTGCAGAAGCAGTGAGGCCTCTTGCACAGCCCCAGTCAGGCGGGTACACAGTAGGCAGCTGGCTGTGCTGGCAGTGTGACAGTTCTGTAAGCTGAACACAGCAGCAAAGGATAACGATAAAGGTGTGGCTGCTTTTAGAAATGTTAGCGGTTGCATATACAGCTTCCCTCTGCTCTCTTGTCCTCCTTTGGTCATACACACAGAAGTCATGGATATTACACAAACACACACACACACACACACACACACATACACACATACACACACACAGATACAGACACACAGACATACAGATACATATACACAGACACAGATACAGACACACAGACATACAGATACATATACACAGACACAGATACAGACACACAGACAGACACACACACAGACACACACACAGGTACACATACACAGATACAGACACACACACAGACACACACACAGACACACACACAGATACACATACACAGATACAGACACACACAGATACATATACACATACACAGATACAGACACACACACAGACAGACAGACAGACACACACACAGATACAGACACACATACACAGGTACAGACACACAGACATACAGATACACAGACACAGATTCAGACACACAGACAGACAGACAGGCACACAGATACAGACACACATACACAGGTACAGACACACAGACATACAGACACACAGACACACACACAGATACACATACACAGATACAGACACACACAGATACATATACACATACACAGATACAGACACACACACAGACAGACAGACACACACACACAGATACAGACACACATACACAGGTACAGACACACAGACATACAGATACACAGACACAGATTCAGACACACAGATGGACAGACAGACAGGCACACAGATACACATACACAGATACAGACACACATACACAGGTACAAACACACAGACATACAGATACACAGACACAGATACAGACACACAGACATACAGACACATAGACATACAGATGCAGATACACATACACAGATACAGACACACAGACATACAGATGCAGATACACAGACACAGATACAGACACACAGATGGACACACACACACACACACACACACACACACACACACACACGAGGCCCCCGGTCTCCTCTGGGATTTACAGAGGCCTCCTAGACTAGCCTGCAGCTATGTGAGACAGAGCAAACACACAGGAACTGAATAGAAACTGGGGGAGGTTTGAAGGCAATAAAAGCAGGACAGTGTGTTTAGATGGCGTTGGCTCTGCTCAGTAGTCAGGGCAGAGACTGCCATGGGGTCAGGCTGACCACAGGGAGACCAGGATGTGCCACAGTCTGCTACCAACTGTGACGCAGGCGAGCTGTCAAGGACAGGCGAGCTGTCAAGGACTGTTTCAGTGTTAGCCAGGAGTGTTTCCATTTGCTCTGTTTAAGGAGACAAGGTTTCTAAAGGTTTATTTTTATCCTAAACCTCAGAGAGACAAGTTTATAGATGCCCAAGTAGGCTGGCTTCCACCCTTTCCGGAAGGAGTTCTGCCTTCTTTCTTTCTGGACGCTCCCCCACTTTCTTTTATACCTTGGGCTGCCTGAGCTGGCTAAAACCAAGTGAGATGAACTCAGCTGCTCACCCGACTTCAGATCTCGCTTGAGGAGTCTCTGGGGTCTTGTAATTTGTAGATGATCTTCTTTAACAAGTCCTTTCTTCTCTGTACCACCCCTCCACCCCACCCCACCCCACCCCCGCCCCGTGCTGGGCCATAGCTGCCCTCCAGGTGAGGCCCTCTGCTCACTGGCTGATGCTGCCACTTCTAGGCACCCCACTTTTCCCGACACTATTCTCAAGACTTGTCCACTTCTCCCAGGAAAGGAAACTTTTCGCCTGACCTTTGAGACTCCTACAAACATCACTATCAGCTTTTGTTGTTGGCAACGGTCCCTTCTCTCCTTACGGGAATGCTTTCAGGGAACCACTCTGACCCGTCAGATTTGGGTTATCCACTCCCAATTCCTCCTACCCGCCAGCCTCCAGGGATTGAATTTAGAGCCTTCCACGTGCTAAGCGAGGTAAATGCTACTCCCTTTTGAGAAGCCAGCAGCCAACCCAGTTGGGAAGGCTGAATTTTCCGCTTTGGTTTCTGGTTTCATCTGCTTCTTGTTGCTCTCTAATGACCTCCATGTATAGGTGTTCTCTGCGCTGACCACTCCATTCTTAAGCGATGCCTCCGTGCTGTGTCATGGAGTTCAACGGAAAGTGCTGGTTTCTTCCAATTCAGGTTTCCTCAGGGAGTTTGTGGAGAAGAAAAAAAAAATGATCACCCTGCCTTTTTCTAGAAAGTTTTGCACAAGAAAAAGTGATCCTTACAGGTCTTTGAGATGCTCTGGAAAATGAAGTAATTATTATTTACAGACTCTCAGTCTCATAATTGGTTTAAGTTCCTGGTACAGTTTCTAGGCATGGGATCCATCGTTTCTTATAGACTGCCAAAAACCAACATATACGAGAGATGTATAGGGAGAGACGTTCTTGTTTGTAATTCCAGTGTATGCTGAGTTGAGATGGAGAAAAGCTGCTGAGTCTGAATCCAGCTGTGACACAGATGTGAAAAGCATGCGCCCTTCAACTGTCTGCGTCCACCCAGTCTGGTGTCTTCAGTTCACTGCCCGCCCCTCTGCCCTCTGCTGGTTTAGGGTTGAGGTTAGGAAATGAGATAAAGACAGATCATAGCCAGGCCCTGTAATCCCAGGATTTGGGAAAGTAAAGCCAGCCTGGGCTTGACTCAAGGCTAACCTGGGTAGCTTAGTGTTTCAAAATAACAATAATAATTAAACTTTTTTAAGGGCTGGAGATTTAGGTCAGTCTCCACAGGACCCTAAATTCAATTCCCAATACCTCATGGGTAAGAAAAAAAAAACAATCAACAAAGCTTTCAAATATCCACTTCTATTGTGGACAAATACCTCTGGCCTGAGGGTAGGTGACACTTGCCAAGCAGACACTTGAGCAGGACCTCAGAGGTTGGAGGAGTCAAGGTGTTGCATAGATTTTTGTTTTTTTTTTTTTAACTTTCTGTTCCATCAGTCACAGCTCAACTCACTGACTTAGCAAGGTATTGGACAGACATGATGGCTGGACACCCTTTCCTAACATTCTCTGTGCCTTAGAGGAGGTGACACGGATTCCCCATGTAGGCCTGAGCAACCAGAGTCACTCGTTCACCTTACTGTGACCAGTGAGACGTCTCTGGAGGTAGCCCCGCCCACCTTAAGAAAAAGCTTCTCTGGGTAAATAATGCTTAGAGCACCATATTTTCTGGGCATAGCCATAATTACGTAGAAAGCGACTGGACAAGTACACCATGTCGACTAGCTGAAGAAACATCGGGAGCTTTGGCAATAGGGCCTGTGCCTCCCAGGCATGGAGTTTTGTCAGGTTTGCAGTGTCGACTATGAATTCTGTCTTGTGGAGCAGGCCTCACGACTAGTCAGAAAGCGGTTGGTTACTCCCATAACAAGCTGGCCACCATTGCCTCAATAAGCGGATTTCGCCTGGCTAGTCAGTAATATTCGGGGGCCACATCTGAGTAAGACCGTTGACGGTAGTTCTTCCTCTCAAGTCTGTATTGCGCTCTGGCCATATTGGGCCTGGCTAGCAGTGAGGAAGCCTCCAGATCAATTCCACCTTGATTTCCCCATCCTGGGACCAACGCATATGTTCTCATTAAGTTCTGTTAGGCAACCAAGAGCATGGCAGTTGCTTGAATTGTTCTGGGAGCCTCGGAGGTTTCCCCAACCGCCACTCATAGGGAGGTAGCCTACTGGATTTTCATTTAATAGCCTATGGTTTCTGGGAGCGTTTTATTCCTATGTTTCTGTTCTTATAGGGAAACCAGTCATATTGGGTCCCACGTTCACTACCTCATCTAACCTCAGTCACCTCTCTAAAAAAAAATCCAGTCTTCAAATATGCTCATGTGCTGAGGTATTTGGAGTTAGAGCTTAAAAAGATATGAATTTAAGATATGGGGATATTAGCCCATGACATAAATAGGAAGTAAAGGAAAGATTGTGGGAGAAAATGTCTACAATAGTCATGAAACTCGGTTTGTGTTTGAGCCAGAGGCAGCCATTTCTACCTTATAGATGTGTCAGGGGTTGGCTATAGATGCATGTACCTGATGGTGGGGTTTCTGGGTGGGCGTGGGTCCGTGTGAAATGGAAGACCAAAGCCGGCGTTAACGAGTCTGACTGATTCTTAGGCTTAGTGACAGTGAGGCCTGTTAATGTAAAATAGGACCCCGTTCTCAAGAGACCGCAAGTGATTGCCCAAGACAGAATTAAAATCCGCAGGCAAGGAGGGCAGGCCATGACAGGCACTGGAATCTGCTTTTGCCATGGAGGGTGGACTCCTGATTTGGGGCCATGAGATGAGTACAAGCAGGATGAGAGCCTGGCCACTCTGCCCTCCTTCCGTGCCCGAGTTTCTTCAGGTCTGATTCTTGCTGACTCTGCACAGGACGGACATGATCATTCCTGAGGAGCGTCTCTCTGCCCGACCTAGCTCAGCCCCTTCAGGACTCACCTGCTGGAAGATGAGAACCAATGTGTATGATAGAGTGGCTATAGCTCAGAGTGGATCATTTGGGAGGAACAGCTTGATACTGCAATTAATTTACCAACAACACCTGGCAGGATCAGATCCGGGACAAAGATGGGCAGAGCCACTCTGGTTCTTCCTCTGTTTAAACTTAAAGTTCACCAGGCATGCCATCACTCAGGGGCTGAGAGAAAAGGACTGCCTCAGAGGGCCAGCCAGGACTACACAGCGAGCTTCAGGCCAGCCTAGACTTCAGAGTGAAGCACTGTGTTAAAACTAAGCAAACCTCAAACTTCTAAAGCTCTGTAAAGACCCTGGTGATGAGCTCAGAGTCATAGTACTCCCTTAAATGTTTCTCTTCTCAACACATGGGTTATATCTTTCTCTGCTTTTTACAGTTACTCTTCTCTCTAATTCAGGCTGCCATCACAAGCTTCTTGTGGTTTCTGGAAGCTGGGCTTCTGCCCCCAAACTGCAGTTACAGGATAGGAAATGCCCTTCTTTCTGTCCCACATTCAGAAGCACCGGCCTTACCTTTTTGTAAACCTGTTTGTTTTTGTCTTTTTTTTCCCCCTCCTCAGAATATGGTATTACAAAATGGTACCAAGGTCTTTGATTCCTGGGAGAAGCCCCCTCTACCTGTGTACATCCAGTTTTATTTCTTCAATGTCACCAATCCAGAGGAGATCCTCCAAGGAGAAATCCCCCTGCTAGAAGAAGTGGGGCCGTACACCTACAGGTGAGTCCCTCCTCCACTCTTGAAACGCGGTGGGATCCGTGGGCTGTACCAGCAAAACTGCGCTAGGATTGGACCTGTGGACACACTGCGTTGTCTGTGCAGCTTGAGGCATTGCTGTTGTCTGGGGAGATTCTTCGACGGAGCTCTGTGGGCGGGGCTTCGTCCCTGCCTGTCACACTTAAGAAGGCTGCCCCTTCCTGTCCTCCATAGCTGCTCTCCACCTCTTTTTTAAGGCCCTCCCTCAGACATTGGCGACTTTTAGGGCTCCCTCCAACTCCCTTCCTCACATACAGTTTTAAACCAGTTTCTAGAATTCACGGTTGATCTGAGATGTTTTCTGATTCTCGTTCTTTTTTTTTTTTTCTAATGAGACTGGTTTTCTTGTAGCTCAGGGTGGCTTTAAATTCACTATGTATAGAAGGATAACCTTCAACTTCTTGATTCTCCTGCCTCCTCAACTGGGATTGTTGGAACAAGTGCTTACTGGATAGCTTCTATTTCATGTTGGGTGTGAACCCAGGGCTTACATGCGTTTTACCAACTAACCTGAGTCCCCAGCACTTCTCTAGAGTTTTACTGCTTTGAAATTTATTCTGTAGCCTAAATTGGCCTTGAACTTGAGTTCGTGGCTATCCTCCTGCCTCAGCCTCCCAAGTTCTAGGATTTCAAACATAGTACGCCACACTCAGGTCATTCATTCCTTTTTAAACTCCACTGTGTAAGGAGTAGCAGTTGGTGACTGGGCTTGGGGCAGTAACTGCCAGTTTCAAAGGCTAAGAAGATTGAAGAATGGTATTGATCATTTTTCATTACATTTTGTGTGTGTGTGTGTGTGTGTGTGTGTGTGTGTGTGTGTGTTTTCTCGTGTGCCTGCTCACGAGAATGCACCATGGCATATGTGTAGAGGTCAGAGGTCAAATTGCAGGCGACAATTCTCTTCTTTCCCTGGGTGGATCCCAAGTCCTCAGTCTTGGCAACAAACACCTTTACCTGTTGGGCCATTCTCCTGGGCCATAAATGTTCAAAGGTGAGCAGACTGAGTGAGATGACTTGGGTCTTAGAGTCCGGAGAGTTTCTGTGTTGCCATAGTCCAGTAGTTCCTCCTTCCCCTGCAGGAACCATGCCAGGAAAGGCTTTCTTTGCCAACATTAAACAAACAAAGACTTCAGTAAAGAGGCAGACAGTCAGTTCGTTCTTCTGGTCTGCCAGCTGGTCTCAAAGTTGTTGTAATCAGTTGCCCAGCATGGACTGTATCATGAGTTCTAGGTCAGTGTGGGCTACACTGAGACTCTGTCTCATAAAAGCAAAAGCAAAACAATACCCAAGCCAAAAAGAATGCCCAGAAAGGAGTTTGGAATTATCAATACCTCTTCGATGAGTGTTATCTAATTGCGTCGCTCCCTATGCCACACCCCTCCCCCCCCACTGTCTCTCTGTCCATCCCCCCCTCCCCACCATCCCTCCAGATACCTCCGTGATTAGGACATATGCTAGAGGTACAAACAATGTTCTTGACCCTTTACATGAATATTAAACAAGTAACAGCGATGTGGCATATCATACCGTGAATTATTTTCCTTTTATTGGATATTCTTTTATTTATATTTCAAATGTTATTCCCTTTCCCAGTTTCCTGTCCATAAGCCCCCTATTCCTCCCCCTCCCCCTTCTATGAGGGTGTTCCCCCACCCATCCGTCCACCCACCCTTACCTACCTCTCTGCTCTGACATTCCCTATACTGGTGAGGTTCAACCTTGGCAGGACCAAGGGCTTCTCCCACTGGTACCCTACAAGGCCATCTTCTGCTACATATGCAGCTGAAGCCATGGGTCCCTCCATGTGTACTCCTTGGGTAGTGGTTTAATCCTGGGAAGCTCTGATTGGTTGATGTTTTTCTTATGGGGTTGCAAACCCCTTCAGCTCCTCCAGTCCTTTCTCTAACTCCTCCAATGGGGACCCCGTTCTCAGTTCAATGATTGGCTGCGAGCATCTGCCTCTGTATTTGTCAGGCTCTGGCAGAGCCTCTCAGGAGACAGCTATATCAGGCTCCTGTCAGCATGCACTTCTTGGCATCAGCAATAGTGCCCGAGTTTGGTGAGTGTATGTTTATGGGCTATATCACCAGGTAGGGCAGACTCTGGATGGCCTTTCCTTCAGTCTCTCCTCCAAATATCTCCATATTTCTTTTTTTTTTTTATATTTTATTTATTTAATGTATATGAGTACATTGTAGCTGTCTTGAGATACACCAGAATCTGTTACAGATGGTTGTGAGCCACCATGTGGTTGCTGGGAATTGAACCCAGGACCTCTGAAAGAGCAGTCAGTGCTCTTAGCCGCTGAGCCATCTCTCCAGCCCCCTCCATATTTCTTCCTATGAATTTTTTATTCCCTTTCTAAGAAGGACTGGATCATCTGCACTTTCGTTGTCCTTCTTCTTGAGCTTCATGTGGATTGTATCTTGGGTATCCCAAACTTGGGGGCTCATATCTACTTATCAGTGAGTACTTACCATGTGTGTTCTTTTTTTTCTTTTTTTAATTTTATTTATTATATATAAGAACACTGTAGCTGTCTTCAGACACAGCAGAAGAGGACATCGGATCTCATTACAGATGGTTGTGAGCCACCATGTGGTTGCTGGGATTTGAACTCAGGACCTCTGGGAGAGCAGTCAGTGCTCTTAACCCCTGAGCCATCTCTCCAGCCCCCATGTGTGTTCTTTTGTGATTGTGTTACCTCACTCGGGATATTTTCTAGCTCCATCCATTTGCCTAAGAATTTCATGAAGTCATTGTTTTTAATAGCTGAGTCGTACTCCATTGGGTAATTGTACCACGTTTTCTGTATCCAGTCCGCTGTTGAAGGGCATCTGGCTTCTCTCCAGCTTCTGGCTCCTATAAACAAGGCTGCTATGAACAGTGGAGCACGTCTTTGTTATGCGCTGGAGCACTTATTTTTGTTTTAGACACTTGTGTCCTTTCATCTTTGTAACAAACGCTGTAAAGAAACAAAGTTTCTTTCCACTCACACTTTGGGAGGTTTTGGAAAGGACTGCTTAGCCCCAGTGGCTGCTGGGTATTAATGACATAGCCCAAGAGAAGGGGCTTGGGTCTCATGTTCTCCTCAAAGGCAGGTCCAGCCTCACGTATACACCTTCCAGCTTAAAGCCTTTACTCTCTCTCCAGTAGTGCCACTATGCAGAATGAGCCTTAATGGGCCTCTGGGGGACATTTAACCAAATCATAGCTGGCTCTTGGCTTGGGACTTTATACTCTAAGCCAGGTATTTTGGCACATGCCAGCAGTCCCAGCGTTAGGGAGGCCGAGGCAGGAGACTTGCCATTACTGGCCTGGATTAGAGAGCGAGATCCTGTCTCAAAGAGTGGGGGGCAGGGGGAGGGCGGATCTTATTCTCCAATTAGAGCTTTCAATAGAAATTTAATATGAGCCACACAAGGGACTTAAACTTTTGCTAGTATCCACATCAACTGAAGTTAAAAAAAAAAAAAAGGATAACACTAATGTTCATATTTTATTTGACATAGTACCCCCAAATATATTTCAGCACGATGTCAGAATTCAGAATTATTTATTTCCTGCCTTCCTTATTTATACTCCATCTTTCAAGTCCCACGTACATTTTTTTCTATTTATTTCTTTCTAGGGGTGTCAGGGTGTGTGGGGGGAGGTAGGGTTTGAACATAGTACTTCATGCATGCTATGTAAGCACCCTACCACTGAGCTATAACTCCTAAATGTTTTTATTTTATTCTAAGCAGTGTGTCCTGGATTGGCTCCTAGTCACTACCCCCACCGGCTGGCAATTGGATTTCTGCAGGCTGGGCAAATGCTTTACCCCTGGGGCCCACCCTTACTTACCCCCTCTAGCCACTTTTTTGAGTGTTTGCTGTTAAGACTGACAACCAGGGAAAAATCTCAGAAGAGACTGCCTAAATCTATGTCTCACCAACAAGTCAGAATGTAATTCTCAGTCTGCTTGACACCGCTCAGTTCAAACGAACCAGAAGAGCCTCGTGGGGCCTTAGACCAGGCCACAGAGCTAAGGGTAACACCACTAAATTCGATTAACTATTCTTCCTACGCCCAAGCTAACAAAAGATGAAAGATAAACGCCCTATCTCCTTGGCCCAAAGCTAACAAATGCTAAACAATACATTTCCTCTTCTTCTAGCCCAGAGCTATCAAAAGCTAAAAGCAAAAGTCGGGATAGCTGCCTTCTATGATAAATACCTGTGTGTGTGTGTCTTGGCCCGCACCTAACTGACTGCAGAATTATAGCTAACAGCAATGAAACACGTTTGTTTCTTTGGCTAGTAGGCCTGGTCGATATAGTGTAATTCTCATACCCAAGACTCGTGTTGTCTAGTGCAGAATACAGCTGGCATGCCCCTGCCTATTAAAGTTTCAGGGACAGACTCAAGATTGTAACACAAGGTAGCTGTTCTTTCTGGAGTCGCTTCCCAGCCCCTTCCCCCATTCAACCCCTTTGCAAAGCGTGCTACCTTTCCCCCATACTCAGTCATATTCATGTGACTCTCCCTCAGTCTGGATGTGGTTGTTCATGCTTGTGATCTCTCAGCACTTGGAAAGCTGAGACAGGAGGACTGTTTTGAGTTCAAGTCAGTCAGGGATACATATCAACCGCCATTCTCAGAACAGATGCTGGAGATGCTCAGTGGTTAAGAGTGGGTGCTGCTGCGGGTTGGGGATTTAGCTCAGTGGTAGAGCGCTTGCCTAGGAAGCACAAGGCCCTGGGTTCAATCCCCAGCTCCGAAAAAAAGAACCAAAAAAAAAAAAAAAAAAAGAGTGGGTGCTGCTCTTGCAGAGGACCCAAGTTGCTCCCAGTACCCAGAGGGTGGCTCGCAAGCATCTGTAACGAGTCCTAGTGGATCCAACATCCTCTTCTGACCCCTGCAGGCACTGTAGGCACCTGGTGCACACACATGCACGCAGGCAAAACATGCATGCACATAAAATAAAAAGAAATCAATCTTTGAAAATAATTTTTAGAGGACTAAAACAAAAGCTCCCTTCACCTGTCCTCTGGTTTCTGTTTGGTTCTTTGTTTGAGAAGGGGCTCTCTAGGTAGCCTCAGGCCACCCCACTCAAGGACCGAAGTGATCTTCTAGGTCTTCAAGTAAAACAACTCTGGCAGATCACGGCTCAGTTCTGGTCGGGCTTTAGTTGTGTGTGAGCTCTTAAAACACTGCCGTGCTGGCATACTGCAGCGCCTCTGTTGAGAATGAGTACAAGTCTATCCCTTCCTCCTGAGACTTGTCCTGACATGAAATGCTCTCCGGATGGAAGCATGCCCATTGCAACAGTCACAAAAAGCATTTTAGTAACGGCTTCGAGGGCTGGTGATGTAGCTCAGGCAATTGGGTCCTTGCCTTGCTTTCAGACCGCAGTGTTGAATAGAGCCAGGATGTGGTGCCTAGCTGTCATCCTAGCACTAGGAACTGCAGGCAGGAGGATCGGGATCATCCTGAAGTCCATAGAGAATTTGAGGTGGACCTTGGCGATCTGAGAGCCATCTGAGAAGTGGGAATAATGAGTACCTGTGTCACTGGTCCAGTGAGTAAAGCACTTGCCACACGGGTATGAAGACCAGCATTCAGATCCTCACCACCCACTCAAACACAGGGCAAGCATTAGCAGCCTGTTCGTTATACTTGTGCTGGGAGGTGGAAGCAGGGATTCTCTGGAAAGAGCTGACTGACTAGTCTGGCAAGCTTTGGGTTCAAGTGAGAGACCCTGCCTTAATACATAAGGGGAAGAGTAGTTGAGGAGGTTACCCAACATCAACCTCTGGGCTCTAGGAACACATGTACATACACACACATATACACACCAACATACATACACACACACATACACACATGCCCACACATATGCACACACATGCACACAGACATATACACATATAGACAGATACATACATACACACACACAAATACACTCTCGAAATCACATACTACAAACACATGTGAAAACATACTACACACATACACACATACGTGTGTGAAAATGGTACAAACATGTGAAACATATTACAAACATGTGAAAACACACCACACATATGAGGACATACATGCACATACACACATGAAAACATACTACAAACGTGTGAAAACACACCACAAGTACACAGAAAAACACGCTATAAGCACATGTGAAAATATACCACACATATGTGAAAACACACACACAGAGAAATATGTGGCTATACATATCTAACTTCTTGATATACTGGAAGGCCAGTGCGGAACAGGAGCAGTGGGGTGGGTGGGGTGTACGGGGAGGTCCATTCATTTTGAGCACCCAGCATCTATTAGCACAAAGAGAAGGAGTGAGTGACGTGGTCCCAACTGTGGTTTAGAACCCGTAGGATCCAAGTGGAGGAACTGATTAATAAGTAGCTCAGCTGGAATGGCAGGACTCAGTCAGGGAAAGTCAAGGATAGATTGGAGAAGGACCAGATCCTGAGAATGAATGGCTATTATGAAGACACCACAAATGCAGGTTAGCTGAGCGCCCTGAGATCTGGGTCTGTACATAAACATAGCTTTGCAGGGAGTCATCAGACTTCTTGGTGGAGCCTGCTGTGCCTGTATTTGCTTTCTGCAGTCTTCAAGTGGATCCGATGCTGCTTGTGACTTGATTGTGCTATTTTTGGGGGGCTGACAGACTAAGCATACTGAGCTCCTGTAGCAGCATTTTGACAGTTCAGTGAGCTCCTACAGGTCTGCTCATTGTGTAGACCAGGCTGGCCTCTAACACGCAGATATATGTCTGCTTCTGTCTCCCAAGGGCTAGGATTAAAGGCATGAACTGGGACTCCCAGCCAGGTCAGCTGACTCTTAGCCAGGGTGTGCCAGGAGCCCTGGGGCACAGGGAGAGAGGACATGGTGATGCTCTCATTGTTCGATGTGGAGGGAATAGAGGGGGAGCTCTCAGAGGAAGGAAGGCTTCTGGCCTGCCAAGGCCTGGCTCATGGGACAGTTTGTAGTGGGTTTGGTGCCCCAAGAGTTAGCATGTTGCATACAGAGTTTGGATGTTCCTGGGAGACAGGCAGGTGGGTGTATGAAGAACCAGTCCATCCAGTTTACAGAATGCAGTGCTGCCGCATCTTGAGTTTTCTGAAGCCCAAGGTTGAGTGGCCAGAACTAACTTGCCCCAGGAGCCTTCTGCTCAGTGAAGCCTTTGATTGGGACTTCTCTAGATTTGTGATAACCTGTGGCTTTCTCAGCCTCTGGCAGGATTACTGTCTTGATCAATTTTTTTTTCTATTACTCACTATGTCAGGAATCAAAACTAATTTGTCTAGGCCTGCTCAGTTGACCTCCATACTTTCGTTAAGTACTTGTTAAATCCACAGCATCCTCTTAATAAGCCTTGGTTTTGTGTTCCGTAGATTTTCCTTCATATTGCTTCTTTCTATGTATGACTGCTTTGACAGAAATAAGAAAAGTGTGTGTGCTAAATCTTAAGTGGGTTTGTTTCTCTTTGAGAGCGGCTCTCTCGCTTAGCCTAGGTAGAGCCCACTCATTAAGGAAGGCTCCCTAGTCAGTGACCCCAGAGTGTTCCAGCACCGGGGTTACAAACGTGTGCCACCGTGACCTACCTGCCTGTTTATGTGGGTTCAGGAGATTGAACTAAAGTCTTCATGCAAGGCAAGCATTTTTCTGACTGAGCTGTCTCCTCAGCCCTCCTAGATTAAGATTTATTTTGGGGTGTGTGTGTGTGTGTGTGTGTGCGCGTGTGCGTGTGCGTGTGCGTGTGTGTGTGTGCAGGTAGAAGCTGGAAGAGGGCATCAAATCCCCTGGTGTCAGAGACAGGTGAGTCACATGACATGGGTGTGGGAGCCAAACTAGGTCCACCACTGAGCCTTCTCTGCAACCCCTCTTCTACCATATTTTAGCTTAAGGAAAAAAACCCTCACTCCCACTTTCCTACTGTTTTGGGGAATGTAAATTAATGCCATTATGAAAAACATATGGGAGTTCTTTTTTTTTTTTTTTTTTTTTTTTTGGGTTTTTTTTTTTTTTTTTTTTTTTTTTTTTTTTCGGAGCTGGGGACCGAACCCAGGGCCTTGTGCTTCCTAGGCAAGCGCTCTACCACTGAGCTAAATCCCCAGCCCCCGGGAGTTCTTTTAGAAAACTAAAAATAGAGCCTCCGTCTAATTCATGCAACTCACCACTGGGTATCCAGCCAAAGAAAAAATGAGACTGACCGGTTGAAGAGGTGTGGGCACTTACACGGTTACCTTAGGACTGTTCACGGGATCCTGTCTGGTATTTAAATGGCAGTCTCCCGTGCCTCAGTGTGGATTCCTTGAAGACAGGAATCAGGATGTAGCATCCCCTGTCGTCAGAACCCGGCACAGAGTGGTGATGCCGCATGGTCATGACAGAATGTCCGATGTCCGGTCTGCAGGGTGCTTCAGCTGAGGTTACATTCCTAGGATTTATTTCTCTGTGGGACAAGCACACTGTGGGCACCACTTTACCAGTAAAAAAGCAAAGACAGAAGTCACGGGAAGCAGGCTCACACTGCAATTCCCCACTAGAGTGGCTGAGGCAGAGGGATGGCTGAATGTTTCACAGAGTTTGTAAGGCGTTATCTGAGAAAAAAGATAAAGTTTCCCTCTCTCTTTCTCCTGCTCCTCCTCCTCTTCCTATTTGTCTGTCTGCCCCACCCCTGAAGTTACACCTTTCTTTCTTCCTTTCTTCCTTCCTTCCTTTCTTGCCTTTCTTTCTTTCTTTCTTTCTTTCTTTCTTTCTTTCTTTCTTTCTTTCTTTCTTTCTTTCTTTCTTTCTTTCTTCCCTCCACCCCCTATTTACCCCAGGTGACTTCCCGAGTCTTAGTCCTTGTAGCCAGTGAAAGCGCCCACCCAAGATCAGCTTCCCAATAAACTGCCTTGAATATCAAAAAAAAGGAAAAAGATAAAACCGAAGAAACCACGAGTGACTTTTTATTTAGTCTGTCCCATAGCCAAGTATTAGTGTAGACAGGACTGAGCAAAAAGCCCGAGTCAGATCTCACCCTACACCTCTCTCCAGTGAGCTCAGTCGCTGACGCCAGCCACCACCGGGATAGGGCCACAGTGATTTTCCATAGAGAGCTGTGGGTGAGCCCAAAGGGCTAACCCCGTTTGAGATGAATGTAATGACTAAAGGTCAGGGCATTACATTGCTTGTTTTCCTTTTGGTGTTGACGACTGAGCCCAGTGCATGCTGGGAAAGTGCTCTTCCAGCCCTGAGATGTGACCCCATCCCTAACCCATCCCGTTGTAAGAACCAATTTATCCAGCATCTCTAGGGAGTGGGTAGCACAGCTGTTGATTTCTCCAGTGAATTAAAACTGGTTTTTTTTTTTTCATTCCGTGTGTTTCTTCTTCCTATGTGATTCAGTAGTTCACGGGGTGTAACTCAAACATTTCCTTCTTTTGTTTGCTTTAGAGACAGTCTCGCTCTGCAGCCCAGGCTGACCTGGAATTCACTGTGTATTCTAGACTGACCTCAAAGTTACAGCACTCTTACCTCAGCTTCCCAAAGCCAGAGACTGCAGGGGGAAGTCACCATGCCAGGCTTCTTTCTTTCATTTCCTTCTTATTTTATTTTTGTTTTTGATGTTGTTTTTTAAACAGAGCCTTGGTATATGTAAGCTATGTGGCCCAAGTCGGTCTGAAACTTCTGGATTCTTAGATTCAAGTAATCCTCCTGCTTCAGCCTCTCCCGTGCTGAGATTACATGTAATCCCACCATACCAGAATTTTCGTTCAACTCTCTTCCCTCCCTCCTCCTCTCTCCCTCCTTGATTCCTTGTCTAGGCTCAAGATGGCTTTTGTTTGTTTTAAGCAGTTGTCTGTGTTTCTAAATAGTTCTTAGGCCTCCTCTAATATGGTTGACAGTAATCTGATCACTTCTTGATATCTGTCTTGTTTCTCAAGCAACTTCACTGTATCAGGTTGACTCTTGTTGATCAGTTGGTAGCTGGCATGCATTCGTGTGTGTGTGTGTGTGTGTGTGTGTGTGTGTGTGTGTGTGTGTGTACATGAACATGTGTGTGTTGCTAACCTGGTTTGCTGGTATTGTCATCAAAGTCCCTCCCCTTATCTATCTGAGCATTGCCAGAAGGGGGACTTTTTTTTTTTTTGGCTGATCATGCTGCTTTGAGAGAGTTTCCCACCTCTTCTCTTTCTCTCCCTCTCTCCCTCAGCAGAGTAGGAAGCCATGTCTTACTAGGTTTTTGTCGTTTCCCCCCCCCCCCCACACACACACAGCACTTTGTAAAGGCCAGGTGTCGGCGATGATTTAGGATCGCTGGGGAACTGCAAGTAGCTGAGGGAAGTCACAAGGTTAGCTGAGGGTAGAGTGTCAGAGTCAGCGTCCCACAGGGTAATACTGGAAAACCTTGGCTTTGACTGCTGGGCTTTATTAAGAAACCAAGTCAGGTTACGGGCCTAAATTGATTGGCATCTCTGTCCTCAGTTTACCCTTAGATTTCCCCATCGTAAGGAACTTCTTAAAAATCGTCTCCTCAGTGAGTGAAAATAGTCCTGGGCTCGGCAGTGGTTGGCCTTTAGTTCACGACTAAGACTCAGGGGAAGGAAACAAGCAACATATGCATAGCAAAGGCCCTGATTTTGACCTTGGGACACGTGACCGAGTTGGCCCTTGGACTTCCTGGGTGACAGGTGCTGCCCCCTGGACCAGCTGCCTTTGGATTCAAATTGGTGCTCACCTGGGTCACCTGTGCTCATTCCTCAGTGGGATGTTGGTCACAGTGGGGACTCAGTCACCCTTATCGACAGCCCCTGCAGACCCCAGCCCCTGCAGATGGTCTGTCCTCGGTCTCAGTGCGGTGGCTCCAGGAGAGGACCCTTCAGTGGAGATGCCAGTTTTGGCTGAGCAAGTGTTTGGCTCGGAAATTTCCTCTCCTCCGTCTTCTTCTAATAATCACTTTGAACTAACTTCCGAGGTCAGGTGACCGAGGCTTTAAACCTGTCCGGTCCCCAAATTGTTTTCTCCTTCACAACGACCAGGTTATAATTTCTAGAGGAGGAAGTTTTGATCTCAAGCAAGGGAAAGCACCTATGCTCAGAGGGAATCAGGAGAGCCTGTTTGCAGGCTGTAAAGTAGTTTAATGGAGACCAAAGGAGAAGCTCAGCAGGCAGGGCAGGTTTAAAGTTCCACACTACAAGCCAGGCCACTCGGGCAAATCTGGAATTCCAGTACTTAGAAGGCTGAGGCAAGACTGCTAGTTCAAGGACAGCCTGGCCTATGTAGTGAGCCCCCCTGCTTCAAAACAGAAAGTCAAATAAACCTGAAAATCAAGCTAAAAATCTGAGTCATAGGAATGTGTGCTTCATCAGATTCCATGAGCTGCACCAGGAGGATGCTGGACCTCCAGGGGGTCCAGATCGAGAAGTCATAGGAACTGTTACACTAAGGCCCCCAGCACCCTGAGGAGTGAGTGAGTGGTCCAGGACAGAGAGGAAAGGAAATCGGGCTGCCACCAGAAGAAAGGGGCCGGAAATCAAACAACAACACGAGTCACTGAAAACCTCTGGATATTTTTGAACACCGCCATCTGCACCTGGTACATTGTATACTCCTAGAAGACATGGTTGTTTTCTTTGTCACAGTTATTTAAATCTGGCCTGCACTAACAGGCGCTCATTAGTTACATCCCACTGATGTTGTTAGTAACCTTTTAGGAGGTCTGACCCAGAGGAAGCAAAGGTCAGATCTTCATGGGTAATATAGCTCAGTGCTTTGCACTATAGAACACTCGAAGACCTCTGCTTATCACACGTGACATTGCTAATTCGTGTTCTTTTCTAGTCTTGTTTTAAATAAGAAAGTATGAGACACAGGGGGCTCACACTGGAATCCCAGTTCTCAGAAGGCTGAGGCAGGAGAGTCACTTCAAGTTTGAGGTCAGTCTGGTCTATATAGTGAGTTCTAGACCAGCCAGAACTACCCACCAGGACCCTGTTGAAAAACAAAGACAAAACCAACCCCAAACTAGAGAGACTTTAAGAGGAGTTATGACAGAATAGTCCGGCTTCTGCCCTCAGCTTGTTTGCCGTCTTCTCAGAGGTCGCATGGTAATTCCTTCACAGTCTGAAGGATTTCACTCAGAGGTTTAGAACTGAGTGCCTAAAGCAAGTGCAGTTAGCAAACTCCCGAGATGTGTGAAAACAACAGCAACAGCAATAGCAACAGCCCCCAGAATCCCCAGGTCAAAAGGGCCTATGGGGGACGAGGTTGTGGCCCAGCTGCCTGGGGCCTTCTAACCTGTATGCGTTTTCAGACTCTTAGAGGACATTTTTTTTTTTTTTTTTTTTTGGTTCTTTTTCTTTCGGAGCTGGGGACTGAACCCAGGGCCTTGCGCTTCCTAGGTAAGCGCTCTACCACTGAGCTAAATCCCCAGCCCCCTCTTAGACGACATTTTGTTAACCACATATCTAACAAAAGACTTTCTAGATAGAAGTGATGGTCCATGCCTGAAATCTTAACATTTGGGAGGCGGAGACAGGACCATTGCCCCTAGTTGGGGACTAGCGTGGGCTAGCATGGGCTACCGAGTCAAATCCTATCTCAAACAAAATAAAACAAAAAGCTACACCAAATTTAGAAAAAAAAAAAAAAAGTACCGCACTCAAATATTATTTTATTGCTGGAGAGATGGCTCAGCAGGTTAAGAACACTGACTGCTCTCCCAGAGGTCCTGAGTTCAATTCCCACCAACCACATGGTGGCTCACAACCATCTGTGATGGGATCTGATGCCCTCTTCTGGTGTGTCTGAAGACAGCTACAGTGTACGCACGTACATAAAATAAATAAATAATTACACCTTTAAAAATATTATTTTATATTATTTTATTTGATGACTGAGTGTTTTTGTTTTTTGTTTTTTTTTTCCTGGAGCTGGGAACCGAACCCAGGGCGTTGCGCTTTCTAGGCAAGCGCTCTACCACTGAGCCAAACCCCCAACCCGGACTGAGTGTTTTGATACATCTTGGGTTTCTCACCTTCAAAGAGTCCTTCCAGGCCTGCATACTGAGCCCCGCCCACTCCTTCCCCCCCCTTTTAAAAACAAAGTCTCACACTGTAGCCTGGAACTCACTACCCACTTGGACTTGTCAGTGATCCTCCTGCCTCAGCCTCTTGGTGCTGGGATTACAGACCCCTACCAATATACCTATGTGTGGCCTCAATTTTTTTTTTTAAGATTTATTTTATTCATGAGTACACTGTAGCTGTCCTCAGACACACCAGAAGAGGGCATCAGATCCCATTACAGATGGTTGTGAGTGAGCCACCATGTGGTTGCTGGGAATTGAACTCAGGGCCTCAGAAAGAGCAGTAAGTGCTCTTAACCGCTGAGCCATCTCTCTAGTCCCAGCCTCAATTTTTAAAATAAATTTATAACTGAATTGCAGTTGGAATCAGAGGGCACCAGCATGCGGATTGAAACCAAATCGAACCTGTGAACTGAATTGAAAACATTTCAGGACCAAGTTATAATTGAGGAAACAGCTCATTTGTCTGTCTATTTGTCTGTTTGACTACTGTGCCTTCCTGATACTGGAAGAAAAAAAACTGGAAGTTATAGATTTTGATGTTTTCCTGGGTCTCATCCCCTTCATCATCTTGGCTCTAAGTTGTTGTGTTTTTGCGGCTATCAGCGCCTATGTAAATAATCGCTTTATTAGAAGTGTTACATTGAAAAAATGTAACTTTTGTACTGAGCTGAGGGAATGGCTTTGTTTGTTAAACTGCTATCCGTTTTCAAATACGTTTGTCTGTTTGTTTAGGGAGCTCAGGAACAAGGCAAACGTTCAGTTTGGAGAAAATGGAACAACCATATCTGCCGTCACCAATAAGGCATATATTTTTGAACGAAACCAGTCTGTTGGAGACCCTACCGTTGACTTGATTAGAACAATAAATATTCCTCTGTTGGTAAGTCTCATTGTCATTAGCATTATTGGTTGTGGAAGGAAAACGGCGAGTCTGACAGATTTAAGGGCTATTATTTTATGATAATAAAATAAGAGCTATACAATTTAAGAGCTGTTTTATGATAAAATATAGATATTATTGGGGGAGGGGGGTTCACCTTGCAGGGGGGGTCCCTGAATTTAATCTCTGTACCATCAGAAAGCAAACACAAAATACAGATGCACAAAGACTTTGGGGTTGTGTGTGTGTGTGTGTGTGTGTGTGTGTGTGTGTGTGTGTGTATGTGTGTCCCTCCTGGCCTCCAGCTTGGCATTGATACTTCTTCGTCTGCTTAATGCTTGAATCAGAGCCATGCTGTAGTAGGAGCAGTGTATGTACTTTTACTAAGTGTATGCCTTCCCCGTCTAAGTAGATAGATAGAGACTTTTTTCTGAGGTCTGTAGAATAAGGTCATTTCAAAAGTCATCAAAGACTGGGATTTCCCCCCGCCCCTTTGTGATCAGGATTAGCATTTATGCAAATAAGGGATGACTTTTTTTAAGTATCTAGAAATTTCAAACATATTCATTCCTTTGTTTTGTCTTAGAAACCTACTAGAATTTTCATGTCACTTCTTAGATTTTTATTTTAAGTTCAAAAAATTTAAGACACACGATTGACACTTCCCTCCCCCATTCAGACCTTTGATTAGAGTGTACTGTGTTTTTCTTTGGTCTCCCAATTATGATGACAATTCCACCTTATAACACCTGTGTTATACCTACGCCATACTGAGACCCACAGGCATTCTTTCTTGAAACTGGACCTCTTGTAGCCCAGGTTAGACTGCCACCTTTGTCTGTTGTTTAATGTGGTGATAGGGATCAAATTCAGAGCTTCCTGCATTGTAGCATCGGAGGATGGGGCTGCTTTACCCGATGAGCTGAATCCCTAGCCCTCCCAGGAACTTTATCACCTATGCCATCCTCTTCTGAGGTCTCCACTCTAAAGTGACTGCTGCTTAACACTGATGGAAGACCCAGGACCTTCCAATCTGAAACTGAATCTTGCCTTGCCTTGCCTTGTAAGAGTTTAAAGGGCCAGCTGCCACTTTGCTCCAGGGGGGGAATGGAGCCACCTTGTGGCCATGGTCTCTATAAGATCTCTGGGACATTGGCACCATTCAGAGCCTGCTAAAGGGGAGTTTAAATTCACATATACGAGATGTAATATGAGCCTGCCCTGGAGGTCCAGGCCTGTGATCCCAGCTACTTTCTATAGCAAAAACTGGAAGATCAAAATTCCAGATTGGGGGATGGAGAGATGGCTCAGTGGTTAAGAGCACTGACTGCTCTTCCAGAGGTCTTGAGTTCAAATCCCAGTAACCACATGGTGGCTCACAACCATCAGTAATGATATCTGATGCCGTCTTCTGGTGTGTCTGAAGACAGCTACAGTGTACTCAAATAGAATCAATAAATAAATCTTTAAAAAAAGAAAAAATTGGGGCTGGGGATTTAGCTCAGTGGTAGAGCGCTTCCCTAGGAAGCGCAAGGCCCTGGGTTCGGTCCCCAGCTCCGAAAAAAAAGAACCAAGAAGAAAGAGAAAGAAAAAAAGAAAGAAAGAAAAAATTTCAGACTGGGCTCCCGAGTGAGTTCAAGGTTAGTCTGGGCAACTTAGTGAGACTTGGTGTCTCAAAATTTACAAAATGTGTCCTGGGGCTTAGGGCTTAGGATAGAGATCAGTGGTAGTATTTGTCTATTATGTGTAAGGCCACAAAGTCTAGACAGAGAGAGAGAGAGAGAGAGAGAGAGAGAGAGAGAGAGAGAGAGAGAGAGAGAGAGAGAGAGAGAGTAATTTGAGCAAGGGCAGTATCTGAACTCTTATTCCACACAAAGACTGGAAGGTCACTGGTTGAATTTACTGTTTAGTCTCAAACATTTATAGCTCAGCTTCTGGCCTCTTCTACTGAGGGGCAGGAAGAGAGCCAAGTGGGTGTTTTGGTTTTTTTTTTGGCGGGGGGGGGGGGGGGCGGACGGACACTGGTTAACCTGCCTCTACTCTGCAGACTGTTGTGGAAATGGCCCAGCAGCCCTTCCTCAGGGAGATCATCGAGGCCATGCTGAAAGCTTATCAGCAGACGCTGTTTGTCACTCACACTGTACATGAACTGCTCTGGGGCTACAAAGATGAGGTCTTGTCGCTCGTCCATATTTTCAGACCTGACGTCTCCCCTAACTTTGGCCTGTTCTATGAGGTAAGTTTCCTTCCTAGAACCTATCTTTAGCACACTGGGCCACACGGGGAAGAGGGCACACAAGCCAGAGTGCATCTTAAGTCTGGCTTTCTTCCAGGCGAAGACCAAACTTGCCTGGAGTTCTAAATATTTTACAAAGTCTGTGAAAAAAATAAGGCTTTGGAGGGGGAGGGAAAGAAACTGTCATAAAATAACTAGCTGGTAACGGATAAAACTAACCTCGGGAGTGAGTGAAACACTGAGGTAGGGTGAGGAAATATGCTCATAGTCTGGCCTGTGCCTGTCCGAGGTCTCCCGCATGATGCCATGACGCCATGATGCCATGACGCCATAGCATCTTACTTCCTCTCTGACCCAGGGCAAGCCTTAAAAGTTTACAAAATTTAAGAGGTTGTTCAGACACAATTATAAACAAGTTTTAAATGTTTGTTACTTCTGTGAGAGAATGGGTCCTGAAAGTTGAGTCTTGCCAACATTGTTTCATTCTAGGAGAGCAGCCTGAATGCATGGTCCTTAGAATGTCTTGGCTAACGAAGGGAGGGGGGGGCGGCTCAGCTGGCGGGAAAGTTAATTTAAAGTAGCACAGCATTTTTGGTCATTTTTAAAATTGTGATGCTTGCTTCTTTCCAGAGAAATGGAACTAATGATGGGGAGTATGTTTTTCTGACTGGAGAGGACAATTACCTGAACTTTACAAAAATTGTGGAGTGGAATGGAAAAACGTAAGTCCTGTAAGAGTTCCTAGTGTAAGGTTTTTCAAGTTTTCATTTAAACAAAATGTGCCTCTTTTTTTCCTTCCTAATTTAATACTGGGGCTGTTGCTTACTGGCAGAGTGCCTGTCTACCATACACAACACTCTGGATTTGATCCCAGCCATGGAAAATAAGTTAGCATTTGGCTTTTGTATAAAAACTGTCAGCATTCTTTTTTTTCTTTCTTTCTTTTTTTTTTTTTGGTTCTTTTTTTCGGAGCTGGGGACCGAACCCAGGGCCTTGCGCTTCGTAGGCAAGCGCTCTACCACTGAGCTAAATCCCCAACCCCAACTATCAGCATTCTTAAAATTATTACCTTACCAATCAAGTGTGGGGTAAAAAAAAAAAAAAAAAAACCCTTGAGAAAAAGTATTAAAGATTTGAATGCTTACCATGGCCAGGTGTGAATTAGAAGCCATGGAGTGGCCTCGCTGGTTTTCCTTGCTGGTTGTGGTGTCTTAGCCGAAGTTCAAACACTTTCAAACCAGTGTTTGTTTGGTGGGAGGGAAATATGGTGGCACCACCTCTCTGTTCACTTCAAGGGTGTGGCTTCTTCATGCTATTCTTCCTAAAGATGAAGTTCATTTGCGTTCAGTATTATGATATTAAAAATTAAAAACTTTTATTACCCAATTTTTGTTTTATATGCAAACACTTCTAGCCTTTTAATAACAAGATAGCTTAGTCTTTTGTATTCACAATGAATTATGGGTAAATGTGTGATATATTATTTAACATGTTTGAACTTAGATTCTTTTCTATGCTTAGATTTTTATGGTTCCTGCTTTTGGGTTTTTCCTTCCAAATAGGACAATAATTTTACCTGTTTCTTCACACTCTCATCTTTGTCTCAAAAGTCAATCAAGATGATCGCAGATCACAGAGATCCACATCTCTCTGCCTCCTGAGTTCTGGGGTTACCACGCAAATGTGCTACCAGGATTTTTCTGTTTGATTTTTTTTCTTTTTTTTTTCTCTTTTCTCTTCTCTCTCTCTCTCTCTCTCTCTCTCTCTCTCTCTCTCTCTCTCTCTCTCTCTCTCTCTCTCTCAGCACTGGTCTTTAAACCCAGTCCTCGTATACGCTAAAGCCTCTACCTCTGAGGTACATCCACAGCCCCTTCTGTTTATTTTTGGGATGAGTCAAGCCCTCACTTTGGATTCCAGTTTGGCCTGTAGCCCTGGCTCTCCCTGCCTGGCCCCACAGACACTGGAATTGCAGCTGTGATCCACCACAGCCGCTATCCTCTGGCCTTTAGCATTTGCTTTTCCTTTGATCTTCTACATGGAGATTGGGATTTATGTCATGGTTCTGTTTGGCCCTGGGACACACTTCTAATCTAAAGCTTCCAGTCTGAGATCTGGGGAAACTTTCAGCAACTATTTACTTCACTGGCATTTACCTGGGTCTGGCGACAGGTGGTTGGGGTTTAGGCCAAGCCACTTCAAGTTCTTGGTATCTTATTCAAAGCATTGAAATAAACACGTGGAGATTTGCACAATAGTACAGAGACTCTCTTCAAAGCAAAATGGTGGTGCGGATCAGAATGAAGTGATGTTCTCCAGAAACCCAACAGGCCATGTGCATGGGGGCCCTCAAAAGCTCGGATTATTGTCTGGGACTTTCTCTTTCTGTGTCCAAGAGTATGACTACTAAGGATCAGAGTGTATGTGGGTTTTTATCTTGATTGACAGGTTGTTGCGTGACTTCCTTTCCTCTCTCAGGTCCCATCCAGAATGAATCTGATTGTAGTGATGTGCAAGCCCAACTCATAGGTGTAAGACAGTGCAGCCTGGTGCAAGGAGGGGTCCTAGGATGCTCACAGGTCGCTTGTATGGAGAAGAGTTGGGTGTGGCCACACCGTGTCCAGGATGCTAAGCCTGTGCACATGCTTGTCCACCTCAGTCTCATCTCCCCACCTCCAGGCCCCCGAGTTCCTCTAAACGTTTATTGGAGCCTCTTCACCTAGCCTGTGTCTTGATTAACTTTTCATTTTCTGACCTTGTACGTATATAAATTCCCTCCAACTATCTTCCAACTCGTGAGTTTTCTCTTCAGCTACGCAGTCTAGAGTTTTATTCCTGTTGATTTTTTTCCCTAAAACATTTTTTTTTTACATCCAAGTTTTCTATTTTTTTAAATTTCATCCACACCACCTACCTCCAGTTTTGTTTTTGTGTTTTGAAGATGGTACTGGAGGTCGGAACCTCACACATGTCAACTGAGGACTGTACACCAAGCTTCGTTATCTTATCAGGCTCCATTACTTTCTATGTAAAAAGGGGTTTATTTGTTTTAGTTTGCATTCTGACTATCTTGTCTCTGCATGTGTGCCTGTGCACTACACTGCTACGCTGGTGCCCAGGAGAACACAAGGCAATGGACCTCTGGAATGGGAGGTAAAGGGGGTTGTGAGCCAACATGGCAGATGCTGGGGCCCTAACCCGCTTGATTCTCTGCAGGAGCAGCAAGTGGTCCTGACCTTGGAGTCATCTCTCTGGCCTGGCCTGAATTATTGTTAAGAAAGCTGCTGTTTCACTCTGCAATAATAAGCACACACGTTTATGGAATTAATTTGCTCTATTGTTCTAGTTTCTTCTAAAGTGAATTAACTTCCTTGACTTTATTTTCTGTACTTTACTATAGGTTTCAATTAAACAATGATTTTCACAATTGTTTCCATCGGAAAGCTTGTCGTGTGTGTGTGTGGGTGTGTGTGTGTGTGTGTGTGTGTGTGTGTGTGTGTGTATGTGTGTGGTATGTCTGTCTGTCTGTCTCTCCTCGCATCCCTTTCAATGTCCCAGTCAGCCTCCACATAGTTCAGAACCTGAGCCCAAAGTGGGCCTCCCACCATGCCACCAGGGGAAACCCATGGTCAGCTTAGCTCAGATTCCACCATGAGGCTATCTCTGAGCCACCAGCTTTGGACAACACCGAAAGTACACACCATGGGTAGAAGCTGCTTTCTTTGGCCTCTTTGGATGAGCAGGGAATCTCTGCTCCTTGGACCCCAGCCCCAACCCCAACCCCAACCCCGAGTGGAACCTTCTCTACTTTTACTAACTTGGGAACTGAACTCCGGTTCTCTTCCCGGCCTCTGGCTTTCTCCCCTGCCTCCGGCATGTAGAATGCATCATTTCAGCTCTGCTTACCACTGCATAAGTACCAACGTTTTGTCTAGGCAGATGCCCCAATGCTCGTTTGTGCTTTGAATGTGGTGCGAACTGTCTGAATGTCTTCCTTTCACGTTTTATCAGCCTTGACTTCCTGTTTTCACTCAGTACAGGAAGTTAGAGTACCATCCACACCAGAAATTGGGGGAATTTCTGCTTGTTTTTTGCCTTCTCCTTCCTTTTGCATCTGTACTGTTTTCATCCGTTCCAAGTGTTATAACAAGTTATAAGCTGCATGACTTACAAAAGGCAGCAATGTATTCTTCACAGTTCTGTGTACTGAGCAGTCTCTGATGCTGGGAGGGATATGGTTCCGTACAGAGGCCGCCTTCTTGCTTTAACTTCACACACGATGGTAGAAGGGCTGCGCCAGTCCCTAGGGTCTCCTCTAAGGTCACTTGTCTTATGTCAGAGCACCCCTTCATGACCTGACCACCAGACAGGCAGGATTTCAATACAAAGACCCGGAGGTATCATTCCTGTCTAGTCCATAACACGTATGATTGTTAAAGCATGCAATCTCAACGTCGCTCTCAGTGGCAGCAACACAGTATTAGCATCTCCTCTTGTCCTGGGCAAGTCTGTTATTTTTGGAGGGAGAACTAGTCAGAGAGCAGTTAATGGTCTTCCATGAATATTAAGGAATGGGATATATCTATTCCATGGCTCCTCTGTCCCCGGTCTGGCTATGAGCAAGGCTGCCATTAACGTCTACTTGGGTTACTGCTTTAAGTAATTCAGTATTTCTGTCTGTTTTGTCGTTGCTGCTGTGTTTGCCTATGATGTATGACGTGGGGGCAACTGTGTCACACTGTGCATGTAGAGGTCAAAGGGTAGCGCTGTGGCCTTGGTTTTTCTCCTGCACCTTTGCTTAGGTTCCAGAGACTGAACTCGGGCTGTGAGTCTTACCTAGCTGTTGTGCCGTCTCGCTGGCACTTACAATACTATTCCTAAACACCTATGCAGGGTGCATTCTTCTGGAAGAAGGAAACAGGAATTTGTGGCTGTTATCAAAAGCAATTTTGGTTTGGAGCCTATTTTTTCCTTCTCCATGGCAGTTCCTACCACGTCCGTGCCTATGTATGGATGGCGTGCTGCCGTAGCCAGCCCCACTTATACCTGGGAGGTATTGACCAGTTGGCGATCCTAAAATCCGGCTGGTTCATCTGTATTCTCTCCTGTACCATAGGTCGCTGGACTGGTGGACGACGGACACGTGCAATATGATCAACGGGACAGACGGAGATTCTTTTCACCCATTAATAAGCAAGGATGAGACCCTGTACATCTTCCCATCTGACTTCTGCAGGTACTTTTAACACAGCTCTGGGACTGCGAGACAGAGTGAGGGATATAAGCAGATGTACTCACAGTGCAGGGGGATTTACACATGCTGGTACGGGTGCTGGGGGCACATGGAGAGATGATGCTGCGTAATGGCTCACGGCACAGACACCAGAAAGTAGCTCTGTTGGTTTGGATCTTAACGCTCCTTGCAGCTGTGAGGCCTTGGGCAAGTTATTTAACCAGTCTACCCTGCTTGCCTTTCTGTCTAACTCTCTCTTTCCCTCTGCTTCCCCTCATCCCTTATCTCTTCCTGTCCCCCTTATCTCTTCCCTCCTTCATTCCTCACCCACTTCTATTTCGAGTGTGTGTGTGTGTGTGTGTGTGTGTGTGTGTGTGTGTGTGTGTGTGAGACAGGGGACTCAGGTGTCTCTGGCTGGCTTCAAGCTTGCCTGAGCCTGATACAGCTAAGAATGACCTTGAACTTCTCATTCTCCTACCTCCCTGGCGCTACAGTTACAGACGTGAGCTGCCACACCCTGCTTTTACAGGGCTGGGATCTGAACCTAGGCCTTCGCAAGCAGGCTATCAGCTAAGCCACGTTCCTACACTGACTTTGTATCCTTCCTTCCTCTCAGGTCCGTCTATATAACTTTCAGTAGCTTTGAGAACGTAGAAGGACTGCCTGCTTTTCGGTATAAGGTGCCTGCAGAAATACTAGCCAATTCCTCCGAAAACGCTGGCTTCTGTATACCCGAGGGAAACTGCATGGACGCGGGAGTGCTGAACGTCAGCATTTGCAAGAATGGTAAGAACTTCTAGGGAGGTTATGGTTACAGGTGTCTAGAATGCAGACAGATCCGAGGTGTGAAACTAGGTTTGTCACCAGCCTAACATGTAGTGAGTGCAACTCCAACCTTTCAAGATTAATGTTTGGCATATGCCTGCAATCCCAGCACCCTGATGGCAGCAGCAGGAAGAGTTCCGGGCCAGCCTGGGCTACATAGCTATCCCCTGTGTCAAATGATGCTGCTACTGTTTTGTTACATGTATAGCAAACAATTTGAACATTACTAGTTTTGGTGGCACATGCTTTGGCTAAGATTCTCAATGATTTTTGAAGCAGATTTAGTCATATCAAACTCTTTTCGTGAGTTTGCTGGGTCTTTTATTATTTCTTTATTTAATGTATATGAGTACAAACTACTGTGTATAAGACACACTAGAAGAGGGCATCGGACCCCCTTACAAATGATTGTGAGCCACTATGTGGTTGCTGGGATTTGAACTCATGACCTCTGGAAGAGCAGTCAGTGTTCTTAACCACTGAGCCATCTCTCCAGCGTGTTCCTTTTTTCTTTAATTTGCATTTGTCATTGATGGTGTATAACGGGTGAGCACGCACGGCATGGCCACGTGGGACAATGAGAGAACCCTCAGTGCATTCAGGTCTTTCCTCCCACCTTGATGCGGGATCCTGAGCGCTACCTCGGCTCTTCAGGCTCGGGTGCTCACCCTCTGAGCATCTTGCTCTCCCTCTCAGTTCCTTTCCATGAATGAGAGAGAATCGTCACCACGGCAGGTGATAAAAGGTGTCCTTTCCATCCTGAAGGTGAGTTTCAACAGTCAAGTGTCACAGCAGAATTGCTCACAGTGGCCTCGCTTGATAGGTGGACAGTGCCCTCCTTCACTTCTGGTTTTTACCCTTGGATTTGTTTGCTTTGAGGAAAGGTCTCGTGGTGTAGCCCAGGCTGGCATCAAACTTTCCATCCCTGGAGTCTTAGCCTCCTGGGTCCTGGGATGATGTACATGGCTTAATATCCCCATCTTATCACCATGGGAACAGAGCAAAGAAAAGGGGCGTGTTTTTTATGAAACTTCCCTAAGGATTTCTTTGCTAGCACTTGTTTTGTTTCTTTGGAGACAGGCTCTTACTATGTAGCTCTGGCTGTCTTGTGACTCACTCTGTAGACCAGGCTAACCCTAGCATTTCTAGTATTTGTGCTGGATCCCTACTTAAAGTAGGATTCCTCTTTAAACACCGTGGGATGGTTGTTGTTTGAGATGTTTTCATTATATACTTTGAGGATGGCCTCAAACTCACTCACTGTGTAGCCCAGAATATCCGTAAACTCCTAGTGATCCTCCTGCCTCAGCTCAATGCTGGGATTACCACCCCTTGGCCCTCTTTAAGGATCCTTTGGAGAGCTATATGGTCTCTGAATGATGGTGCTTCTTTCTCAAAAACAAAGTAATGCAGTAGCTTGGTTCTCCTGTCTGGTTGGCATTAAAATCTTCTTTGGATAAGTCTGAGACAGCAGTACCCCCTCCCTGTCCTTTTCTCAGCAGCCCACAAGCCTTACGTCAGTTTTTTAAAGATACTAAATATATGTATGGGGAGAACCCTATAATCCTAGCACTTGAAAAGGCAGAAGCGGGAGGAATTCTGTGAGTTTTGGGCCAGCCTGGTCTATGGAGTGAGTACCTTCCGGGCCAGCCTGAGCTGCAGAATAAGACCCCCCATGTCTTAAACAACAAAACCCAAACAAAACAACTACAGTGAAAACATCATTCATTGAGAGAGAACTGCCGTGCTGCAGTACTCTGAGGTGAGACCTTCTTGATAAGGTGGATCATTTCCTCCGAAGCCTGAGAACTATGAGTACCTGGGAAATTCTCATGGTGTTGGGAACTTCAGCTTCTTCCAATTGAGGCTAAGGTTTTTAGTTTTATAGTGTCCTGGGATATTATTTAACATAGATACATAGATAAAGAGTCTACCTGTAGTTCAGTGGCTATGTCAGTATAGATGTGGCCAGGACGTTGGTATAAGGGGTGCAGTAAGATACAGGGGGATACAGCAGGTGGCAGGAAATGCAGTGTAGATGTTGACCTGCACTTGGCCAAGTTCACTTGGATACGGCTTTTCCTTTGTGAACCAATTTTGCAGTCAGGACCAGTGTATTCTCCTCAGACTTAAAACAGCACCACTCACGTCTGTGTCAATCACCCACCGCAGGTGCGCCCATTATCATGTCTTTCCCACACTTTTACCAAGCCGACGAGAAGTTCGTTTCGGCCATAAAAGGCATGCGTCCAAACAAGGAAGAACATGAGTCATTTGTGGACATTAATCCTGTGAGTACACGGTTCTTCTCGGTACAAGAGCATGTCTTACTGTGTGCATGTGGGTTCACTTTGCTCTAAAGCATTCTTAAGGGACGTACCTCCTTCCGTGGCTATTCAAGGGAGAGGAAGCGATCAGTTGCGCATTGTGGTCAGTAGCCTATACCCGGATGTGTGACCATCTGCTGTCGGACAGAGTTGGATTTCACCTTCAGAATTACAGATTGATTGCATATTCTCTGCTTGGAATTTGCAGACCTAAGCATAAATTTTAGCTTCATTCACTTTTGGCAAACCTTCTATAGGTACTTTGGCAAGTTTCTTACATATTATTCATGTAGATGGTATCGGATATGTATATTCTTTACTCTTGAGTTCACAAAAAAAGAATAAGGTGGTAGGGGATCCCTTCAATGTAAGAGTCTCTCTCAGGATCCTTTCAGTGTAAGAGTCTCTCTTGTAGAGCTAAAGTGAAAAGCTCAAAGCTCTCACTGAGCCTGGCAGCACAGACCCGTGATCCAGATACCTGGGAGGTTGAGGCAGGAAGATCACAAGTTCAAGGCCAGCCTGGGCTAGAGCATGCTTCATGCATGCTAGGCAGACACTGCACCGGCTGGCTGCAGCCCCAGCCCTCGGAATATAGGTGTGACTATATTCCTTCTCCATTAGCCCTCGGGTAGCTCCCTTTCCTCAGGAATTGTCACCTTGGGATGCCCTCAGGGCACATATGCACTTGCTATCTCTCGCCCCCTGTATTCTGGTTTGTGGGGCCCTGGCCTTGGAAGTCATTCTCCACCCCCACCCCCAGCACAATCGGTACTTGTGGTCCTGCTGTGGACACCAGTTTCCCCCTTGTACACTCTGCCAAAGGAGGAAGTGGGTTCTCGTGGGTCAGATACACTGTGTTGAAAATACAGCTGGATAAATCCTGATTATTTTCTCTCTCTCTCTCTTTGTTTGCAGTTGACAGGAATTATTTTAAGAGGGGCCAAGAGATTCCAAATCAACACGTACGTTAAGAAGCTGGATGACTTTGTGTAAGTGTCCCCTCTCCCTACAGAGGCAGATGCTGGGTTTGCCTGGTGACACTCGGGTAGCCTGGTGTCAGGGGGAGTAGCGCCTACTTCTAACCACTCGACATGTCTGTCCCCAGTGGCATATGGTCTCAGTTTGCATGGTGTCTCAGCCTTGGCTTTTATAAGGTGCTGCCTGTGGATCACGGCTGCCGTTGGCACTTCACATGTACCAGCCTATGACTTTACATTGTCCCTTTCCTACTCTAGAGAACCAAGACACGAAACTTAAGTGACTTGCTGGCGCTCACACAGTCCTGGAGGCTGTGTGCATCTGCAATGGCTTTCATACAGTCACTTAGCAATGGCCTCCACCCCTCGACACTGGTCTCTGTCTCTTTTCTTTGTACTCCTTCTGCCTCTGCTTAGGCTCAGCCACCACAAGCTCTCACTTGGACACTAGCAGCAGGCTCTAGAATCCAACCTTTCTCTCCACATTCCAACCAGAAGCAACTCCTTAGTAGGAATTTCCTTCCCCTCCCCACCATAAGTGAATTCCCAAGTATAGATAGCTTCCTGACCACATATGTCAGTGGGATCTTTCTTAGATCCGAGGAAATACATATCAAATATTTAATGAAAGACAGGATATAAAACCACATGTGCCTATCTCTGTGTCCATTTGTCTGGTCCATCTGTCTATCCAACCAACCACCCACCCATCCAACCAATCACCCATCTACCCATCCACCCACCCACTTATCTATCAACCTTGATGTGTTTCCCCACTGAACTCTCTAGATTTAACCATAATCCTGGTCTCACTGCCTAGTCACCAGGATCTTGGGCACATTGCTTCATTTTTATTAGTAGTTTTCCCCTCTTTGCACCCTGTACGTAATGAGAACTATAACATGTGACTGTTCTAAGAGCTGAATAAAACACTGAGCACAGAGTGGTCAAACAGTGCTCAAGTGGGCCCTTGTTGCAGAGACAGGATGGTGGCCTAGAAGCTTCTGGAGTGACACTTCTGCTGTCTGCCCTCAACAGCGTCCCTTTGATGGGTCTGCACCTGTAGCTTATGTTTTGTTAAAATGCCACATAGGTGTGCAGGTTTGCCTGCTCGCTGACAGCGTGGCGGTCTTGATTTCGGATGTGTACGTCTGTGAAGATAACTAAGAAGTCTGTGGTCACTTCCCAGGGACGGACTGAATGAAGTGTACTGTAATCCTTGTTTGAACTTGTCTCTCCAGGGGAGAGACGTTTTCATGAGGATGTCCGTGAAATAACACTATCCTTTGTCTTTGTAGGGAAACGGGAAACATTAGGACTATGGTTTTCCCAGTGATGTATCTCAATGAGGTAAGTCCTGATAGAGAAGGAAGCCACGGGATATGTTACCTGTCCAAGCTCGGCACACTAACATTATGATGTCTGCTGTATAGTGACGTCGTACCCTTTAAGGGAGGAAAAAGTGGCTTTTCTAAAACAAAGATTTGTAATTGTGTGCGTTCGTGTGTGCATGTGTGAGTGTAAATGCTAGTACCCAGAGAGTCCAGAAGAGGGCACTGAGTTACAGGGGTTTGTAAACTTCCCTGCGTGGCTTCTCGGAACTCAATACTCTGCAAGAGCAGTGATGGGTACCCTCAGCTGCCGAGCCGTCTCTCCAGCCTCGAAGATGATGTTCTGAAATACAAGCTGCCCTCAGAAACCCTTTCTTTCATACTTATGGAAGGGGCCTGTGCCTGGGAGCTGATTTGGACGTTTTCCTTCCCAAGAACACCAGCTGAGTGAAAACTCCCTCCTCGGGGAGCTGCTTATGGGAAAGGAGCTGAGTGCAGCAGGAGAAGCACTGCCAAGCTGTCCCATAAAGCCTTTGTCCAATGAAGCCCAGACAGCTTAAGACACTGTCTGTAAAAGTCACATGTCGGGCAAATGAGATGTGTCGGCAGATAAAGGTGCTTGCTGCCAATCTTGAGATCTTGAGTTTGGTCTCCAGAACCCACAGGGAGGGCGGGGAGCATCAACCCTGAAATTTGTCTTACTTCCATCAAGCACACACACATGCACCCACCAACTCCACCAAACAATAACAACAAACACACAGGTAAATAAGATGCTTTTAAAATTACCCATCGAGGTCAGGACTAGTGAGTGACACATGCCTTTAACCTCAGTACTAGAGAGGCAGCGGCAGGTGGATCTCTGAGTTTAAGGCCAACCTGGGCTACTTAATGAGATCTCGTCTTAAGAAGGAATAAAGGAAGGAAAGAAAGAAGAAAACACTAGGCCTGGAAGTGACACTGGGGTCTACTGCCCGACTCTGACAAGCCTGGGACAGGTACTGGAAAATCGTCCACAGAGCCAGACAACCCCCCAGCCCCAGGCCAGTCAGTGCAAACTAAGCAGGATTGTTCTTCATTCCTATAGATGTGCGCTCCTTTGATGCCGACCCATTTCACCAAGTGAGGAAGCCTCTGTTCTCTTACTGATGCTGTTCTAGAGCGTTTCCTTGATTAGAGAGCCTCACCAACCCTTGGCACCACAAACTCAATTGAGCAATTTTTGTTGCTACTAGTGGTCATCTTGGGGACTCAGGAGAGAAATGATACCATCTGGATGCCGTTTTTTTGTAGTGTTTCATCCATTCATTTACTTGACTGGTATTAATTAGGCACCTACTGTGTACTGGGTGCTCTCCCAGGTGTGGAGGAGGCTGAGTTGTCTTGCTGTTCAAGGAACATATCTTTTCTCAACATTTCTTAACATCTTTCTCTATTTTCATTTATGTTGAGTTGTACTTGTCTTCAAAAATAGATGGAGTAAATGCTTTCTTTGGTTATTCTAAATGAATTTTCCATTTATTTGGTTTACTCATAATAAGGCATAATAAAATTGTATTTTGTTTGAAGTGGTACACACACACAGAGAGAGAGAGAGAGAGAGAGAGAGAGAGAGAGAGATATCTAGTCCTCAAGATAATACTATTTCTCCTCCTTCCAGAGTGTTCTCATTGACAAAGAGACTGCAAGTCAACTGAAGTCTGTGATTAACACAACTTTGATTGTCACCAACATACCCTACATCATCATGGCACTGGGCGTGTTCTTTGGCTTGATTTTCACGTGGCTGGCGTGTCGAGGACAGGGGTCTACGGATGAGGTAAGTACTGGTGTAGGAATTTCTCTCTTGTTGATACGTCTACCTGAGGGATTCCTCAATGATCTATTGACTGGCTGTCAGCTGGCTCCTTTGGATAGATTTGGGGGGCTTTGAGGGAGGGGAACACTGATTTTTACAGTTGCAGATGGACTGAGTGGTAGCCAGGGCTGGTGTGCATTGAGAAAGGCAGGGTGATGGAATGGTGCCGTTTGGTGTTTGAGGGTCTCTTGGTGGGTTTGGATATATCCCGTAGGAGGTAACTTCACATCTTTGAAAACAATATTGTGAAACGAGAATATAAAAAACCCTTTAATCCTCTAAGCTTCAGTGCTGGACTGCTTGGGTTCAAATCCTAGTTTGAACGTTGAACATCTATATGACCCTCGAAATGGCCTCCATTTTGTCATCTGTAAAAGGAGTGATAATAGAGTCTCCCTCGTGAGTTTCTGGAGAGGATCAGATGACGCAGAAAGCATAGTTACTCAGTGTTTCTCAGTAAGCTTGGTTATTATATATAATAAAAACACTTCCAATGTTGTAGAGCAAAGGGGCCAGAGACCACTCGTTAAAACTCCCTGGTATATCTGGAGGTGTTAAATGCTTAAGATCTCGTAACAATGGTAAAAGGTGGTTGCAAAAGAATCATTAATTTCTAGGAGGAATGGGATAAACCAACTCAGATTGGCCTCTCAAGTGACTAGGAGTCTCATGGCTCCTGAGGAAGCCTTTCTTTTTCTGTGGAACTTGAGGTTGAGGCAAGGGCCTGACACAAACCAGGCAAGCACGCTCCCACTGAGACGTATGCCTAGTGTTTAAAAACAAGTGCATTTTGAGATGAGGTCTCTCTGAGCTGCCTAGGCCGACCTTGAACTTGCTCTGTGGTCTAGCCAGGCTTTGAACTTCTGATCCTCATGCTTCAGCCTTCTCGGTGATGGATTATAGACCTGAACCACCAGGCCTGGCACAGACACCCTTAAGTGCTTGGCAGTGTTTGCTTTTACTGCACACTCCTTCCCTTCAGTTATCCCGCCAAGTCATCCGAGCAACGTGAAACAGGAGATGAAGCTGGTGGAAACCATATGGGTAACCGTGACTTGGAAAACCCTGTTGTGTGGCTTTTGCTCAGTTATTTCAGACAGAATTAGAGGTGAGGCAACCAACCTGCTTGCCGTCTATAGATAGGACGGTCTGTGTCATCAGTGTAATTCTCCTAGGCAAAAGCAGACCACTTAGGAATGCTAATTAGCACCCCATAATCAACTCTCTTCATGTCTACCGAAAGTGTTGGTGAGCGTCTAGAGACACTGCTCCCTGGGAGGTTACAAACCAGGAAGGGAGGCTCTTTTGGTCCAGGATGCTAAGGGTTTTATAGTCCAAACCATACACAGAGTGGAGCTTGCAATGCAGGTTTGGTGTTGGGGGCTGGAGAGGAGAATCTGTCCCCTAACGAGGTCAGGAAGAGAAAAGTGGAGGGAGCTGCCTTCCCATCAGGTTCTCTTTCTACCTCTACCTTTCACATCAGGACAGAAGCTCCCGATATGAAGGGTTAACCCCTGCATCTTCTGTCTGTCTCAGGGAACTGCAGATGAAAGGGCACCCCTCATACGGACCTAATGGGACTTACCTGTTGCCTGAGCTTGGTGAGAGAATGTGAGAACTGACCTGACCTGGACCAGGACAGGGAAAAGCCTGCATCCTCACGGGCTCCTGGCCTGTCAAGAAGGGAGTGAAGCCGCAGCACTGGCACGCGAGAAGACCCTCCTGGACAGAGGGGACCGAGCAGGTGACATGGCTGGCAATTACGCTTTATAAAATCATGTCTCTGAAACTGTGTCAATGTGTCTTAGGGAGTATTTAATAAATTGTGTAGAAACCTTTTGTGATTGGGCTCTGGGAGCTGTGGGGATTTTGTAACCCCTGTTGTAGATACAGTGTCTGAGTCACTTGTTAATGTTAACTTGGCCTGACCCGATTCAGTATGCCTCACTCTCCAAACTTTGTGTTTAAAATATGTATGCGTTTCTGTTCTTGTTCTCCGTTCACCTCCTTACGAAGAAAGATGTGGTTACCCAGGGTAGAGTGATAGCTTCATACAGTGTACCAGGCAAATGGGTTTGATTTCCTTCTCCAGAACATTACATTTTGCATCTCGCTCTAGTCTTCAGGAAAATAACTCAAGTCTTCTGACCATTTTATAGTGTGTAGGAATCAAGTGTGGGAAGGGCGGGGTGGGGTGGGGTCTGTAAGTAGATAGCGTTGAGCTCCTGAGGACTTTTACTTGTGCTTTTGTGAAGCAAGAGGTTGCACCAGGAATGTTGGTGAGGGTAAGACAGATGTCTCATCTAGAGCAGAGCTCAGTGTTAGTTATGGCATCTGTAGGCTAACTGTAGACAAAGATGTCTGAATGCAGACTATGCTGCTGAGAGAACAGAATCAATGACTTCTACCCCCAGGCGTTTCTGCTACATAGGACAGTGACATGGAATGACAGTGATTGCAAATATTGAGGGGTTATTTGTAAAATGATGAACGATGGAAGTTTGTCTGCCCATAGCTTACATTACAGACAGATCCAGGAAGTCTGCACAGGTTAGAGAGGCATTTCTTTTGGACCCAGCCAGTATTTGTGGCTCCCCATCACTAAGTGCCCTCTGCTTCCTGTGACAATCATTTTTTCTGACAGAGCTGAAAGTGTTAGACTGCTAGACAGAAGGCACTTCAGATGAGGAATCGTGAGATGATGCCAAGCTGCTTCTCTTTGGAAGGTACTGGCTTCCGGTGTAGGGCTAAGGACATCAGTGTCACAACTGTCAAACCTCAGCTATCCTGAAGGGCAGTGTCCATGATTCTCAGAGTTTACTGGTTTGGTTGTTTTGGTTTGGTTTGGTTTTTGAGACACGGTTTCTCTGTGTAGCCCTGGGTGTCCTAGAACTTGCTCTGTAGACCAGGCTGGCCTCGAACTCACAGAAGTCTGCCTGCCTCTGCCTTTTGAGTGCTGGGATTAAAGGCTTACATCACTGATTCCCCCCCCCCCAAGAAACCCTATACATTATCTGACTAGCTGCTTATAGAATTTCCTGAAAACTGAATTTCAGTGTATTTTTAAAAATGTAAAACCTGAGATGTCATGTACATATTGGAAGTGAAACGTTGCTTTAATATACAGGCCCAAGTTTCCCTCTCTTAACACAGAAGCAATAAACAGTGTTTCCCTTTAAAAAAAATAATTGATATTTTTGAAACAGGACATTTTTTTATGCCCTGACTGTTCTGGAACTCACTATGTAAACTAGGCTGTCCTTGAACTCTCAGAGATCTGCCTGCCTCTGTGTCATGAGTGCTGGGATCTGCGAGCCACCATGTTTGGCTGATGTTTCCCTTCTAGAAGAGACAATTTGTTAAATTTTCACCTTTCCTGCTAGTCAAAGTAGAAATATTAGAGACTCCAAGTCACCAAAATGTGAAACTAAATTGAGACTATCTGACCTTTAGTGATGACAGATATCTTTAGACCGTATCAATATTTAAGTAGGTGGTTGGCATATCTCAGTCTTCGTGCCTCGTGACAGGGTCTCGCTCTGTAGCTCACTGTGTAGGATAGGTTGACCTTGAGTCTATGGTGAGCCTGACTCAGCCTCCCAAGTGCTGAGATTACAGGCATGCACTACGCCTGCCCGTCTCTGTGCAACTACTTATCCACACTAATACATCGAGGATTAATCATTTCCAGGATGTAGCCATCTCTGCGGAGATCTTTAAACACAGAAGTTGTGGTAGTTAATGATGCACATAGACCGAATCGCACATAGAGAAGGAGAACAAAACCAGATTAACCCTTTATTAGTGCCATGGTTCTTAATTGCAGTGGTTCATTTAGTATTTTCTTTCTAAAAGGTCTGCAGCGAACCCACAAGGCACAGTCAGAATTATAGGTTGATTAACAATAAATGTATCCATTCGGCGTGTGGCTGAAAAGCTGTTCTCTGTGTTCACTCTTTTGAGGGCATTATCCTGGACAGGCCCCAAAGGCTGTGGTCACACCACAGGGTAGCAGGGGACTGGGAGAGCACAGGGTGGGGGATGGGCATTTCCACATAGGCTCTAGGCTCGGAAGCTTTACATCCTTGTGTTCTACAAAGATCACTAATGGTCAAATGGGACAAGCACTACACAACTAACCCCTATTGGGGTTTTTGCTTAAGGGGGATAATTTTTTAACTTGTTGTTTGCCGTGTGAATTCTTCGAAAGGCCCTCTGAGCGTTCATTGTTACTGGTGTGAATCGCTTGTGCCTGGCTTTAAAAAGGCTGACCAGAATGTTCTTCGTGTAGCTTACAGCGTTGGTTCGTTTGCTGTGCTTCCTGACCTGGTTTTATTTCTACCCATAATACAATGAACTGTTTCACTAATTAAAGAACGTTTCTATAAAGTTTCACTGTGAACTGTCTCTCATTTGAGAAATCTGCCTCGCTGACACGGCCCTAAGTCACACTCTTCGGGCCCCATGATATTTCTGCTCAGCTGTAAAGACAGGCCAACCCAAGCAGGTCCCCCACTGGGTTTCCTCAGAGACTTGGAAACCTTTGATAGTAGAAGGAGCATTAATAACGAACACCAAAGCAACCCTAAACTAAGGGGACAGCTGTTCTCTGATTATCTGCTCAGCCTCAGGGACAGAGCAGGCTCCTTGGACTAGAACTGGTCTCTAAGAGGAGTTAAGAGGATCTCTCCTCCTCTTCCCCTCCTCTCTTTCACCCCCTCCTCCCTTTCTCTCCCTCCTCCCTCTCTTTCCCTCCTCCCTTTGTCCCTCTCTGCCTCCTTCTCCAACTGAGAAGTGCTCTCCACAAGACTTCTTTCACTCCCTGTCTTTCCAGCTAGCCTCTCAGTGCCCCCCCCCCCCCCCCCCGAGTCCTATCAGATCTCTCCACTGACATCTTTACCTTGGGCAGCCTCTAACCACATCAGCTGAAATGTCAGTCCACCAAGACAGGGTGCTAGAAGATCAGACACTACTGGGGGCCAGGGGCTTTTGATCCTGGGGACATTCAGATTGAAGCTATTAGTCCTAAAATTCCAATTACCTTTAAAATTCCCCAGACCTTACTCCTGAAATCAGAGTAGATAGAGCAAGAGCCGTCACAAGGTTTCCTGTCAGTATTACGGATGCTCTTATGTGTGAAGGGACTTGGGCCCTAGTGTATGTCCTTTCTGGGAACCCCAAACCCAATCTCAGCTGCTTGTGTCACAAGGGGAGCTCTCATGCTGACTCCTTCTGACCCAAAGCTATACAGAGACACATTAGCCTGTGTACCATACCCATCCCAAATGTTTCAAATCTGGGGTTATAAGAATCCAGAAAATATATTCAAAAGACCAATAGGACATGAAAACACATGCCTAGGAACAGTATTTAATGTATAATCTAGAAGAAGAGCCACAAAATACAGAGGATAGAAACATGCACATAGATTTATCAGAAGATAAAAGTCTCATTTCTCCCCAGCTCCGAAAAAAAAAAAAGAAAAAAAAAGTCTCATTTCTAGTCATGACTTTGTTCCTTCGCAGACCAGCGATAAAAAAGATTTTAAACACCTTTCAGGTATACTGTACGCACAGTAAACGACTCATTTGGCGTGTACAGTGCAATGATTAGTAAACCGAATTGTACATTTTCACCATCTCGGTGAAATCTATGCTAGCTTATAGACATGCCCCCTTCCCACCATTAGCCCTGGTAACAACTCCTGATCACACATTCTGTGTGAGGGGCTTGCCTTTCTCAGACGATTCCTATAAACACAATCGTACCGTGTGTGATACCACACTGGGCCGATTCTGTGTTGTACCCATATGCTCCTAACAATGTGTTTGTGTGAATAGTACCTACTTGATGCCACACGCTATACACATAAAAGAGGAATGTGGAGATGACAGTCCAGTGGGGAAAGGAGCGACTGCGTGGTCATACAGGTACGGGGGAAATTAGCCATCGCTTACGATGAGGAGGCACAGCTCTGAGGCTGTGACTGGGAGTTGGCCTTGGGACAGAGGGAGTAGGATGAGTCAGAAGCAGGAGAGAACAGGTTTACTACATGAGGGGGTTTGAATGAAAATGACCTCACAGGCTCATATGTTTGGATGTTTGGTTCCGTTAGTGGACTGTTTAAGAAGAACTGGGGGGTGCGGCCTTGTTGGAATAGGTATGTTAGAGGGGGTAGGTTGTGAGGGTTCAAGAGCCCACACCAGGCCCAGCCTGTCTCTTTCTCCCTGAGCTCTGTCTCTACCCCTCCCCCACTGCTTGCTGCCTAGGGATCAGAAGCAAACTGCCTGCCTGCCACAGTCATAATAGACTAACCCTCAGAAACAGTGAGGGCTTCTTTATTAAATGCTTTCTTATGTAAGCTGCTTTGGTCAGGGTGTTTTGTTTTATATCAAAATCAGTCGGAATTATTGGAGGTCTTTCAGTAGACATGTCTGGGTGGACAGCATGCTTGTTAGGAAGACCCTTGCTGAGCTGGAGAGATGGCTCCGTGGTTAAGAGCACCGACTGCTTTCCCAAGTTTTTACTCGGTGAGTTCTTAACATTCATATGCCAACTCTTCTAGGGAGTTTTTCATTTCCCACAACATATTTAAACTTACAGCACTTTTTCTAAAAACAGAGAAACAGTGGCGTAGTAGGCACTGGGCATCTTTAACACACAGGGAGTAGACAGCGGCCCACCATTCACCCATCTCCTATCTATTATCTCCGAAATTTGTTCTCCTAACATCACTTACGGGAGTGACAGTCAAGCCTTTGTCATCTCTTCGTGATGGAATTCTTCAATACCCTTGAAAGCTCTGCTTCCCACAGATACACAGGTCCCTTTCAATTTCCCCATGGTAATCAGAGGGACCCCATGGACATTTATTTATGCAGGTGTTGGGGGGTGGCACAGTGGGGAACAGGCCTGGAACAAGAGTGGGGTCCAAACCCTAGAAATCTTGTTCTGAGGTTGGCAGGACCAGGATCACTCTCTCCACCCCTGCCCCTGGCCTGTGTGTCCCAGTGTATATACACCTGTGCTCCCTCCTCTGCCCCACTCACTGGTGGCCAGGTTAGACTTCCACTCCCCTTAGAAGGTCATGTCCACCAGCACCTGGAATTCCTCCTTATGCAAATGAGGCATCTCCAGGTCCCTGGCCCCCTCCCCACAATGATGTGCACTCACCATGATTAGCCCCTACTCACCCATCAAAGGTTAAATACCCTTTGTTCCCCCCTCTCCCCACTAAACTTCCTGTCTCACAGAAGCTGTCTCCTGAGAATCCGTTCCCATGCTCATGTGCTGCTTGAGGTCTCCATGCCTTGGTTGTTCCTGCCCGACCACCCCACTCGCCGCCAACCCCCCACAGAATCCACCAGTTGTTATTGTGGGTCCTTCACACTGCCTCAGGCTGAGGCAGGAAAACAGAGCCTGACCGACAGGATTCCCTGGAGAGGTGGCTCAGAAATTAAGAATAAGGACTTGCACAGGACCCAAGTTCCGTTCCCATCACCCACACCATGGGACTCACAACGTCCTGTAGCAGCTTCAATGATCCAATACCCAGTTCTTTGGATTCTGAGACCATCCCCACTCACACCAGCACATACCCGCACATGGGCGCATGTGAGGACAAAATGAATCTAAGTATCTTAAAATCATCTTGGGGGGCTGAGAGAGTTTTGTAAGAAAGAATGCTTGCTGCACAAGCCTAAGAGGCTAGGTTCAGCCATGCATGTCTAACAGCAGCACTGGCTGGCACACCGGCTGGAAAATCCCTGAGATCTACTGATGGTAAAGCCACAGCTCTGGGTTCAGTGGGAGCTGCTGTATCAAAGGACTGAGGTGTGCGGCCTCCACACACATGCACGAGCATACACACCTGTACACAAAGGTACACGCATGCACACGACACATTCGCACGCACAATTTTTTGAGATGCCTCCACTGTGTATCCTAGGCTGGCCTCCCACTTACTCCTGCTCATGCCTCCTGGAAGCTGAGATTACGGGACATGCCCAAACGTGCACGCTTGCTTTGAACAACTGAACTCTGACCAGGACATTCTTTGGTCTACAACTTCTTCAAAGATTTTCTTATTGCTATCAAGAATGTATGAAATCCAAAAAGTAATGGTAATTTTTTTTAAATGGGGCTGAAGAGACAGCTCAGTCAGTACAGAGCTTGCTGTGCAAGTTTGAGGATATGAGTTTAATCGTCATCCATATTTAAAATCAAACAAACACTGGGCACATGGCATTCACCTGTAACCATTAACACTGGGCAGGCAGAATCAGGAGTCCCCTGGGGCTTGCTGGCTGGCTAGTCTTGCCAAATTGATGAGCTCTAGATTTAGTGAGAGACCTTGTATTGAAAAATAAGAGTAAACTAGGAGGGCACCCATGTCAATCTCTGGCCTCCAGGCCCATGTGCACATACATGCATGTGTGCCCTCTCATGTGCCCGCGCTCGCTCTCTCTCTCTCTCTCTCTCTCACACACACACACACACACACACACACACACACACACACACACACAGGCACAAAGGATCCTGAGAAAACTAACACCATATCTACCACATGACCCAGCTAGGTCTATAAGGACTCCAAGTTAGCCTATCACAGAGACAGATGTACATCAATGTCTACTGAAGCACCAGTCACCATCACCAGCAAACCTAGCTGCCTAGCAACAGAGGGATGGATCAGAAAAGGTGGTATATATACTCAAAAGAATTTTCAACCCTAAGAATCAAGTTATGTCATTTGCACAGAATGAATATGACTGGGGATAAGTGAATTAAGCCAGTCACAGAAGGAAAAAACTTTTCATTTATGACTCCTAGGTTTAATTAAATACATAAACTCATATGTATGGCATGGTAAATGAAATAAAACTGCTAGGGAACTAATGGGAGGGAGGGGGAGAAGAAAGAAAATTTAGGAATGGGGATATATGTTCAAAATACAACATATACTTGTATCAAAATGTTCTAATGTAACACAGTGCCATGTACAATAAATATTTTTAAAATAATTTGGGCGAAGTAGAGAAAAACCTTGTGTGAAGGTAGACTCCAGGATGTACCAGCGATATGACTTTGGGGGTGGCTGCTTAGCAACTCTCTTGTCTGTCCAAATTAGTCAAGGACAGAATCTTCTCTGTGGGATTGAGTGTTAAATGTTCCCCAGAAGTGGGATACAGGGTACAGATTTTACCAGTGAGAGGGCTCCTTTGCTTCATTCGGTTCAGCCACCCCCTCGCCCCTTTCTCGTTCAATAAGAATAGTGGTAAACTGAAACACAGCTGGGGATTAAGAGAATTATGCAAAAACGATTACTAGAGTGCATGCCACATAGTTAACACACGTGTTACCACCACTGCCATTATCTTTCCATCACTCTTGAATGCCTCTTTCCCAACTGCTTCATCTACTCAAACCTCATTTCCTCCGGGAAGGACCGCTCCTCAGTGGTAAGGGCAGCAGCACCTTCACGCGGTCTCCGCACCCTGTCACTTCTCTAAAGTGGCATCAGAGAGCCGGCAGACAACACCCCACGTCCAACTTGCCCTCATCTCCCCTTTCCTGTGACGTCCCACACCACGTGAAGCCACAACACACCCCCGGAAATGATCGGGTGGAGGCGTTCCCGTTCTACCCTCCACCCACTCCATCATCGCTTGGTTCCTCCCTCCTCCGCTTAGGCCAGGAAGGAGGCGGAACTAAAGGTACGGGCCCGACGTTTCCCAGCCGGAGGAAAGAGCGGAGAGCACTGGGCGTCGCGCCACCGGAGCCGGGGACCACTTAAGTGCTGCTCCCGCGACATGGCATTCAATTTTGGGGCTCCTTCGGGCACTTCGGGCACCTCTACAGCCACCGCGGCACCGGCGGGTGAGTCAGCCCTGGTCCTACCTTCTTCCTCCAAGGAACCGAAGCCTAGGGCCCGCCCCCTCGATCCGATCGGTCCGGCTGGGGGTCCCGGGGTTGCCCGGGCACTCCCGACACCTTGGGGACATTTGGAAAGGGCGGGCGGCGACGGCGGTGGTGGGTGGGTCTCAGGCTGCTCAGGCTCGGCCTGGGGATCGCATGGCACGCTTATCCCGCGTGGCCCGGCCGCCGCGTTGCTTCCCGCCATTGGGGTGTTCGCCCGAGAGAGGCCGGAGGCTACGCCCCTCTCCCTTCCCGGGACCCCGTGTCCCCTCGTCCGCCTCTCCTCCCCGCCCAGACGGGTAAGGCTGCCCGCAGTTCCCTCTGTCCCCTCCCCAACCCGGGGGGGTGCTGGACCCCGGCCCCTGGTGTCCTTCACTCCTTCTGTCTGTCCCCACCTCGACTTTCTTCCCCTGATCCGGTGCAGGTCAGGTTTGCTCACTCTGTGAAGCCTCTTGCTGATTCTTGTAATTCTTATCTTGCTTTCTTTTCCTTTTCTCTTCCCCTCCTCTCACCTTTTCAATTTTTTGTTTCTCTGCCTCCACGACTATCAGGATTTGGTGGGCTTGAGACTGCCAACTCCACCGCCAGTGGGTTTAATTTTGGGGGTTTCGGATTAACCGCTAACCCTGCAGTGAACTTTAATATTGGGAATTTCGGTGTTTCTACCACCTCGGCGACTCCGTTCAATTTTGGTAACAGTCTGGCGAGTGCAGGTAGATACTGCGGGTCATGTGTGTAATGAGTATGGGGGCTGGAGTCCAAGAATGTTCCGTTGTTTCTAGAGTTTGGGGGAATAAATGGCACGTGTCTAATAAGGAAGATCGAATCAAGTATATTTCAAGTTTTGACTGCCTTAAAAGATGTGGTTTTTGGAAACACTTAGAATACTTCTTTGTTGGATTTGCATTTAATCATACAGAGTGCAGCTTCAAAATGATAACTTTGGGATGGAATGCATTTGGAACGGAATGCCTTTTGAATCATTAGCTCTAGCATAAGGTCAGCGTTTCCCCGGGATTCTTGGACTCCTGCAGTCATTTTTCATTTTTTATACATATTTCATCGGGATTTCATCTTATTGTCCTTGTGTTTCCAAGAGAAACAAGTCTTATACGAACAGCAGTGACCTGTCTTGTTTTTCTAACATCAACTCAACACATTCGAATGTAGTCCTCAAGATACATAATTGTAGAAAGAATTGTGGATTCTTTGCTGGATTTTTGGGAAATTCTCCATGGTAGTTTAATTTACCAGATGACATTGAGTTCAAAAAAGTAAGGTTGACATCTTTACATTCAAAAAGAAGATGATGAAGTTTTTTTTTATTTTAATCTGTGGGTTGTTTGATGATCACTAAATTTTTTCAGAACATAAATATAGTGGATGTGTATATCCCAATTTAAGTTAGGCTTATGTGAGCTCAACATATGACCCTTAGAAAAATCTTGATCCTCAGCTGCTCGTATATGAATTTATCGTCCATAGTTTATGTTCCGTTAAGCCACTCCTGCCCTTGCCAATTATATGCATTTGGTTAACATTACCTCTAAACTTACTTGGAAAGTCAGGTATTTTTGTCCATTCACTTGGTTTTGCATTGTTTATGTCACTTTATCCTCTCAGTTGGAAATAATGTGGAAAATACTTGGTAATTCCAAAGATAAAGTGACTCACTGAGAAATATTGGAAGTGTTACATATCACCACCCCGTGTTTACATTTCCTAGTTTGCTTAAAATTGGCACTGGGCAAAACAAACCTTATTTTGAAATTCATGTTTTCAGAATAAAGCAAACCATATAGCTTAACAGCAACAAATAAACTTGTTTGTATTTGCTTGATTTCATGTCCATTTGAAGTTGTCACTGTTATTTTTCAGTTGTACAAATATAAGTGTGTTTCCATTGTTTTCAAATAGGTTAATTAACTTAGCCTTCAGGAAAGAGCTTTAAAAATTACATTTTTGTATCCATACAGATCTAATATTACTAATAGAGTATTTTTTTTTTTTTGGTTCTTTTTTTTCGGAGCTGGGGACCAAACCCAGGGCCTTACGCTTCCTAGGCAAGCGCTCTACCACTGAGCTAAATCCCCAACCCCCTAATAGAGTATTTTTGATCACTTGAAACATGATAAGATAGTGACTAGCATTTTTATTGTGTAGCCAACTTGAATAACATAGTTATTCTAAAGCAGGAAGTTAAAAGGGCTCCAAAGGCAGTAGTTATTTTAGATGTTTCATAAATGTTTAGCTGGCAATATTCAGTAGAGTCTATAAGTTACATGTGTGCAATTGCCTATTCAATAATTTTTAAAATCTGAATTGTATTGTTTAAGAGTTCAAGAGTACAGGATAGTGATGGACCACTTGCCTGCCTCGAGTGTGCAAGGTCCTGGATTTAAAACAGCACCACATTGATTAAAACTAATTTAAATTCTTCTCTCTAGAATGGCATCTCAGGGAAAAAGTTGTATTCCTCCTGATTTAGTATCTCTCTTTACGGGATTGCAAGCATATAGTACCATACCCATCTTCATTGCAATCTTGAAGAGGCTCTCTTATTACAAGAAATAGATGAGGTTCAGGTTAGAATCTCAGAAAGCCTGGAGTGGAACTCAGCACTTCGGGTTCAGATGTGTGCTGTGAGAGTCTTTGATAGCATATCTGTACCCAGGTAACTGCTGCCGATACTTTGTTTTAAATTAGTTTGGCATGTCATTCTAGTCATATATTTTAGATACTCTGAGACCGATTGTTTATAGATTTAATTAAAAATAGAACCTGTCAGCTTGCCTCAGTGTGATGCAGGCCCATGGTAGCCAAGGCTACCTGCTTTGCCATTCCTCTCATTTTTTTCCCTTCCTTCAGAAAGACGTTCTTGTTTTATAGAGGTAAACATATTGGTATGTTTTCTTCGGATAGTTGTTTCACACAGATGGAGGGCAATGTAAGCTGACGTGATATAATTCAGGAAGATGAAGACCAGAGCTGGCAGAGCCATCTGCTGCCGTCCTACAGTTCGACTCCTTAAACAACTGAACCCATCGTAAAACAACCAAGTTCAACTAGGAGTTTTGAAAAGACTGGGTGGGCTATAGATGCAGTTGTGGTGGGGAACTTACCTAGCCCTTCATTCTCTCCCCACCGCTGCGACCGCCCCCAGCTTTTATGCAGAGGATCTAGATTTCCTATTTTTGCTGGGGAAGGGAAGACAGGAGTGGTGATGCTCTCACACACCTCTACAGTAGCCTTTTGGAATTCCCTTTAAACAGCTCCACTGTCAGTAAACAGTCTCATTAATTTTATTAGTCTAAATCGTATGGACACTTGAATTTGTAATGGCTAGCTTAAAAATAGATATATATAATTTTCGTCTTACGTTTTTATCAATTATGTTGCCCATTTAGTTAACGGAATACGTATTGCATTATGTTATTTCTGTGTAAAACACCTGGTTATTTATTTCTTGAGATGCATTGACCTTCTGATTAGTAATGTAGGATTTTTTTACTGATGTTGAAAACTGATAAAAATTTGGATCAACCTGTCCTTTATATTTAGCAAATACTTAGGAAACAATCTGAGGATGCAATGCTGTGTGCACAAACGGACCCTTATGTTTTACCCTTTTTTAATTAGGCGGGTTTGGCGGATTTGGAACAACAACTACAACTGCAGGCTCTGCATTCAGCTTTTCTGCCCCAACAAACACAGGCAGTACAGGTAAGAGGCTGTCGTAGGTCACCTAGAGATGAGCATGTGCTGGAGGTTAGTGTCTTTAGCTAATCCCCTTCTGGTTTCTCATTGAAAGGCCTTCTCGGCGGCACTCAGAACAAAGGTTTTGGCTTTGGCACTGGTTTTGGCACATCGACGGGTACTGGCACTGGTTTAGGCACTGGCTTGGGAACCGGACTTGGATTCGGAGGATTTAACACCCAGCAGCAGCAGCAGCAGCAGCAGACTTGTAAGTGGGATTGTAGCTTCAACCGTAAAACGGTGGCAGCAACAGCGATGCTTCAAATACAGATGGTCTTAGTTTTAAGGACTGTAAGTGTGTTCCAGAGAGTTCCAAAAGCCAAGTCCTGTATTTATGCATGCTAGGAATTAGGAAAAACACTCACTGGCACGATTAGGACTGAAGTCAGGCCATGAAAATTAGTGATTTCTGTGTAGGGATAGGTTATTGGGTTATGTGCGTGGGCACAGCCCAGCCGTGTGATTATGTACGGGGCACACCCTGGCCGTGTGGAGGCAGATCCTGAGCAGGCCGCACACCTCCCGCACAGCACTGCTCCCTGGGGCGAGCTGCGAGCTGCTGGGAGCTTTCACGTAGTCTTTGTCATCTGTATCTCCTAGTTGTTGGGGCTCTAGGGGCGCATTTATGTACAGTTCAGTGTTTTATTTGTAAGTCTGAATCATAGGATATCCTTTCTCATGCGATGTACAGTATCTATGTGGTTTTGTAATAATGCTAATTGTTACTTAGATGAGTTAATTTATTACAGATTAAGAAGTAGGGTTGTTCATCTAGACTCTTTCATTCATTTGTTGAATTCATCTGTAAAGACCTTTATCTCACCTGTATGGTTGTTTGTTTGTTTGTTTGTTTGTTTGTTTTTTAATGTTGGGTAATACAGTCAGCCCTGTGATCCTGCCCCCAAATAAGGGCTTGTCTCTCCAACCCTTTGTTGCTAGGAGTGTATCAGCAAAATCTTGCTTCATCAGACTCAGGCTTCTGGGTCCTCTGTTTTTTAAAGTTAGGCTGTCAGGCATTTAAACTTTGTTTATTATGCACTTTGGCTCATTGTGAGTCAAGCATGGGCCTCTGGAAGCATTCTTAGCTGCTGGGAGCTAAGTTTTGATTGGATTATTTGCTTGATTTTTATTTTAATGTTGAATTTTTAATACATATTTTGGATATCAATATTTTATTGGATCAATTGTTACCAAAAATTTTATTATATTCTATGTTATCTTCATCTTGTAATTATTTTTGCTGTACAGAAGCTTCTTAATGTCACGGAATCTCACTTGTCAAACTTTATGTGTGTGAGCAAGTGAACACGTACACACGTGGCGGTCTTCCTTCCTTAACCATTCTCTACCTTATTTTTTGAGAGCAAGTCACTGGAGCTGTAACATGGTGAATTGGTTAGACCAACTAGTCAGCTAGTTCCTGGGGTTCCCCAGTCTCCAGGGGCCCCAGGGTGTGCTGCTGCACCTGCTCAAGTCTATAGCAGCCACCTTATCCACTGAGCCATCCTCCTCGGCCTGTTTGCATCCTAACTGAAGGCACGAAGACTCTGCCTTTACATTTATGATCCTCATTGAGAGTTACAGACTAGTTTCTCCATTTGAGGGGTTGGCTGATGTTTGCTAGCTGATTGATTGTTGCCTAATTCTCCTAATCTATCCAGTAAGATTTAGGAAGTGCCTCTGCCTCTTTGCTCTTCACCAAACACTCTTGGCTTTTGTCTTAGGTGACATCTGGTTATTCCCTGGACATAGTGTTTTCTGTTGGCTCTTTTCTTTTTTGAGACAGGGTCTTACTCTGTAGCCTAGATTGGCCTGGAATCACTATGTAGCCCAGGCTGGCCATAAACTCTGGCAGTCATTCTACCTATTTCAAGTCCTAGCTAGCATTACAAGTGTGAGGTACACACATGGTTGAACATGCTATTTTCAGTTTAACCCTCTCAGATACTATTTAAAGAGGAAATTGGATTGCAGCACTGTTTTGTTTTAAAGCCCTGCTTGTCTGAGATGCTGTCCGCTGCACTGTCTCTGAGGCATCTGGTCTCTGTGTCTGCTGGCTCTGACCGAGTTTCATCAGCCTGACTTTCTCTGTAACTATGCTTCAAGTGTGGGTGATTGTAGCACTGCAGACCACCCCCAGCCCCGACCTCAGCCCCCGTACTCCTGAGGGGCCATTGCACCTGAGAACATCCACAAGCTGTCGCTGCTTTCACCTGCCATTCAGCCATTTCCAGTCTGGGCCTCTGACTTCCTCAGAGGCTTTCTGGACAGACGGTACTTGTTGCTGTCCTTCTGTCCTGTCCTGTCCTGTCCTGTCCTGTCCTGTCCTGTCCTGTCCTGTCCTGTCCTGTCCTGGCTGTACTCTCACCCATATGTAAGATAACACAGAAACCGATTCCATAAGTTGCAAAACGGACTGCTGGGAGGGAATGTTATTTTGCTACCATACCTTGGGTCTAAGTTTTCTGGGCTTGTTTGTTTTTTCTGCTTAAGCTTTAGGCGGTCTCTTCAGTCAGCCTGCACAGGCCCCTGCGCAGTCCAACCAACTCATCAACACTGCCAGCGCTCTTTCTGCTCCAACGCTATTGGGGGATGAGAGAGATGCCATCTTGGCAAAGTGGAACCAGTTGCAGGCCTTCTGGGGAACAGGAAAAGGATATTTCAATAATAACATTCCTCCAGTGGAGTTTACACAGGAAAACCCCTTTTGCCGATTTAAGGTATCAGCTGTGTCTTTGATCTTCATTTAAAGAGTGAATATATGATACTTTTAAATTAAAGTGACATTAAAAAGTGATTGCTTGGTTTTTTAGCATTTCTTGAGAATGGTGTGATTCTACTTTTTATTTGAAAATTACAAACATTTATAAAGTTAAAGTGACTTTCGAAAAGTATTGTGTATGATTGTGAGTGTTGTCATGGTGAGCTGGATCTGTGTACACACCTGAACCTCAGCTCTCAGGGCTGGGCATAGGGCAGAAGTCAGTGCTGTTCAGCTACAGAGCAAGTAAGAAGCCAGCCGAAGGTACATTAGACCATGTCTCAAAAAACCCAGGGCCCGAAAAGTGGCTCTGGGTGAGTGTGCATGCAAGCAAGCCTGGTGGCCTGACACCCCCCTCCCCGCCCCCAAACCACCAGGTAGGAGGAGACTGGTTCCTGAAAGTGTCCTCTGACCTCCATGTATGGGCCATGGCATGCCCCTTAAGTAAATATGAAAACAAAAAGCAAGAGAGAGGGGTCCTCTTGTGCTTGTCACCCACTGTAAAGGTCACTAGACTTGGGTGGTGTTCATTAACATGGGGGTGGGTACCTCCAAACCCAGGCATGGGCTTCTCCTTGGCATGTAAAGCCCGTCACTGTTGTTAGAACAATAAAGGCTGCTTTCTTTGTCCTGCCTCCCATTGTGCACAGCCACCTTACTGACATTTCAGGTAGTGTGCTTTCAGGATGGTGGAAATGTCAGGTACGCTTGTACTTGACTCTGTACTTGACAGTTTATTTCTCTTTCTTTCCTTTTTTTTCCCCAAAGAGGACCTTGCTGTAATAGTTCCAAGCTGACCTTGAATTCACTATGTAGCCAAGGCTAGCCTCAAACTCATGATCATCATACTTCAACCTCTTCTGAGTGTTGGGATTGGTTGTAGGGCTACACCACCAGTCAGCTGGCTGTACATTTGCCATAGCAAATCAATACATTATGATCAAGTTGATATTCACACTGCTTTTTTATTTGTGGGGGGTGCTTGGGAATCAAACTTTTATCATTGTTTAGCAATAAGATATATAGTAGTAAATGTAGGTTGAAGTAAGTATCCGTTTAAATGTTTCATCTTTTCTTAAAGGTTGCTCTATAACATACACAGTAAAATGTATGAATGAATGAACTTAAATACTTCTGTAGAAGTTGCATATATGTAGTACAAAGGGCAAAGGGCTCCTTTATCTAAGCTATTCTTATCTTAGCAGTGTGTAATTCTTCATATTAAATACTATGTAGTTTCATACTCATTTACACTATAACTTGTTTCATTAAGTTTTATTACATGAAATCATAACATTCTTAATATCATTATAACTTGACAGTGTCATTGTACATTAAACATGTACTATTTGTAAATTGTTTTTTAAATTTAGCTCAAGACTCATGCGTCAGATCTCTAGTACTTACACTTGGTCTGTCACTTCTGCAGTTATATTTATGACAGAGTTGTTTCAGGGTATGAGAAACCCCCCAAAATACAAGAATTTTTTTCAGAGAAAATTCTTTAGTTGAAGAGGAAATTTTAGTTTCATTCTCTTTATGTACTCTTTGGAAATGCAGTTTTTGACTGTAAATGGGATATCCTCAGGCGAGGAACGGTGGGAGATAACGGTCCCCTCGTTAGCACACGCTAAGCTGTCTGGTGCTAACACTTGTGTATACTTTCTGTCGTTTGCTCCACAGGCTGTCGGTTACAGTTGTATGCCCAATAACAAAGATGAAGATGGACTAGTGGTTCTAATTTTCAACAAAAAAGAAACAGATATTAGAAGCCAACAACAGCAGTTGGTAGAATCATTGCATAAAGTTCTGGGAGGAAACCAGACCCTCACTGTCAATGTGGAGGGCATTAAGACACTGCCCGACGATCAGTAAGTACACAGACGTCTGGGTTGTGCCGTTGCGGTTCTGTTGCTGCTGAGACACAAATCTCAGCAGAACGTTTCTTTAGGTGATTTTTGCGTATTTATGGAACTGTTTAGGGGTTTTTTTACCCTTTTTGTTGATTGCTGGTGTTTACCCAGGAGCAGCAGGGAGCTCTGTGGCTGAGTACAGAGGACTGGAGTAAGGTGTGACTGGAGCCTTTTCAAAACCAACTCCGGTTTTTTGGTTTAGTTTTTGTTGCTGTTGGTTTTGGTGGGTTTGAGACAGTCTTGCTGCTTGGTGCTTGCTCTCTAGAGATGCACTCTGTAGCCCAGGTTAGCCCAATACTTGCAGTGCTCCTCCTGCCTTTCTCTTCCGTGCTGGGAAGGAAGTGTAACCAGGTCTGGCTTGATTACTCTGCTCATTCATGAACCGTGTGATTTGCTCCAGTTTCCAGGCCCTTCTGCCATGTTATTCCTGGTTGCAACATGCTGGCTTTCTTTTGGATAATTATGGTTAAACGACATATGTCGTTATTGTTGCTAATAACACCCAGCGACTGACTCAGGTTACTTCCTGGGTCTTGGCTGCAGCAGGCAGCCGTAAGCTGCTGGCAGTCTATGGGAGTAAGCAGTTCAGGGGTCGGGGTGAGGCAGAACATAAGCATTTGATATAGAGCTATACTGCTGAGCGAATCTTTTTAAAAAACACTTGTTATTTACCTGCCTCATGTTGGCTTTTGTCGTGTAAGTTGATTTACAAGTGTGCCCAACACTCCTAAGGTTCACTTTCCAAATTTAAAAAAAAAAAAAAGACTTATACAATCCATTTCCAATTTCAGCCAGCAGTTCTTTAAGACAATAGGCCATGTTGGTATGTGTGGCCGTGGATTATGTAGTTGGTGTATCATAAATCTGTTGTTTTCCTCCAGGACAGAAGTTGTCATTTACATTGTTGAGCGCTCTCCAAATGGCACCTCGAGAAGAGTTCCAGCGACAACGCTGTATGCCCACTTTGAGCAAGCCAACATTAAAACACAGCTTCAGCAGCTTGGCGTGACCCTTTCTATGACCAGAACAGAGCTGTCTCCTGCTCAGATCAAGCAGCTCCTACAGAACCCTCCTGCTGGTATGCGCTGGATGGAGCCAGGCTGGTCGGTTGCTAGTTCCAGCTATCCATGTCTGCTCGTTTAGAATGTGTTCTTGAATATTTATGTCTTAATCAGCTGTACTTTTAAATTATATAGCTAATATGTTTATTAGAAATTTTAGAGAAGGATAAAAATAATAATCCCTCTACCTATAGGTAAATCACTTGAAATGTTTTAGGTTCGTTAATCTCTGTTTTAACTGAGCACTGAAGTAAAACTTGAATGTTTTTGCACTTAAGAAAAGAGTTTAGATATCCTAAGTAGACTGACAATTCTCGGTCAGCTCCCTTCCTCCAGAAGCACTGGGCTGTGCTGACCCGGGCCTGTGATTTTACATGTAAGCGTGTGTAAGCGTGTGTACATGTAACAGAAAAGGCTCTGCACTGTGCATTGCTGCCGCCTGCCTTGTTACTTACAGATGCTCTTAGTATTTTTCCTGTTAGTACGTGAAGATGGATTTTATTGTAAACCCTATACAGTATTCATGTGTATATGTCTTTAAATTCCTCTTTGTCCCTGGTAGCAACCAGCAGTTAAATAATTAATATTTAGTCTGAGTTTTCCTGGTGACCAGGTTGAATGTCTTTCCACACTTGCTTGTGAATAGCCTTTTTCTGCCCTTCGCTGCTTTCCTGTGTGCCTTGTGGCTGTGTGTGGGCTCCACATTGTCTGTCACAGATACCTCCTCTGCCCTTCGCTGCTTTCCTGTGTGCCTTGTGGCTGTGTGGGCTCCAGAGGCTCCACATTGTCTGTGACAGATACCTCCTCTGCCCTTCGCTGCTTTCCTGTGTGACTTGTGGCTGTGTGTGGGTTCCAGAGGCACTACATTGTCTGTCACAGATACCTCCTCTTAGCAGTTATAAAATTTTTGCAATGATTTTTTTTTAAGTAATTTCTCATGTGACTTCTGAACTGTATCTAATGGGAAAACATTTCCCATACAAACATAGACTCAGAAAATTATATGTTCTAAAAGAATATTTTTGTCTGTGGTAGGTGTTGATCCCATTATTTGGGAACAGGCCAAGGTGGATAACCCGGATTCTGAAAAGTAAGTGTGTCGCCATTATTTTCTGTACAAACTGATCCTTACCAGAACGGATGCGCGCAAAGGTGGGCAGTTGGTTATGCTCTTGCATTGAAGAGAGTTATTTTCATTCTTTCTAAAACAGTTCTGCCATGGTGAGCAGCATGCTGAGGTGAAACTTGGTAGGGGTGGGGAAATCTGACTCTAGTCACCTACTTGCACTTACGATGCAAGCTTTTGACTGAACTGTATTTCCTTATTCATAAAATAGGGAAGCTGAATAAAATAATGTGGTAACTATTGATCTTAGTGCTGTGGGTTTGAAATTCATCGTAAAATTGCCTGCAGTCTATTATGAAATGCATCTTGTTGGTTTTAGCACTGCATCCTGAAAAGTGACCTTGCATTTCAGATTAATTCCTGTTCCAATGGTGGGTTTCAAAGAATTGCTTCGAAGACTGAAGGTTCAAGACCAGATGACTAAGCAGCACCAGACCAGATTAGATGTAAGAGCTTACTTTACGATCTCGTGCTCTCTCTCTCTCTCTCTCTCTCTCTCTCTCTCTCTCTCTCTCTCTCTCTCTCTCTCTCTCGGGAAGGAAAGCAGAGTTAGACCTTGACCATGTACAGGGAACTACTCCACTGCAGACCACGACTCTGTGCATCTGCCTTCCTTATGGCAGTAGATCCCCTCCCACCCACATACAGACCTTTATAAAAATTGAATGTATGTGTGTGACTTTACCTACATAGATGTCTATACACCACATTGTGCAGCCAGAAAGTGTGGCAGGCACCTGGGACTGGGATTGAATCTGGGTGCAAGTGTGAGATTGGACCTTCGTTCTTTGGAAGGACAGCTAGTGCTCTTAACACCGAACTAACTCTGCAGCCCCATACATTTGATTTGATTGACTTATTTTATGAGTTTAGATTTATAGCCTAGATTTATTCAAGGTCACCTTTGTTTTTTTTTTAATCCAGCTTCTTAGTAGATCCAACCTTGATTAACTTCTAAAGTCACACAAGACCTAGTGCACTGTGGGTATTCTGACTGCGGGCTCGCTTCCATATTCTTTTACGTGCAGTTCCGATTTCATAAGACAGAGGAGCGAGCTTACTGTGTATGAAGCACTCTGTCTGTCAGGCAGTTCTGTGAATGCACTTCTCCTTTTCCACTGATCCTGCATTTGTGTAGCCACTGTGCTTCCTACAAATGTTTACACTTAATTATTCTTTCTTCTCAGCATTTCTTTATCCCAAAATTCCAGTGTGTTTTCTCTTGTGGCACACTTTCCAGATACTTCATTATGTTAGGCCACACACTAAATTCATGAGTGTCACCTTTAGTGTGAACTGTTCCCTTCCAACTCTATGTAGCCAAGAATGGCCATGAACTTCTAATTCCCCTGCCTCCACCTCTGAAGTGCTGGGATTGTACGTCACTACACCTAGCTAGACTTGACTTTTAATATTAACTCATTTCATCCTTGAATAACACTGAGGCTGTCTGTGCCCTTTAAACTAGTTTTAAGATATTCCTTTTAAAAATCTTGTACATTCCTTTTTTGGCTGATTCCCAGATTGTTAATAAACGTGGATGATGAACGTCATTTGTTATGTCACAATGTCCTGGTGTTTCATTAAAGAGTAATAAACCCAAACCCGGTGCTACAGGCCTGTAATCCCAACTACTTGGAAGGCTTAGGCAGGAGGATTGCAAGTTCAAGGCCATAATGGGCTGAGGGTTTAAGTTCCCTTAGGTTCATTCAGTTCCCCAGTGTCCTCATCTCCAGAGGGGGCATACTGAGATAGTCCAGCTTCTTTGTTCTGCCTTTTAACACTCCCGTGGTGTAGAACTGAATTATGACAGGGACAGGTGCAGGATTAAACCCGATCAGAATGCTCAACAGAGTGTGCCCTGCTGGGCTGTTGTGACAGTGCTGAGCATTGTGACCTGATTTCCGTCCCCAGAACCCAGGTGAAAACCAGGCATGACGGTGCTGTAATCTCCGTGCTAGGGAGGCAGAGGTAGGTAAACCTCTGAAGCCCACTTCAGCCAGACCTGTGAGAGTTCTTCATCTCAAAAAATAAAACACACCACACCTGAGGTTGTACCCTAGCTTCTGCACAAACATGTGCATTGTATTCAAAGAAAACGTGTGAGTACACACAAATTAAACCTACGCTGTTAAGAGTAAGATGGCATCGGACGGGACTGGAGAGATGGCTCAGTGGTTAAGAGCACTGGCTGCTCTTCCAGAGGTCCTGAGTTCAAATCCCACAACCACATGGTGGCTCACAACCATCTGTAATGGGATCTGATGCCCTCTTCTGTTGTGTCTGAAGACAGCTACAGTGTATTCATATTCAATAAATAAATCTTTTTTAAAAAATTACTCATACTCGTAAAAAAAAAAGAAAAGTTAGCGTAGGGCAAAGTGAGGACAGACAGAAAACATCACTGACCAAGGACAAGAAAATGATTCACTTGTAGGATTCTTACCATTCCCTTTTGTCCCCACTCTGATTGCCCACTCCAGGCATTCTATGCCAGTGTGTGAGCTATACTGGGTCCCAGCCCTGACAGCTTCAGACTGGTTGCCCATGAAGCCAAGCCACACCCGCATCGCCTCACAGACCTGAACATTTCCCCTTCAGACCTGGCTATTGGTTCTGTTCCTAAATAGTACTCAGAGACCTTATTTCTGAAGTGTCGTTGTCTTTACAGTATGTTGTCTCATCACTAAATGTCTAAAGAAATCTTTGAATAATACTTTTTTTTGGTGGGGAGGGGTACGTAAGAGAAGGAAACCTAACGTACAGAATTATGGGGCAAGGTAAAGACTCAGCAGTTAAGAGCACGTACTGCCACGGAGCTTACTACTGCCTCTGGCTCCCCCTTTAGGGGGAGCCAGTATACTCTCTGGACGCTAATGCACACGTACACACGTACAAAGAAAAAGAATTTAAAAAAATAATAAAATGCAGAATTAAAGACAGTTACGTGTCGAGAGATGGATCGCAAGGTTGTCAGATTGGGCGTGGACAGGTGGATGTGCCTGTTAAACAGCTGTTGTGTCCTACTTGATTTATCCTCAAAAACATTTCTTTCAACAGATCATATCTGAAGATATTAGTGAACTGCAAAAGAATCAAACTACAACTATGGCCAAAATAGCACAATACAAGAGGAAACTGATGGATCTCTCACACAGAACCTTACAGGTTACAATCGAAATCCCCAATGTTTTTAAGATGTTTGATATGAAATATAGGCCAAATAAGGAGGTTTTTTTTTTTTTTTGTTTTGTTTTATTTTTTTTGTTTTTTAAAGAAGGAAAAGACCCCACCCCCACCCCCAGAAAAAAAAAAAAATCATACAGGTGGGAGGTGAGAGAAAAATATTCTAAAGTTCACTTCTTATCAATAGGGAAGGTACAAGAAAAGGTAGAAAATCACCCATTCCTGGTTCAGAAAGTAGAGAACATTTTCGATTGCCAGGAAAGGGCATGTGACCGTGTATTAATGATTAAAACCAGTTACCAGTTTAACAGACAGAAGGAAGGAAACAACAACAAAACCTGGAGTCATGAATTGTCATGAAAGCAAGCGCCACACATCAGCTTCAAAGGGATGCACGCCAAAGCCAAACAGGGCCAAATAGAGACAAGGGTAAGCTTGAAGCAGAGGGCGAGGAGTCAGTGAGTGACGGCTTCAGAGTAACAGTGGGCAGGGAGAGATGGCCAGCATCAGTGACAAGCGTTGACCTAAATACACGGGGGCCTGAGTAATAAAGATGGTGTGCACTTTCAGATTTGGAACCTAGGAAAGAACATAAGAATGACCAAAGGGAGGAGCAGGGCGAGCTGCTAAAGACCACGAGGAGAAAGAACCCCAAGAGCACCTCATTCCGTTGTTAAATTCTAATAAAAGGCTAATTCTTGTCACTAATCTTTCTGAGGAAAAATGTTGATGACTTCCTTTTTTCCCTCTTTGAAAATTTTCATTGAGATATAATTTGCATACCATATATTTAGCCCACTTAAAGGTCGTATCGTCCATGAGTCTGATCCGTTAGGATGTTCTTATCCTACAGAGAATCCCCAGGCCTCTCAGGAGCCACTCACCTGTTTAGCCCACATTGTGGGGAACCTTCTACCAGTGCTTGGCTGCGTATTTAACACGGAGAGATACTCACGTGACTAGAAAGCTAGAAACTTGACATCGGGAGTGACTACATCTGGATGTTGTGAGGCATGCATATAATCTTAGCACTTCTGAGATGGGCAGGAGGATCAGGAGTTGAGGGTCATCTGCAAATCAGGCTTGAGGTCACCTTGTGCTACTTGAGATTATAACAAATGATTTTTGTTTACCTTTTTCAGTATTTGAGTTCAAAAAAGGTAAATTTACAGACAGCATTTTTAGTTGTGTTTCTATATGTTTTATACAAAGATATTTTCTATGACGTGAAAATTAACTGGAATGCAGGCATACATGTAAAGCGCTTTATTAACGAGTAAGCATAAAGCGCTTGCTTTTTTTGTTTTTTTAATGTTTTGGGTTTTTATTGTTTGTTTGAGTCAGGGTCTCAGCTATGCAGCATGGACTAGCCTGGAACTCTCCTTGTTCCTCAGGCTAGCCTCAGGTTTGTGGTCCTCCTACCTTAGCCTCCCAAGTGCTAGGATTTCAAAGCACCCTGAATTAGTTTCCAGCCAGTTTTTAACAGCAAGTCATAATGGATTTTTTTAAATGTTCTACTAGATGGTACTGGTGTCTGTCTTTTATAGGTCCTAATCAAGCAGGAAATCCAGAGGAAGAGTGGCTATGCCATCCAGGCTGAGGAAGAACAGTTGCGGGTTCAGCTAGATACGATTCAAGGAGAGCTGAATGCACCCACTCAGTTCAAAGTAAGCACTTCTAAGTCTGCCCAGCCAGGTTGTTTAAGGTGGGTCTGTCACAGTTGTCCCATCACAGGAATTCTGTATTGAGTTGTGTTCTTAAGCATTTGTTTGCATTAATTACAACTCCCTAAGTTCTCAGTCATGCTTCATTAATGCTTCAAAACAAAGAACTAGGAGTTTGAACAGAGGTTCTGCAGCCATTGTCTTTGGGAGTAGCTGTGATTGTCTTTAGCTGTGATTGTTAGCATTTGTCTCTGACTCACTTTTAGGGTCGACTGAATGAACTGATGTCCCAGATCAGGATGCAGAATCATTTTGGAGCTGTGAAATCTGAAGAAAAGTATTACATAGATGCAGACCTATTACGAGAGATCAAGCAGGTACGTGTCGGTTCACAACTCAGTATCTGTCACAGCAGAAATACTCACTCATTAGAATGTAGAGGAATTGTAACTTTCAGGCACCTTAAGTAACAAAATATAAAAACCTTGCTTCCTCAAAAAATTAAAAGTAGAATCCCCATGTCATCTAGCAGTTCTACTTATTTTTGAGAGACAAGGTCTCACTATGAAGCCCTGGTTGGCTTAGAACATACTATGAAGACTAAGTTGGTCTTGAACTCACAGAGATCAGTCTGCTTCTGCTGATCAAGTGCTGAGATTCAGTGTATGTGCACCATGTCTACCCAGTTCTGCTTCTATATATATACTCCCCAGGTAGTTGACAGCAAGTATCTGACAGACATTTATATACCTGTGTACATACACAAAAGTGGAGCGTTCCTCCTAAAGAGGAGAAAATTCTGACACATGCAACAACATGGGCTGAAATATGCAGTCATACAAGGACAAGTGTTGTATGATTCCCCCTCCTGTGACTCAGAGTGACAGATGGCCAGTGATGGGAAAGCACACAACATCCCTGTACTAAAAGTGTCCACATAGTGTTCCAACAATAAGGAGCCAAGCATCCCCCGGGATGTCTAGCTATGGAAGTGTCAGAATGTAGGCGGCCGCAGTAAAGGTAAATCCCAGGCTTCCCCAGATCCTCAGTTGCATTTCTCACGATCCAGAATGGTGTGTGTGTGTGTGTGTGTGTGTGTGTGTGTGTGTGTGTGTGTGTGTGTGTGTGTGTGTGTGTGTGTGTGTGTGAATGTAGGCGGCCGCAGTAAAGGTAAATCCCAGGCTTCCCCAGATCCTCAGTTGCATTTCTCACGATCCAGAATGGTGTGTGTGTGTGTGTGTGTGTGTGTGTGTGTGTGTGTGTGTGTGTGTGTATTTTTTTTGGGGGGGTTCTTTTTTTCGGAGCTGGGGACCGAACCCAGAGTCTTGCGCTTCCTAGGCAAGTGCTCTACCACTGAGCTAAATCCCCAACCCCGATGTGTGTATATTAAATTGAGAAGCTGGGATTTGGGATGTGGCTCAGTAGGTAGACAGCTTGCCTGGTAGTTATGGAGCCCTGTATTCAAGCCCCAGCACCACATTAACAGAGGTAGTGTGCACCCATAATTCAGCCTTCGGGAAGCAGCAAGGACAGGAGTTCAAGGCCCTGTCTGAAAATACAGATCATATTTGAGTGATGTTGTTGATCCATACTTGTTTGGTTTTACCTGGTTTCAGGGTGTCTTGTATGGCTGGACAGAGCTGTCTCACTGTGCATGTTTTACTAAGTCTTATATTGTGAGTGGTTTGCAGTTTAACAGAACAGTGCACTCATGTTTTATTTTCCTTAATTGATTCTAGCATTTGAAACAGCAACAGGAAGGCCTTAGCCACCTGATTAGCATCATAAAAGACGACCTGGAAGATATCAAGCTGGTAGAGCATGGACTGAATGAGACCATCCACAGCAGAGGCGGGGTCTTTAGCTGACCATTGCGCTGTCCAGAGGTTCATAAAGCTGTCTGCTTGCTACGTCAGGCCTTCTTTACGATGACCACATGGACAGGAAAAGGGTTCTTTTCCTCACTGGGATGTTTGAGGCTCCTCAGAAATTACTGTACATTAAATCTGAAATGGTCACCACAAAGCTCTTCAAAGAGAGTCTTTGAAAAGTTTTTGTCTAAAAGCTGTATTTACTTTTTGAAAAGTATTACCCAGAGCATAAACACTGTTGTTCATTTTATAACAGCGTTAAGTGTGGTCGTGGGGCTTGGTGGTCATTCTCCACTCTTCCCATAGCACAGGATGAGGCCGAGCTGCTTCCTACGTAACACGACAAGCTAATCCCCTGCCAGTTGGAGACTGTTCAGAGTCTGTTCAGAGTATAAATGCGTCTCAGCTTCTATATCTGTGAAATCAGCTGTGGGAGTAAAGAAAATCCCAAAGTATTTAATGATTTGTGTGGTTTTCCTTTTGTTCTATAAAGACTTGAAAATATATTTTTATATTATTTTACTTATTTAGAACTTACAGAAAATACCTAACCAGTTAGGATATAACAAAATCACCACTTTTGCAAGCTTTTTTTTTTTTTTAATTTTTATTTCTAAAAATGAAATCCTTAAAATAAATTGTTAAATTGTAATTTTATGTAATTCTGTCTGGTGTTTTATTTAAGGACTTGTCAGTGCTGACATATTTTGACTAGGGGTTAAGAAATGAAAGTCGGGGTTGGGGATTTAGCTCAGTGGTAGAGCGCTTGCCTAGGAAGCGCAAGGCCCTGGGTTTGGTCCCCAGCTCTGAAAAAAAGAACCAAAAAAAAAAAGAAATGAAAGTCATCATCTAGGGTGAAGAATTCCCCCATTTCTTAAGATCTGAAAACCGTGGCAGAGTCCAACAGTGTGTTATTCTCCCACAGTCTGCCAGCTTTACATACAGCTTCTGACTGCGAACGGACCTGGGCTTCGGCCTGTTGGTACCTCTCCAAACCCTGCAGTTGTGTGTGTGTGTGTGTGTGTGTGTGTGTGTGTGTGTGTGTGTGTGTGTGTGTGTGTGTGTGTGTTGCTTTGGCTTACACTGAGGGTGTTAGGAGAGAGCACCCTGACTCTTGTCATATTAACATGGGGGCAGTAGGGCAGTGCGGTGTGTGTAGAACCCTGCTGAAGCGGAATTGGCGATATTATTGTAGAGACTAAACTGCTCTCCAGTTGGCAGCTAGGGTTTGTAGTTACTGTGTTTGTGCCTTGCAAACATAGCAGCACTCTCCCCGGGTGTGTGCTTTTGTTTTTGTTTTCAGTCTCACTTCCCTGCTTGTTGCAATTCCAGTGGCTTTTTCTCTTTGCATGAGCTTGTTATCCTTGGCTCAGAAGATAGGCCTGTTCTCATCTTTGGAGCCTAGGGCAGAGAGGGCTTTCCGGTGCTCTGCACACCTCCTGTAGACAGCTGAGCCCTTACTCGGGCGGATGGTGGCTGAGGGAGCTCATCTCCCCTGTAGCACGTTTGAAGAGTGCTGGTATAATGGAGGTATGGGTGGGCCTCTAGGGCACTGCCAAGTTCTTTTGGTGAGGAGGAAAGACAGAAGGCAGATGCACAGAAAAGTAACCACTTTCCTGAAGCAAGTGGGACCAAGGGATCCCAGAGTGGCCCTTCCCACTGTCCCTAAGTGGCCTCCTCCGACTGCAGTTCTCTCCCAGCTCTGTTTCCTGGCAACAAGAGGCTGCCTGTGGCAGCTTGCTGTTACTTTCCCTGTCCACCCAGTTATTTGAAGTCTGACTCTTCATCCTGGCACTAAATTCATGTTAATCACTAACATTAGTAATAGATTTTTAATATTTGGAAGTTCTACAGGAAAATATTTAGTAAACTTAAACTTTTTATTGAATCCAATCTAAGTATACAGCTTTGGGATTTTTGCAGTCCTAAAATTAATACAGAAATGAAAAGTTAATTCTATGACACTGTCTGGACCAGCTTTTTAACTTGCAGAACAAGGCACAAATATACAGTTCTTCTTTTACACAGTGAGTCTGTCCAAAGGAAAACTATTTTTTTCTCTGGACCTCCTGTGGGATCCCCGTAGCATCTTTCAGATAGAGAATAAGGTAGCGTTCCAAGCTATAGAGCGATGAAGTCCACAGCAGCAGCGATGAGTAAAATGGTGGATGCTGTGTCTGACGGAAGGAGCCGATGGCCAGAGGATGACGAAGGATGGGACTTCGGACCTGGAACCGGAACCAGACCTGGAGCTGTTAAAAAGAACACAGTCAGGGACACGTCACTGTGGTCCGTGCTGGGCATCCACCGCCTGTGGCAGGCAGCGCACCAGGCTCAATGAGAAAGCTCAGCCGGACTTGGGCATACAAATGCAGCCTCGAGGTGTCAGGCTGCCCTTCCAGATGTCTCATCAGGGCTCACTGTCTGGGCCTTTTTTTTTTTAACTCAGAATTCATGGGTTTGTTTGTTTTTTTTTTTTTAAATCTATACAGGCAGCCAAGATAATTATTTCTCATTCAGGCACTCCAGAATTTCTTTGAAATTCTCTTTCCATTTGCTTTAAATCATGCTCAAGTGTCTTGTTTCAAAGGAGACAGTGCATGTGTGCGCGTACATGTGTGTGTGTGTGTGTGTGTGTGTGTGTGTGTGTGTGTGTGTGTTCAGGCTTTGGAGGAAGCTGGGTCCCTTTCCTCTGGGCTAGCAGGGCCATCGGCTTGTTTTATTGGACTCAGGTAATTTACACCTTGTTTAAGCAGACTGCATGGGGAAGGGAAAGTTCTCTGGGGGTTCTTCTGACCAGAATAACCAGTCAGGATTCGTGCAGGAAGCCAAGAGAAGCAGCAGTGAGTTTTCTAGATTTTCATGTCAGTTTGCATGCCAGAATAGCTAACATGCTATCCTGTGGCTAGAGGTGAACAGGCAGGTCATCAGGACGCTGCTGCAGACGGTAGTGCACGTGTGGGGAGGTCTGCACTGAGAAGCAGTCCTGACGTTGTCCAGGGTGGGTCCAGGCACCAACAATGGATTCCAGTGATTGAACTCCAGCCCCACATGAGCTAACGCCAACACTTAAGGAATATTTCTTTGTTTCGTTGCCTGCCTGCCTTCCTTCCTTTCCTTTTCCTTCCTTCCTTCCTTCCTTCCTTCCTTCCTTCCTTCCTTCCTTCCTTTCTTTCTTTCTTTCTTTCTTTCTTTCTTTCTTTCTTTCTTTCTTTCTTTCTCCTGTTAGGCGCTAGATCTGAAATGCTTGGGGTAGCCTTATACAGTGCAGCATAGACTTACCCTCTGCAGATCTCAAGTGTGCCACCAGACATACAACCTGGAGCAGTTTGCCATATAAACTAAGTATATTCTGAAAGTTTTAATTAATGCTAGACAGTTTTTATCTGTCTGCTGCTTCTTCGCTTTGATCTTATAATGGGCTAGCTTCATGTATGCCCTTAACCCAGATTTTCATATTGACTCTGTTTATTAATTTAAGCTTTGTGCATTGAGACATACAACTGAACTATGCTGATTCCTTTACAGGTCCATCTTACTGGGGATCCTTTTCAGGCTGCTATAAAGGCTTAATGAAACACTGTTGGAGAAGGATAGCTTGAGAGAACTGGAAATGTTCTAAATGCAGTCTCTAGACAGTTCATAGTCATTTAAAGGAAACAGATGGGGCTGGAGAAATGGCTCAGTGGTTAAGAACACTTGCTCTTCCAGAGGTTCTGAGTTCAATTCCCAGCAGTTCACAACCATCTGTAATAGAATCTGATTCCCCTTTCTGGTGTGCTTGAAGACATAAATAAAGCTTTAAAGTAAACAGGTGCCCTGACTACATCCACACACGTATCTGGGTGTTAGCACATTGTTAAGGTGCCTCAAATGCATGCAATGTCGCCTTTTAGTGAGAAGAAAGTTAGCTTGACGTTTTCATGTTCAGAGCAGTAATCAAAGAAAAGAAGGTATCTCTTACTAGGAACGTTGGCCTTTCCTCGATTTCTGTCTTCTACAACACAAAGAGATACTGAGTTACTGAGTTTATCCAGACAAGAAAGATCTCATAAAGATGAAGCAAACTTGTTCTCCCCTTGGGAGAGGGTGTAAAGCCAAGGGAAACTGGTCCAGAGACACGTGTGAAGATAGGGAAGGGTTTAATTTTACCCATCTGCTCTCTGAAAAACTGTCCCCATGAATGTGTGTGTTTTCGTTGAATGTGAAGTTTGTTTACTGAAAAGAGCTTTTTTTTTCTGTGTACTGAGCTCAGATTGCCAAGCATAGGTGCCAAGCACCCGTCTTCTGCTTACAGAGTGCCACACGCAGCACATCACGACAGCCCTGTGTTGTCTTCCCATAGTCCTATCATCGGACAGAGCTGACACTTCAAGGGGGCCGCTCCTGCCATCTGGGGTGGGGAGGAGTGGGGGGTGGGGAGCAGGGGGGCGGATCCATGTGATCCCAGCTGCTGTGCTTTACCACCACCAGGTGTCTAGCCTTGGAAAACTGACTTTCCACAGCTTCATTCACTGATTCTAGTTGAGTCCTGCCTCAATCGAGCTTGGCAAGAACAATCTCTACGGTGCTGGGTTATATGACACCAGCCTCTAAAACCTTTCCAGGAGAGGTAGAGGGCATTGTCCCAGCCTGTTGAGGAAGGGAGGGCATGCTGACACAGGACTGGTCCTACATGCCAGAAGGTTCTCATTCCCACCCTCAATAGTATATTCTTGCGTCTACAGACACCCTACAGTTCCTGACTTGTTCCGGAAGCACAGCTGGATGCTCCTGTCCACCAACCCTTTTCTAGGCTGTAGCAGCCTGCTCACACAGACATGAGTTCTCAGCACATGTGTGTGTGCATATGTGTGTGTGTACGTGCATGCATGTGTGTGTACGTGCATGTGTGTGTGTATGTGTGTGTATGTGTGTGTGTGTGTGTGTGTATGTGCATGTGTGTGTCCGCGCGCAGGCAAGATGTCTTCCCCCACCCCCTGTCCCTAAGCTATCTGAGTGACGACGGTAAAGAACTTAGAATCCCATAGCCTCTGTCCCCAGTGGAAAATTACCAGGCTTTTCATCTGGCAGGAGGGGATTTTCCTCTCCTTGTAGCACTTTAATTTCTATACAGGAAAACAAAAAGATTTTTAATTAATAAAAATGACCACTTTTACTCTTTTACTACTGTGTGTTGCAATCAATAGTTTGTGTCATCAGAGTCTCCTAGGTTCTAAAAGGTGGAAACATCTGTACTTTAGGATGGGAGGGTCTAGGAAAGTTAAGTAATTGACACAGATACCACAGGCAGGCGGCAGAGGGGGACTGCTAACACCAGGCTGTCTACAGAGCTCATGTTTGTTCCCACACTCAGTTTAGAGGCCGCTTTACTGACAACCTTCAGACTCAGACTATGAAGACCCCAAAGAGGGTAGCGCACAAAGGCAGGAAGTGATGTAGGGGAGCAGGGTGGATCCACTCTATTATCGGTGCCGGCCTGGATCGGTACGAAAGCATTGCTGGACCTGCTCTCTGTCTCTGTGTTCTGAGGTAACGCTGACTGTACTGCTTCTGCATGGCCTACTGTTTAAATAGACAGCAGTGTTTGGCCAAGGTCAGAACGATGAATGTAATTTGGCACATGCTAAGTTCACTGGGAATGGAGCTCAACCGTAGAGCCCGACCTTGCGTGCTTAGCCTGGGCTCAGTCCATCAAATAATTAAATGAATAAGTAAGTATATTAACAGATGGCCATGGCCATAATTAACAAAATCTACAGAAAAACATCTTTTAGGTCACTCTATGATCCCAAGGGGAGGATACGAAACACTGGGTTGTGGTTTTATACTCCTATGAGGTTACTTCCGAAAAGGGCAGTCACATTTGAAAGACGGCAGTTCTGAGACACAGAGGCGTCGTGACGGTGGAGCACTGTCTGATAAAGTGTGCCCTCTTGTATTCCACCACCCCAGCAGCATAAAGTGCTGAGGAGCTCCTCATCTCTGACTGCAGTACCTCAGCCCTCAGTGCTTGCTCTCAGCCACCCTCTCATAATTCTCTTTCTCCTTTTTCAAGACAGGGTTTCTCTGTGTAGCCCTGGCTGTCATGGAACTCACTTGGTAGACCAGGCTGGCCTCAAATTCACAGTGATCCGCCTGCCTCTGCCTCCCGAGTGCTAGGACTAAAGGCGTGAGCCACCAACTAACTGCCCAGCACCCCTCAGACTTTTTAAAAAATACACACTTTCCTGGTTTGCTCTGAAAAGCAGGAAGCACCTGCCATGGTAACTATTGTGGAAAACACTGAGGAAATGCAAGCATTGGGGAAGAAATAGGAAAAGACCAAATTCAACAGTCATACGATTGTGTCCAAGGTTCTTAGACCTTGGGAGTGTGTTGTCTCTGACCCCATGTTGGCATCTTTTTGCCTTCTAGTGTGTCAACCATTGCTTATCAGGAAGTAGGAAAAAGTCCTGGAATTTCATTTTCTTTTTTCTTTTTTTTGGAGCTGGGGACCGAACCCAGGGCCTTGCACTTGCTAGGCAAGTGCTCTACCACTGAGCTAAATCCCCAACCCCGGAATTTCATTTTCTAAGTAAGAAAAGAACTTCTGTGAGCTCTGGTTGCCTCTGTGTCATGCGCTCTTGGCTCTTGGCTGCACCGTGTGCACCGAGGCTTTGGGCTTTTGGTGGCACAGTTCTGGCTCCACGAGCCCACACGGCTCATGCCCACACCAAACCAGAGTGAGTAGCACCTCACGGAGCTGTGCTTTGTTACTCGCAGGTCCCAGATAACAGCTGTGTGCCTGCGTGCCTGGCCGGCGTGAGGAGCGGTTTCTACAAGAGCAACATTAGCTTCAGGAAGGCCTGCAACCAGGTTCCAGCAAGCTAGCCCTGAGCATGTTTAAGACAGCGAGCTGTCCTGCCCAGAGCCAGCGCCCCAGCAGCCTGGGAAGGCTGGCTGGGCACAGCTTCTATGATCCTCTCCAGAAAAACCCGATGTGACTGGCACACTGCTAAGAGAAACCTTTGAGTATCATACCATGTTAACATTCTCTGCTATGCGAAGACCGGCTCTCGGGGTAAAGAGAAAATGGCCTTACCTGGCATTTTCACAGAGTCAAGGCTTTTCCTACCTAAAGGCAGAAACAAATGCTGGTTGGTACTCATCATTTAGTGGCATTGCCAACACTCCCCCGTTGTCACCCACCTCTAAGCTTTCAATAGATTGATCATAAATGGAATAGTAACAACAATATGGAATCCCAATCTGTTAAGCCAGACTCCAGGAGCAAACATCTATGATTTAGTTCTTCCGGCTCCAGGCTTGGCTTCCTAACACAGTGCATCCATTTTTAAATGAAATAGCACTGGGCTGAAGCCTGCCTGGTTTCCCACCACTGGCTCTATAGGTCCCGGCTCTCACTGGGAATAAATAGAAGAAATAGTGTGTAAGCTGTAAGGAGTGAGAACTATTGGAAACATTGTATCAAATGCTTGATTCGCTGCACAGAACATAAAAAACTGAAAAGAAAACAAAAACAACAACAAAAACCACTTCTCAAAAATCACATCCCTCAGACCTACATTCATGGCTTCATTCATCCCCAGAACTTTCTTAGTCCTAGGAGTTCTTGTGTTTCCTTTCTAACCCGCTAGCTGATCTGACAGAGTAAGAAAAAGAGAATTCATTTACCAGGTTAGCCCCTGGCTTTTTATTTCTAAGACTAAGAATAAGAACTTTCTTGTGTGTGTGCACAGGGGTGCCCAGGTCAGGGGTGGGACGTAGATCCAATGTGAGAGCCCAGGGCTGGAATCCAATTCTTGAGAGACAGAGGCAGGAAGATCAGGACTTTAAGAGTGACCTACCAAGTGGCAAGTTAGCCGCCAGCCTCAGCTACATGAGACCCAGTTAAAGTGAGAGGAAGTACGCAGCTCCCAATCATTTAGGTATACATTGGGCTCTTTATAGTGAAAAGGTCAGAAACGTTTGCAAAGCAGTGGGGACAATGACAAGAGAAGGGGAGCGTCTTTAACCGGCTAGAGTGTTATATATGGTGAGAACTGCAGTTAGTCAGTCACTCAGGATAGGTCTTCAGTCAGGCAGACAATTCCTCATTAAAGTTAAATCAATCCAGGGACAGCAAGACAGCTCAGGAGATGAAGACGCTTGCCACCCAGCCTGCCGACCTGAGTCTTATCTCTGGAACCCGTACAGTAAAAGGAAAGAACCAACTTGCTCAAGTTATCCGCTGACCTCCACATGTGCACTACAACACGGGGGTTCCTCTGTAATACACAAAGGAAGAGAGAAAGAAAGAGTAAAAGAACAATGGGAAAAATCTATTCAAATCTCTGACACAAACGTGTGTGTGTGTGTGCATATAACACATTTATATCTTTTCTGGTCATATAAGTAATACATGATGATTGTAGAAACAAAAATATGGGAAGTTATTGAGGATTAAAATGAATTAAAAAGCTTTGATCTCAGGTACTCTAACATTTTTTACTTTTTTCATCTTTTTGCATATTTATGCATTATATATGCATTTTAATAGTTGTAGATCCTTTGTGTTATATCTTTTTGAAAAAAAAGTGTGGTTCTAGGAATCAAACCCAGGTTTGGGGGTTACTTTTTGTTTTTAATTTTGAGACAGGGTCTTTCTCTGTATCCCAGGCTCCTTCATACTTGTCATCCTCCTGCCTCAACTTCCCAAATGCTAGGACTCTAAGTTGTACCACGACACTTTTTTTTTTGTAATTTATACTGATGGCTCACTATATAGACCAAGCTGTCTTTGAACTCCTGATGCCTGCCTGTCTCTGCCCTCCAAGTGATGATGGGGCTGAAGGTGCCCACCACCCTGCCCAGCTCAGACTCTTAAAGTTAAAATTAAAATTAAAAAATTAAATTAAAAAATAAAGAGGGCTGGGAGTATAGCTCAGTAGTCTGGCAATTGCCTAACGTGTGTGAAGTCTGGCTGCAGTCTTTGTCCTGAAAAGTACACCTCCTCCTACTGGTGCTGTCCTTTCTGGGACGGCGGGACCGCGTCTGGGCCGCTTCTGGGGGCAGCAGCTTTAGGCTTGGTCCCTATGTTGTCCTAGTTGCCAAGCTGTAACTGGGTTGAAGGTCTGATCATTTGTAAGGTTAGTGACACACACTCGTAGGTCAAGCGTTATTCAGTTTGTCCCGGGGCTGGGAGTGTACCTCGGCAGTATGGTGCTTACCTATCATGCAGGGGGCCCAGGGTTTGATTCCAGGCACCATGAAAAGAAAAGAAAATACAGAAGTGTTCCAATAATCTCTCTCGCAACTTGAGAACTTTTCTACCCTAGCACTACAAGACAAGAACTTTGGGGCTGGAGAGATGGCTCAGGGGTTAAGAGCACTGTCTGCTCTTCCAGAGGTCCTGAGTTCAAATCCCAGCAACCACATGGTGGCTCACAACCATCTGCAGTGGGATCTGATGCCCTCTTCTGGTGTGTCTGAAGACAGTGACAATGTACTCATATACACAAAATAAATAAATCTTAAAAAAAAAAAAAAGAACTTTGAAGCTGGAGGAGGGGGAAGGCTGAATGGGTAGTGGTTACCACACAAGCCTAAGTCCCAGAGCCCACAGAAGAGCCACGTGGGTGTCATGTTAGCCTATAACCCCTGTGCGTGGGAGGTGGAGAACGGATCCCCAAACCTGCTAGCTTGCTAGACTAAGAGAATCAGAAAGCTTTGGGTTCACTGTGAGAGATCCCTCCTCAGAACACACAGTGATCTTGGAAGACACCGGGTACCAGACTCTGGGCCACACAGGCATGTGCACACGCATGCAAGCACTCACATACACAGCGTGCCTGCACACATGCAAACAAGCATACATGCACACATATGTACGCTCACACAGAAAAGCATTTATTTACGTACGCGTATGTGTGTGTGCACGTGCGTGTGCGTATGCGCGTGTGTTTGCCTGAGTGAGTATATGTGTCCCCCCTGTGTGCAGGTGTCTGGTGAGACCAGAAAGCATCAGATCTGCTGACCTGGAATTACAGACCGTTGTGCACCACTTGATGGCTGGGCCCTTTAAAAGAGCAGCAAGCCATCTCTCCAGCCCCATTTTTTTTTAAATTAAAAACTTTGGAGTAAGTTATTCTTTGGAATATACTCATCAAGGGGCTGGGGATTTAGCTCAGTGGTAGAGCGCTTACCTAGGAAGCGCAAGGCCCTGGGTTCGGTCCCCAGCTCCGAAAAAAAAAAGAACCAAAAAAAAAAAAAAAAAAAGAATGGAATATACTCATCAAATGGACATGGGTACACATGCTGCTCACATACACATACAAAGAATGATTTTAATTTAGGAAAAATAAATGCTATTTGTTTTATCAACAACACTGAGGCACACAAGTTTGCAGAATCGTTAGTCGCAGTGTTCTCTGGTTTCTGGAATGACCTAAGGACTGCCACACAACAGGCACTGGGGGTGTAGCTTTTTTTTCTTTTTTTTTCTTTTTTAAGAATTCAGTCTGATAAATCAAACTAGTAAGCTAAGATGGGCTCTAGCTTCTCCTCACCTTCTTACCACCCACTCATAGCTTGCAAAACATAAAGTCCCAGAGTTTATGAGAATCTTACCAGAGTCTTCGAGCTTCTGACTGTCCAGATCTAAGTCACAAACAAGCAAAATGCATCAGTTTTCACACGAGATGGGAGGACCTGACCGCAAAGAGCCAGGTGGCCTCCAGTGTCTGCCGCTACTGAATGTGAATGGCACCTAGACTCCGAGTGTGTTGGGTAGTGGGCTCCAGGCTTCTCTGGTGACTCCCCAGAAATGAACCACCACAAAGCCCGTGAGTGTCAGGAGAAGCCTTAGGTCTTGTGCGATGCTCAGAATCTGTGAAGACGGTGAGCCAGCGAGAAGGGCTCCAGGCGAGCCCTCAGGGTGTCAGCACGCTGCCTTTGTGGGGACAGTAGGCATCTTTCCCAACAAAGAAAAGCTGGCACACTTAAAGGCAAGGGTTTTTTTCCTCTCTCTCTTCAATAAAGAAATAATCTTAATGTAAAACCAAGAACTCAAATACAGATGGTTTGCCCGAATCTCCATATGTGGAGACTTAGAAAAATCTTATCAATCGCCCCATTAGTTTAGTCCAACGATTCAGGGCAATGTTAGGAGTGGACAGAGAAGCGTTCTTTAGGCACTGCATGGTGTGCGGAGGCCGCTGCTAATCGGATCGGATCCAGATGGGCTTCACACATGGCTTCCATGGCTTCTTCTGACCGTTTGCCCAGCAGACCCCCTCTCCCACAGCACCCAGAGAGTGAGGCTGAATAGCTTAACTGTGACCAACGCTGATCCCAATTCCTCACTAACGGGCCTTAGAGCTTAGAGCCAAGCTGCCATGTTATGAAATCTCTTAGCACGCTTTCAAGATGGCTTGGAACCGCATCTTCCCATAGAGTAATCCTGATTAGCTCGAAATAAGTGTAATTTACTGTGCTCTCAAGTAAGTTGATTTCGCTCTGTGATACGCCAGAAATCTGGCTGCTTGGGGGTGGTACGTATGTCGGGAAGATTTTTGAATTTAATATTTTTTCTTATTCACTTTACATCCTGCTCACTGCCCCCCTCCTGGCCACCCACAATCCCCCAATCTTTTCCCCCTCCCCTTCTCCTCTGAGCACATGGGAATTTTAATTTACCCTTGAATATTGGTGTCGCCTGCACCAATACCAACAGTGGAATACGGACCTCCACATGCCCCACAGACAGTCTTTAGAGAGCAGCTCTGCAGGTACCCCTTCTTTACTCCCCCAGAACATTTACTGCTCAGAGGGCCACGGGGCAAACGCAGAGGGAGGAGGGCACTTCCTAGAGCACGTTATTTCCCCTCTTTTGGATCAGCCAAGTTACCGCCTTCATTCAGGCAGGAGGTGCATTTGCTACACAGGAAAGAGCGACTAAGCATCCTTGCTGGACTGCAGGAGTGCATACTCACTCACCAGGGTTGTTGAGATATCCAGGGTCAGGATTTTCTGAAATACAAACACATTTTCATCCATGTTACTGTGCCTGGATGCAATGCCAGGTTCAGTCTATTTTTAAGTGCTTGCTACAGAAGCATCCGGGCCATCCTAATTTCAAGAGATTGTATGGTTATAAGAAACAAGGAATTTCAGTTCAAGGATGAGGTGATGTAGACTTGTTTTTAAACCTGAAGAATAACGTATAGAAAAGCTAGCCAGGAAGACAGCTAGGAATGCACCTTGTTTTCAAACAGTTAAATGAACAGCTCTTCCCAACAATCCCCTGACAACATCATTTGGTACTTGGACAGGATGCGATGCCCTTGACTATGCTGCATAACACTTAGAATTCCTGTGTACCTCCCACCTGTCCCACCACCTCCTGGTAGGTATTACTTTTGTTACATCTCCCTACGCTTCCCCCCAAGGAAACTGAAGCGGACCCCGTCACGGCTCCGCCATGCCTGAAGCCATCCACCCCACTCTTCCATGACTCCCCCTGATTTCACTTCCTGAGACACCTAAATACAGGAAGTGGAGTCTAGCTTTTTGCACAGGGGCCACAGGGGAAATGGCTGACACTGTGAGGGCCTTCACCAGTCCTAAAGCTCCTGTAAGGCAGGACTACGTGAGACTGGCGTATCCCCCGCCTGCCTGGGACAAACAGTATTTGAGAGCACAGCCATGGGCAAAGATCAGGATACGCAGGATGAGCTCTTACAGGAAAATTGAAATGAGGGTGCGTCCCTAACCTCGCAGCTCCTGATTAACTTACTTTGCAGAGGGCCCTGTGTAAGGTTGTTCTGCATCTCCTCTTTACCCAGCACTGAAAACCACCTTCACATGACGGAGAGACACTAGCTGCCAGAGTGGGTTATTTACGCTAAGAAAAGGAGACAGAGAGACACTTGCCTAGAACGTCCTAGGAGCTTTCCTAAGTTTTCCATTACCTAGACTACCTGGTGGTCTACAGATAACACCAAAATGTGGGACAAGATCTTGACGGTATACTTCTTTGATCAAAAGTGGGGCTGTGTTTACTTTGCAGAGAAATGTGTGTTGGTCAAAGGGTTCGAAGGACTGGCCTAGGAGATGCAAAGTCTAGGTCGCGGGTATCCCAGCAGAAATGGGGAAAGCACACTGTGAGATGTGACGACCGTCCAGCCACGTGGGACTCATCATGTCCCCGCTCCACACCTGCTCTTAAAGCCCCCTTCACATACCAGAGATGGGCCAGCCCCAAAACAACCGCTCTCCCCTTTTTCTTGGGGTGTTGAGTAACCTGGTTCTCTTCCTACTAACTCTCAATTTCCCGATGTTGGCTTTAGAGCTAACGGACTAAGAGCCACCAACAAAAGCAAACTTCAGCCTTAAGAGGTAGTGGCTGACGATATGACAGTAAAATGGTACAAGGTGTTTGGGGGTGGCAAAGGCAGAATTTGACCCATAATTGTGAGGGGAAGCAAACAAATCAAAACTAATAAGATCTCATGACAGAGATGATCTAAATCCATCTTACCTGGGTTTGTGGTACAACTACCAGCTTTTAGACCTGAAACACAAAGATAAAATTTTAGACATGACCTACTTAAATATCAAATGATCTTTGGTTATTGGTAATTGTCTTAGTTTGGGTTTTACTGCTGTGAACAGACACCATGACCAGTGCAAGTCTTACAACAGACAGCATTTAACTGGGCTGGCTTACAGGCTCAGAGGTTCTGTCCATTATCATCAAGGTGGGAGCATGGCAGTGTGCAGTCATGCATGGTGCTGGAGGAGCTGAGAGTTCTACATCTGAAGGCTGCAAGCACAGTACTCACTTCCAAGCAGCTAGGACGAGGGTCTTAAAGCCCACATCCACAGTGCCATGCCTACGTCAAAAAGGCCACACCTACTAGAGTAGGGTCACACTTTCTCATAGAGCCACTTCCTGGGCCGAGCATATGCAAACCATCACAGTAATCTAGCCAACGCCTCGTTTCTCAGACCCATACTTCAGTGGGATGTGAAATTTCAGGGACATACTTTTATCTTCACAGACAGACAAAGCATACACCTTTTGAGGTGTTCAGTTTTGCTAAGAAATTACTGTGGAGGACCCCAACAGGGCTAACACTTTACATTCTAGTCTATACCTATGGTTTGTTACAAAAATTAAAGAGAACAGTACTTGTCTAACTTGATTCTCTCTGTAGATAACACGTGTTACCCACTCTTTGACACAACCATCCCCACCCTTTGGAGAAAGGGGATCTCAGTCATATTTTTAAGAACTTTTAACATTCGTATCACAAAAGAGTTGGCATGCCCCAAACACACTTCCGTGCGTGAAACGATCTACAATCTTGGGAGACTGGGAACACAGCATGAAACACTCAGTGCTTCAGGTGACTCCAGACACTCATACGGTCGATGGCCCAGGGATTTGTCACCAATGCTCCAGTGCTTGTCCCTAGGCAAGACAGAGGAGGACTCTACCAGCCTGCCTAACACTAGTAGATCAGTGAGAAAATATGAAGATGTCAGTATAAGCCATGGAGGATGGCCCAGGTACCCATGGAAGTCTGAGCGTCTTGGCCTCCTCTCTGTATCAGTCTGATTCGCTCATCGACTTAATGTTAAGGTCTGGTTACCCAAGGACATGCCCCTTAGAGACCTGCTCCACAATGACTCTTACAATGACCCCCCTGCTCTTCTATCATCTCATTTCAAATCCCTTATCATGTTTAGAATTTAAACCAGAAATGCAAGTAACTTGGTCTAGTTCCCACACGTGCAGGAAATAACAGGTCGGTTAGGCCATAATGGTATTGTCAATTGAAGAGAACCTAAAACAACCTGGGAGGTGGGCCTCTTGCCTATAGTGGGTAATGTTAATTGCATCACTTGAGATGGGAAGACCCGCCCACTGTGGGTGGCACCATTCCCTGGCCAGCATCTAGGACTATGTAAACAGGAAAAGGGAACCAAACAGTGCTTAAGCGCCTGCTGCCCTGGCTTCACCACCATAATTGGCTGTAGCCTGGAACTATGAGCTAAAGCAAACCCTGTCACTCAGATTGCTTATGTCTGAGTATTTTACCACAGCAGTGGGAGGGGAAGCTAAGCAACGCTATAATGCAAAGCACCCTCATTTAGCTAAAACAGAACCTAAGACAGAATTGAGAACAGTTCTGGTGACTACTGCACAATTCAGTCTCAAGCAGGAGGTGGTGGCCCAACCTCACCTGGAGTTTAGGGGAAATGTAGATGATTCTAGATTTTTCTAGGCAGGAGGGGGAAACAGGAAAAGGCTGAAGGGATGTGGAGAGGGGGAGAGACTTTCATCCTCACCTACATGGACTCAACTTACGTCTTTTGTTTCCGAGTCGAAGGTTTCCATACACCTGACTAGATCATGCCCTCCATAGAAACGGCACTAACCGATCATAAACAAGTCTGTCAAGACAGCTAGTTAGCCAGACTCGAGGGTCATAGGGCAAAGTCCTTGGCAGAGAAGCCCACATTCAATCTCTGGAACCCATGTGAAGATCGAAGAAGAGAGGCACCTCTGCAAAGCTGTCCTCTGACTTCTGTGGCACAGATGTGGCATGCATGCCTCTCCCGGTCACGCACACACATGCAATGATGATTTTAAAAAGATGCCTCGTGAATCATGCTCAAGATAAAAACCACATCTTTCATTGTCTTTTCAGATAGTTGCCCAACTGTTAGGCATATCTGATTTGCCTGATATTGCTTAAAACAGAAAAAACCTCCCAGGAATTCCTTTTAGCCTTGGGTCCCTGTGAATAAACTTAAGGCATGAAGAGTCACTCAGACTCTGCGACAATCCTTACCTCCCACTTCACCCAAACAACTAGCTCCATGACTGAAAAATAACACAGCTCAACGATAAAGCAGCCAGTCTCCAGAATAAAACAACCCTGCATCGATGTGCTGGGATGGTGCTAAGTGTTCTTTGCCTTAGAGTGCGCTGGGCGCAACTACAAATGGTGATCCTGGAGCGGGGTACATGAAACTGACTGACACGGGCAACATGGATGTGCCCTTTGCTACGTCACCAGTCTACTGAGACCCTCGGAAGTGCATTCCTGAGGAGAAATTCATCTTTAGTGTTTCTCTGTCAACACACCTGTGAGCTCTACACACTTGTGAGCCCAGTCTTTATATAAACGTGTGTGTGCATGACTAACTCTGAAGAAATCACTTGGAGGTTGGGGAAGCGTGGGAAGCTTCCGTGTTGTGTCTCTTGCACTGGTGGATCTGTGAGTGACTCTTCCACAGGAGAGAAATTGTCTGAAAAAAACCAGGCTGCCAAATGAAAACTCCTACAAGCCAACCCCCTCCCCCGGCTGGATCTGGAGGGGCGCACATGTAACCCCAGCATGAAGGAGAACGCCTCCTCCCTCCTGACGCAATGAGACTATCTCAAAGCAATGCAAACACACGAAACAAAAGCCACTAAAAGAAAACAACCGAAATTAGTTTCCCAGAGAATATCTCTTCAGCTCTGAAGGCTGTCTTCTGGCTGTTTGTCACCTGAATTCATCCAAGCTAATTTCTGCCTTGGCTGAATCCCCGAGCACCGAGCACCGGGGAGTCAGGAGCCAGAGGGTGTGAGGGTAACTGGAGGAAGGGTGCTGTTGTGGGTACATTTGCTTAGTGTGCAGGAACTGCTCAGACATCACCTGCTTTTAATTCAGCAAATAAAAACGCAATGCATACACCCTTGGGAGTCACAGGAACCAGACCACAAACGCCTGTCCATAAAAAATTACATCTGACGGTTCTATGACAAATATTCTCTCCTCCAAGATGCCCTGTGGCCAGAACTCATTGTTATGGACAAAGAACAAAGTGGGTTTTTCCCCAAAGCAGATGGCCAATATAATGGGCTGGGATTACAGTGGCAGCTTTGACACAGAGCTGGGGTTGTCCCTGTGCACACTCCCTTGGAATGTGTGCTGAAGAGCACTTGCGTCTAGCAAACCAGAGACTTCATTTCAATCATTAGGTCACTGACTTGATGGCACTTCCTAGCTTTCTGCAGAGGACGAGCACTGAGAGGCCTGTGTGGTTAGGAACCGAGGGTGTCCTGCAGCTAAGCGACTGTGCCTTAGTTGACTGACTGTAAGTTAACCAATACTGTGTCCCACCCATAGCCACCCAAGTGAGCTGACAGACAGATCCCTTCCAGCCAAACCTGACTAAAAGTGCTAAGAGATGGCTTCCTCAAAGAACAGAGACAAGCTGGCCCCTGGACAGTCCACCCACAGCACTTCAAGCTTAGACATGTGTCGTAAGCTACTACGTTTTATTTATTTTTTTTTAAAGATTTATTCATTTATTATATATAAGTACACTTGTAGCTGTCTTCAGATACACCCGAAGAGGGCATCAGATCTCTTTACAGATGGTTGTGAGCCACCATGTGGTTGCTGGGAATTGAACTCATGACCTCTGGAAGAACAGCCGGTGCTCTTAACCGCTGAGCCATCTCTCCAGCCCAAGCTACTACGTTTTTGAGCAGCAGTTCTCAGCTGTGACAACTTGGGGACAGACGGACCCTTTCACAGGGGTGTCTTAAGATCATCAGAAAACACAGACATTTACATTATGGTGTATAACAGTAGAAAAATTATAGTTGTGAAGTAGCAACAAAAATAATTTTATAGTTGTGGGGTCACCACAGCGTGAGAACTGCATTGAAGGATCACAGCGTTAGGAAGGTTGAGAGCCCATTTTAGAGTATTTTTTTATGTGACAAAGGGTGGCTCACACGGGTTGAAGGTCAAGCTTCGGTTTGTCTAGGACCCAGATCAGCTATTCAATAAAACACTCACCTGCCTACGGCTATGAGGCCATGTTTTAGAGACACACTGAAGTCTTTATGCAGTTACTGTAAGTAAAGAAACCATCCAATATAACCAGATCCAATATATCCAGTGCAGCCATATTTGATCAACACAAGGGCTATGAGGAGAGCTGGGGCTTCCTGAAGAAATTCTACCTGTGAGGAGCAGCTTAAGTCCATGTTTGGAGCTCCAGCTTCTGTGCCCCACAGCCTAAAGTGCAGATGCTCGACCTGCCTGGCCACACCCTTACCAGGCCAAGCCGACTTCCTATACCAATCACCCAAGCATGCACTCCCTTCTCGCTCTCGTCTCTGGCACTTCACCCTGAGACAACAGTGATGACCAAATCCAGGTGGTGAGGGTCTGGAAGGACCCTTGTTATACAGGGGTCGCTTCTTCCAAACTGTCCTAGGTATGGACTCATAATGGTGAGCTGTGGGTCGCTTCCCACCTTCCTCACTACATGACTGATGACTGATCTCAGATAGTTTCGAACAACACAGGAGCCTCCATACTCCCAGGAAATGCTCACACGTAGCAATTAGAAACAGTGAAAATCCTATTTAATAACCACTCTGGTCTGGGTGGAATCATGTTTGTTTTCAGAATACAGAAGGAGTACAGAGCCTTATGTATGCTGGGCAAGCTCTCTGCCTGTATATCCTTAGCCTCAGGGTGGATGTGTAAGAAAAAAATCTGGACAGCTCAATAAACTCTCTTTTCCCCTTTCAGTGGCTTAGCAGGGATCTGGCTCAGCATGCCACAGTGTCCAAAAATAGCCTACACCAGCTACCAGAGCGCAGAGGCTCCTCTTGCCTAACAAGGCCTGCTTTCAACCAGAGAACAGTTAGTATCTCTGGCTTCCCTGACTCTGGGAAGCATCATTCAGACAGCCCCACTGGACAGGATCATGACTGAAGCAGCCAGCTGCGCCCAGACTACTCGTTAAGGCGTAGGGTTCAGGCGCGCACCCTGTTTCTGTTTGTAAGTCTTCTTCTGTAGACTGCCGCATTTGCACTGCTGGGCCATAAGGCATCCTACAGCTCGGCCTTCCCTTAGGGATGCATGCCTGATCCACAGCCCTCCGAATCCAGTTCTCCAGCGGGGTCACTTTTAGTGATAAGGAGTTTCGTCTGATTACACAGCTGACATCCAGCTTTATCAGGTTCTCCAGAGAAATAACTACGTTGGTTGACCTGCTCTAGCCTCTTCAGACGAAGGAAAAGGCATTTACTCTTTCCCTCTATGGTCTTGGGTTTGTAGCAAGACTAACCAGGAATTAGTCCCTCCATGTCCTAACAAATGGAACTGGTTTCTTGTTGGCTTGCTTTTAGCTAGCCAGGTTTTGTAAGATCCACACTGGGTTTTTATGTTAGAAATCTTAGCAGGACTGTGTCTAGCATGCTAAGTCTAGTAAATGTCCATACCTCTTAGAAACATTGCCTTTTCCCCCTCCAGAACTGTAGTGTTTGTTGTTGTTGCTTTTGTTTGTTTGTTTTCCAGTGCTGGAGGACCGACCCCAAGGGCCCGCCCCTACAAGTGTTTTACCACTCAGCCATGCCAACTGCTGGCCTTAGGAAGCCTCTGACTGTGCATTCCCATGGATTATCTCTAGATGGCAGCAGAGGACGCCAGTTTAGGTCAAGCCTTGAGCTGGGCGGCAGCTGCTGCCTTGGACAGTGCTCTACAAACATGTGGTATATGGGAGCCAGCACCTCCCCCTTCCCCCGGCCCCCACACCTTTGTGGCTGAGCTGAACATTAGCCTGTGAAATACCCCATCCCCACATCCCACCCTCTTCCTCATTTCCCTTTTACACAGGCTTATGATGTGCCATGAATGTCTCGAGCCCCTGGCTCACTCAGAATCAGTCCGCTAGCTCACCTGTCGTTGTATCCCTTGTTTTATCATTGTCCCACTCCCAGACTTGAGATCTGTGGGTTTCGCTGCCCACTGCAGCCCATCATCCAGACACTAGTTACTGAAACATGGTTGGTAGCCAGAGCTTTTATATAACCAGGACCTCCATAGATGGTATTTGCCTGAATGCATCAGGGGCACCAAAATAGGTATGATTTCTACAGTCCAGCTGCGACTGGGCTTCTGACTGTGTGGTCTAGAGAAGTTAAACACACTCAGTGGGGAGGAAGGAGACCGTGGCTTATAGTGTTTGGTCATCTCTACGTTTCCTCTTTTACACAGTTTAACTGTTACCCAGTGGTCATATGAAGGCTACAAATAAATATTCCTGAGAGAGAGAGAGAGAGAGAGAGAGAGAGAGAGAGAGAGAGAGAGAAGAAGAGGGAGGGAGGGGGAGGGAGGGGGAGGGGAGAGAGAGATGGCATTCACAGAATTTCTAGTAGAGCATACTGTTATCATTATTCTATTATTATTATTATCATTATTATTATTTTTAAACTCTTGGTATACCTAATTTATAAATCAAACTTTATCGTAAGTATGGATGTATAGAAAAATGGGATGTGGATAATCCATGGTCTCAGGCAACCACTGAGGGTCTTGGAACACCCCATCATCATGGATAAGGGAGAAATAGCAAATTACTCAGCCCTGGCCAATTTTAAGTCACTGTGATGTAGCAGGAACAAGACAAGGGTTCAACTCTGGTATAAGCTGGCTCTAGCTGGCCTGGTTTGGGGTCATGGGCAACATGTGAGGGTGAAGGGCTGAATGCTCTTTAACACAATCTGCTCGCCTGTGCTGACACCCCCTCGAGAAGAATGCCCAGAAATCAGATGCAACTTGAATGCAGATCAGGAGTGTGGCTGGCGAGGTGTCCGGAGTGACTAAGGAGTCATCCATTCCCAACTTCACGGAGGCACAGGAGGTCAAAGTGTAAGGCCCTGGCAACACTGCACCCCGGCACTGAGACGGCCTCACGGCTTCTGCTGTCCAGCTGAGCACGCTGTCTCCTCACACTGTCCTACCCACCCTTCCATCCCTTTGTACACGGGGCACATTGAGTCAAGGTCTAAAGTTGTCTCTGTTTCTGAGGCTAACTGTAGTTTTCACTGTTGGACCCAACAGCAATGGGTTCTGGTTCAGTTAGATAGGCACATGGACCCTCACTCTGTGCGTGTGTGTGTGTGTGTGTGTGTGTGTGTGTGTCTGTGTCTGTGTCTGTGTCTGTGTGTGCATGTGTGTCTGTGTGTGTGTGTCTGTGTGTGCATGTGTGTCTGTGTGTGCATGTGTGTGTCTCTGTGTGTGTGTGTCTGTGTGTGTATGTGTGTGTGTCTGTGTGTGTGTCTGTGTTTCTGTGTGTCTGTGTGTGTGTTTTCAGAAAATGCAAGGTGGTGCACACAGCAGGGAAGCAGACAAGGGGTCTTTTCTGTAACCCCACCCTCTGTAATGACAAGAACGCACATCGCAGTCAGCAGGTCGTGCAGGCCTGCTCTATGGCCTCACAGCATGTAAGACAATAACTCTTGAATGAGCCTCTGTAGGACAGGTCAGTACCAGCATCCCGTCCTGCTGCTGGACGTGTAGCACCGCCTATGGCTTTCTGTCCAGGACCTTAGGTGCTGCTATTCCTCATGCTCACAGGTATCTCACCATCAAGGGCTCTGTTTACCACAGCAGTCCTGCCATTATGCCCCTTGCACATTACAGAGAAATGCTACAGAGGGATCCAGCCATTTTCATAGGAGGAGGGAGGAAGGATTTTTATCAGCCCTTTAATCGCATACAGCAAGGTGCAAACCCACAGCATTCAGAATGCTGCATAAAGAAAATGTCCTACCTATGACTTCCAGAATAAAATGATCAGTTCTCAGGCTGAGACATATGGGAATCAGGGATAAAGGACTTGCTTAGCATGTCCCAGGCCCTAGGTTTCATCTCCAGCAGCCAAAAAGGGGGGGGGGGGATTAACGGCAAAACCCAAAACATCAAAAAGCTCACTCCAGGGCTCATCCGAAGTTTGAGTAATAAGAGTGTTTCTGCACACCCATGTCAAGGAGCCCACTGTTCAGGCTTAAAGGGACGGCAAAGCTAACAGTGTGAGAGCTAACAGTGAGTACAGAAGACGCCCACCATAGCTTTCTCCCCTCAGATATTTACAGCTTGAAGTACTTCCCTCAGAGATGATCCTACCAAGATCGGCTAAACCTGTGTCCTTGGTCCAGCCGTATACATGGAGTCTGGCTCCTTGTTTATCAGTATTAATAGCCCTGCCTCTCTGTTCAACCCTGTGTAATAAGCACGCCGAGCTTCTGAGGTTTCTTTATTGAGTGTTCAGACACTCGGCCCTAGCTGTTTCTCCATGTCTGTCTGTCTGTCTTGTCTTCATTCCCTCATCAACTCCTAGCAAGGCCCAAGTCCCTACAGCCATGCAAGTGTATGGCAAGCTACATACCCTGTAGAGCCTAAAAGGCAGGTCCTCCACACATTCAGTCTTGAAAAATTTGCCTCAAGATACCATGTCTCAGAAAACTGCTTGACACTTGGCCTCACCCCACCAAACAAAGGGGAGTAACCTGGGGAAGACACACAAACCCAAAACAGGATTGTGTGGGAGAAGCAACACCTTAGCTCGGTGGTGTGGAGAGGCTGGGGGACCTGTGGTGAGCCTAGGGGCTCAGCCCTCAGCAGGATGGGAATCTGGGTGTATCCAGGGTGGGAAAGAAGAACGTACCGAGAGATTTCTACTTTTGTTAAAAGATCTGGGGTGAATTATTTAAAGGATATTTTTAAATGAAGTCATAAATACTGTGGCAAAAGAAGTATTACAGAGGTAAAAAACAAAACAACAAAAACCCAGAGATTTACTAGACCAAGAACACTCATGGGGAAGAAGGTGGAGTGAGCAGGCTGTTAGGGAAGAGACGGAAGTCATCAGACACTTTCTAGTTACTGACCTACTAACCCTGTCTACTTCTCTTTCTTTTCTTTCTTTTTCTTTTTTTCTTTTTGAGACACCATCTCTTTATGTATCCTAGGCTAGCCCTGAACCCACAATCCTTATCCTATCCCTGCACACTGGGATCACAGATGTGCACAGCATCCTAGCAACTACTTTCAATTCCCCCTCTTGCTGCAAAGCTGACATCCTCCTTTCTGAGCCTTCCAGTAGCTGTGTGTGACCAAGGAACACTTCCAGTAAAGGGCTGGAGCCGGAAGTGCAGTGAAGACTTGTGGCTGGGCTTTTGCCGTCCCTGGAAGTAGGCAGATGGTCAGTCCTGTTTCTGTCTTGGATGCTGAGCGACGCCTGACGGCAAATTACAGTGCAAACATGAATCCTTAGACCAGTGGAACAGAGGGAGAGACTGGGTTACTAATGCTACAGAGGAGCCTGGAACCCGACAGCCAAGCCCTAGTCAATAAGAACTACTAGGCTTTCTATTAAAGCTGAGAGAAACATGAAGAGTCTTTATAATCCTTAGGATGCAAAGTGACACTCCATCACTAACCTATCACTCTCTGGGACAGTGTCTCACTTAAGTTGTCCAGGCTGGCCTTGAACTTGACATTTCTGCCTTGGCCCCCTGAGTAGGTGGGATCACAAGCCTGCACTATTGATCCAGCAACAGTAAAGATGTCTTAAATTTAGAACCGATACCAGATGCTTGGAAATGGGCGGGTAGTGTGTTTACTGCCTGACTCGTAGTGGGAATTCTCAACACCAGCACTGTTGACATTTTGGACCAGAAAATTCTTTGTTAGGACAGGGTCCTAAGCATTGTTTAGCCATACCTGGCCAATAGCGACCACACCTCTTACTAAGCTGTGACAACCAAAAATGTTTCTGAGGGTTACGAAACCCTGCGGGGCAAAACGGGCTTTGCTTTACAGCGCTGCTCTGCCGTTTGACGTCAGTAATGAAGTACAGGTGTTTCTCTGACAACTGAGTTGTAGATGAAGAAACAGCATTCAGAGTGCGGCTGAAAACTGCCTTGCAAACACCAGTAGCTCTCCAGGACCTGCGCCCCACCCCTTTCCTCCCAGAAGCCCCACCCCTTTCCTCCCAGAAGCCCCACCCCTTTCCTCCCAGACGCCCCACCCCTTTCCTCCCAGACAAACCTGGATCTTGAAAGCTCACTTACCCCCGAGGAATGAACACTCGTAGTAGCTGCAGGTACTGTTTATGCTGTGAAGGATGAGGTCGTCGTCAGTTCCTTTCCTTGACACCTGAAAAACCTCACTCAGAGGGATTAGAACAATTCCCTCACTTTCTTTATTAAGAAGCTTTCCCACGGCAACTCCAAAGCAGGTCTGGATGGTTAGCAGCCGTTGCTCGTTAGCTGTCTGGGGTTTGGCTGAATACGCCAACGTGAAGTTGCCCAGCCTGGCTTGGTTTTGCTCGCCGAAAGCGAATGAAATGTTGGGGCTCGTGCTGTACACCACGTTTTTGTAACTCTCCTCACAAGGTCGTCTCAGCAGCTGCAGGGCTCTTACCAGGTAAAAATGAAACGCTTTGAACGGAAAGTTATAGATGTAGCGTCTTCGGGACAGGCCGGCTATCTTCACAGCACGGTTGAATGTGTGGTAAAAGGGACTCTGGTCCTGAGCCTCGGTTACGTAAGCTGTCAGAGCTATTCCATAGGCATCCTTGAAGTTCTTAGGGAGGGAGAGCTGAGCCTTCTGCGCCTCCCACTGGATCCCTGCCTTGTCCCACACACTCTGCAGGAGCTCGTCATTTGCCAACTCCTCACCGTGCATCCGAGGGATATACTTCATTTCCATTCTGCTATTGCACTTCAAATATTCGTCGTCAAACACATTCTCTGCCATGTCTAACACTTCCGCCTGCACCTTTAGAGCAAAAGGAAAGGGCCGCTCTTGAGATCAAACCTTTATTGGATATAACTTTCTCTCACAGTAGTGCGCCCACTTTCCCAGGCCCTTTTAAGTTTGAATTGCACCCCACTGCGTGGACAGCGGAAAGAGTACTTGTCTGTGGACAGGCGCCGGTAGGAATTCGCTATGCAATTCATTCACCTGAGCTGGGTCGGGGGGAGGAGACTGAAGACAGGCTAGCCCAGCCTGGAACAGTGCCCTTGGCTACATTTCCTCCAACTCTTAAGGCCCTTTTGTATAATGCAAAGTATCAAGTGTAAAATACTGCATGTGGTAGAAAATACATCATGACAAATGTCACTTTTCTGTCAGGACACACCCTCTCTTAATGAGACACGGAGAGGACTGACTTCGCACTTTCCGCCCAAGGTAAACGCAGGCGAACTAGGTCCAGCAATCAGAACGCCTTCCCCTTAAAGAAACCCTCTCCTTTAAAACCTCAGCCTCAGGCTAGTAGTGGTGGATTAGGAATTCCAACCGCTGTCTTTGGAGTCCCACCAGGGACCAGGGTTAGGAAGGAGAGCTGTGAAGAAACGGATTGCTCTGACAGAGAGAGGAGGCTGTAAGGATGAGGATGTCCCTGTGAGGGCCACACCTTTCTGTCAACCGCCCACTTGGCCCCTTTGTTTGTATCCATGGAAGACCCACCATCTATGTCGAAGGCCAATGTCTAAACTCATTGCTCACAACCATTAGTTCATCCAGCTATTTGCGGCTTCTTCCTTGGACACTTCAGCTCCGGCTATCACTTCCCCTCCCCACCCCATTTCTCACCCTCACAGACTTCACATGATCTTTCCCGGCACTAAATGTTTCACAAGAATTACCTCACGTGATGGAGGGGGAAGGGTTAACTATCACTAACAGCCCTTTGTTTTAACTGTCTTTTACTTCATTTTATTTTAAAGGTTTAATTATTTTATTGTATGTGTATGAGTGCCGTGTGCGTGTCTGTATGTCACCTCGTGAGTGGCTGAGGCCTGGAAGTTAGGAGACAGTGTAACTAGAGTTCTGGGTGGTTGTGAGCCATGTGGGTGCGGGAACAGAACCCACATCCTCTGTGAGAACAGCAAGTGCTCTTAGCCAGCATCTCTCCTGCCCTTTTCCCTTAAAGATAAGGAAACTAAGACACAGAGACTCTCTTCCACCCTTCTCTTTAGAGATACCGAGATGGTATTCGTATTTGACCCCAGACACTCTGGTTCCAGAGTTTTGTCTTTTTCACCAAAATGTTCTGTTGCTTCTAAAAAATTAGAATGTCCCACTGATGAAGACCACTGACATATACGTCTCACTCTTCAAAGAGTTTAATTTTGCTAAACAAAAGGAAACACTTTACCCATGACATAGCTAAGCAGGCCAGCACCAGAAACTATGACTGACTGTGGGAGCTTCAGCTGGGGCTCACTGAGGCCCCTGCACTCCCGGGTTTGTAGGTCAGTTTCCTGACATGGGGATTTGAGCGTTGGAGATCAGGCCACTGCAGTCTCGAAGCTACAAGATGCCCTTTGCTCGCCAGCACAGAATGTACCAGAGTTCAGTCTGAGTGCCGAGGCTTGATTTATCTCGAAGACAACAACATAAGACATTGGACCCGAAAACACCTCCCACATCCCTCACGGAGTATCGGAATCCAGCCAGTGTGCTCCTGTCTTTTCCCTGTGCCCCACAGAGCAGTCTTCACATGTCTAATTTTAGACAGCGAGCCTTTCTGGCCAGACACCACAGCTGGTGTGTGTTCTGTACAGTGCGTGCCTTGCAGTGGCACAGCTCCTGGTGCTGTCACCATTGAGGACAATGAATGAATGAATGAGGAGGAGTAGGTACAGAAAGTTGTGTGAATGAGCTGATGGTGTCTTCCTCTGACATAGCCACCAGAACAAAAGCTCATAGCAAGGAGAGTTAGCTACCAAGAATTCATTTCAAATACGTGGATGTGACCTTGGTGTTTCAGAAGAGAAACCAATTAAATGGAAAAGCATTAATAAAAGAAGTATGGTAAAAGGATGTGTTGCAAAGCAATACATAAAAGGCAAGTTAAAACCACATAAGGCACCACTTTCTACCCACTGGCATGAGAATAATGACCAGAACAAAACCAAGGGCAGAGCAGGAAAATCACAAGCAAAGAGGAGGAAGGCAGCTGAGCTGAGCCCTGAGCCCTGCTTTGATGGAGCGCAGCCAATATGGGAGGCAGCTTAGCAGTACCTCAAGGAGTTCAACTTGAAATTATGATATGACCCAGTGAGACTCTAGAAATACGGCAAGTGAGACATCCTCTCACAATAATGTGCAATTCTGTCATGCGCAGCAGCGCAGCCCTGGCCAACTCACATTCACTTACATAGGTAGTACTAGGTGTACAACCACATGTGTAAGTGAAGCCGGTCGTTTGCTACTCTGTGGGTTCTTCTCCCCATATCCACCCCTTTCTTCCTCTCTTTCAACCCCTTAAACTGGAGAGGAGAGAGAAAAGGATTGAGGGGAAAGGAAGCAACTTCAGCATGATGAAGGCGTTGAGCTCCTTGGGGGGCAAGTTTCTTCACTATCAGGATATCTAATGTCTTCTCCCTGTTTCTGCTTTGCTTGTGACTACAAACACAACCAACAGCAAAAAACCAACCCCCACCCCCCGCCGCCTCTCGGGGCCCTAGCATTTCTATACCTCAGAAAAGTTCCCAGAAGTCCCAACATCACACAATCACAGAAACTATCCACCACTGGCAAAGTCACGCCCGTGCTACAGCAGAAAGTAAATCACAATCAGCTGCTGTGGACAGTCTGAAGCAGCCCGCATCCCCACCCCTGGGAGTAAAACGAAAACATGTTCCTATAGTGTTTGTGTCCTTTAAAGAAACCAACATTCCAACATTGTCACTACATCTAAGTGCTAGGTATACAAGTAAGTCCTGCATAAAGCTAGCAGGAGTGTGTCTTTCTGTCCCCAGAGAGCATAGGCGTATAGGAGAGAATGGGAAACACTCACACAGAAGCCCACACGCAGATGCTCACCGCAGTTCTGTTTATGGTTGCCATACAGTGCAACAACCCAGATGCTGACTGGTAAACAATAATCACGCAGCCCTGGGATGGCGCTGGTATTCATTAATGAAAAGAATGAGATACTACGACATGCCACAACTCGGATGAGCTTTGAAAACAGCATGCTAAGCCAAAGACACCAAGCACAAAAGACCATACGCTGCAGGACTCCACTCGGCTGAAATGTGCACACGTCTCGATGGTTGCCAGAAAGTGGAGGGAGGGAACTGGGCCGGGAACTGGGGCTGACCTCCAGTATGCAAAGCGGCTCTTCAGAGCACTGTGAAATGCTTTGCGACTCCAGTCACTGCTGGACATCAATGAGGCGTGTGCTGTGAACTGTTTTAAGGGTGTCTCAACTATATACCTATATGTCTTAACCAATAACACCAATAACACCAGGTGTAGGCAACAGAGTACACGATGGTGATTTCTAGAGTCCAGAAGGTGGGTCAAACTCTAAACATGGATACAATGTTTTCAGTTTGAGGTAGCTTAAAGAAGGCAACTGAGATACCAGCTTCATACCACACATAAAATATGTTACAGCTTTTAAATACTGAACAACAATAAAATGATAAAGTCTCTGTCAGTAAAAAGACAAGGGGATAGTTGTTACACAGTTTAATAACAAGCCTGGACTCATACACTGTGGCATTGTTTGGAGAACACATGATATGTCCAGAATATTTATTGACATGGAAATGCTGGCCAGTCTTAGTTATAGGCAAGGTTAAAATACCATCCACAGGATTGATATATTTTTAATTAAATTATTATTAACCATGTAGGCTATCTGCACAATCCCCCAGGAGTCTCTCCCTCTGAGTGAGGGAGTTTGTGGTTGAATTTTTCTCTCTTCTTGGCTCAATCTTAATTTTTTAACTTTCTACCCTTACCATGTGTAACCTGCAAAACGGAGGAAAAGCTGCTTCCAACAAGTTACTTTGCTGGTCCTGGATCCTCTCGGTCCACAGAGATTCCTCACGCGGTGTTACAGGGCTCCCATCCCAGTGAGCGCGAGTTTCCCATTCCCACATTACCTGGAAGACGTCCATTAGAACCATGGCTGCCAGCAGCGTGGTGACCAATTCAAAATGTCCCATCTTCATTTTTCTCTTCTAGATTAGAAGGAAAAAGTTTAATTCAGTAGACTTAAGGAAAAGGGTTTAGGGAAGCAGAGCAAGATATCGTGGTGTTATATTTTTTTCATTGTGGACAGCTATTGTGGTGGTCAAAGTGATTATCAAGTACATACATTTGTGTAAGAGGCATTCGGTCTTATCTGGATGTCTAACGGTTTGTTCTAGAGATGACAATGTGAAACTACAGAGAACTTTAGTGCTTCCAAGATCTGATCTGTCTACCTCCATATAACTCTAGACAGATTTCTCCCCCCAGAGATATTTTTCCCCATCTTTAAATGTCCCTTGAGCACACACAGGAAACAGCACAAACTAAACCAACACGCTCTTACACTGATTCCCAGTTTCTGAGAACCGTCTAGAAACTTTCCCATGCGAAGCTTCGGTTCTTCCGTTCGCTTTGCAAGTTAGAGCCTGCCCATTTGGGTGGGAGCAGAGACGTGAGGTCAGCATCCACACAAAGCCGATTGCCTGAGGTGACCTCCGTCCTCCAGCTCATCACAGTCAACACAAGCCAGAGGCTAAGCCAGTGTGGAATGTCCTGACTTAGGAACAGAGCCCTTCGAAGGCAGTGATTCTAACAAGATTCTACCGTTCTCCTGGCCCCGCTCCGGTATTTGTGGCAGCGTAAGGGATAGACGGGAGGGCAAGAATCCTCGCTGGCTGAAGCTTCCAGGGTCATTAACCAACTCAATTAAGTGACACCCCCGGTCTCTCACATACGTACGCTCCAACCAAGCTGACATTGCTGTAACTCAGACGAAGCCTTTATTTTCTCCTGTTACCAAACATCACAGTCTAGATTCTGAAAGAGGCACTGAACAGCACAGGGGAGGGAGGGAAGGAACGACAGTCTTTCTGTAATCCATTCTGGTACCAGGTTCCTGTCTTTCTTCAAAAGCAGTCCTTTTCTATAGCCCTATTAAAATCTCTGTAGTTATCTTAAGATGCTACACTGTGTCATACCTCCTTCTCCTAAAACCTAAGGAATACACATGGGCAGCATGTGCCAAGCCAGCTGTGGGCCAGGGTTTCCCTGGTCTTCCTTTCTGTAGTCTGGGTACAAAGAAATCAAAATGTTTACCTGGCGTTTGTGCCTTTGCAGGACGTTTAAATGATGCCCCGACTCAAACCGATTCCCACTCTCAGCTGGGGTGATCTTCCCTCCAGGACAGGATGTTGTTGACAGTGAGAGCTGCCTGCCTGGGAATGCCTTTCTTTTTATAACACCCCTTGCGGTAGCTTGGCCCATTACCCGACCTGTCCTGCTATTTATATCCGGTCCCCACTCTCTATCCACTGTTAACGCTTTAAATCTCCAAGAGGTCTGTGAATCCACAGCAATGCCCCTGCCACGGAGCACGCTCGGATCTGAACTCAGCCCTGAATTCCCTTGGGTGGGGTGGGGAAGGCAGTGGTCACTTCCCAACAATTGAGCCTTGGCCACTCACATGCCAGAGGGAAGGCTGGGCTGTCCATTATGAGAGGACACCCACGGCAAGGGGGTTTCATTTGTTAAACAGGGATGGAGATCTCCACTCAACCAGCTGACTGCATTTCAGGTACTGCGCCAGGCGTTTGAGATACACCAAGGAGCAGAGTACTGACTGAAGAGCACTCACAATCTAGTGAACCACTGTGTGCCTGGACACAGCCAGGTGACAGCTGCTCAGAATAAACAAACACCGCGGAAGTCCAACAGGAACGCTGGTAGGAAGGGAGCTGGTAAGGCTGGCATCTAGAGCGCTTTGGGATAAGACACAGTGCTGGCTAGTTTTCTGTCGCCTTGACTCCAGCTAGAGTCATTTGGCTAGAGAGAACCCCAATTGAGAACATTTCATTAGTACATTAGTACATTTCATTCATTGGCTGGGATCAACCCGGCTCACTGTAGGTTGTTCTAGTCCCGGGTGCTATAAGAAAGCAGACTGAGCGAGCCTGGAGGAACAAACTGGTAAGCACCACTCCTTCCTGGCCTCTGCATCAGTTCCTGCCTCCAGGTTCCTGCCCTGCTTGAATTCTCGCTCTAAACTCCCTTAGTGACATCAGGACAAGGACAGGATGAAATACACTCCTTCCTCCCCAGGTTGCTTTTGGTCACAGTGTTTTTTTCATTTTCTGAGACAGGGTTCCTCGATGAACCTAAAACGACTTTGCTAGGCTGGTGGCTCCAAGGACCCTCCTGTCTCTGCCTGTCCCTGCCTCCCCCACACTGGGATTTATAGGTGCACATCAGCACTCCTGATTTCTGTGTGGGCTGGGGATCTGAACTCAGAACTTCACGCTCACACAGCAAGTGCTTTGCATCTCCTACCCTCTCATCTTTCTTTTAAACAAGAAATTTGTCTTTGGGGCCTGAGCTATGCCTCGCCAATTGAGAATACTGACTGCTCTTCCAGAGGAAACGGGTTTGGTTCCCAGAACCCAAATGGCATCTGATAGTGGTTTGAATGAGAATAGCTCCAATAGGCTCCTATATTTGAATGTTTAATCCCAAATTGGTGGAACTGGAAAGACTAGGAGGTGTAGCCTCATTGGACGGGATGTGCCACTGGGGATGGGCTTTGAGATTTCAAAAGCCCACACACCAGGCCTAGTCTCTCTGTCTGCTTCAAGCTTGTGGATCAGATGTGAGCTCTCAGCTACTGTTCCAGCACCATGCCTAGCTGCCTGCTGCCATGATCCCTGACATAGACTCTAACCCTCTGGACCCATTTGTTACAGAAGTCCCGAAGAATCTGGTGCCCTCTTTTGGCCTCCACGGGCACTGCAGGCATATAGTGCACAGACATTTATACACATAAAATTACAAAAACAAAAAACAGAAACTGGTCTTTAAATTACTTATAGGTCTTTAAATTACTGTCATAGGTATTCTAATCAATTCTGTCCCACGTAAGGGGAAACTGAAGAGCGTATAATGACACTGAGTTTGCACGTCATGATTCATTTATCTGGCGTTTGCTTTTTCCCGTGTGCATTGATTCAAATGTTGTATGCCTGCTACCTTAGTTTCTTATACCTGATTTGTTACCTGTGACCACATACAAACTGCCATTCTCATCCGTGGCATCAAGGTGATGTCTGTGGCTCTTTTGTTTATTGGTGTGATTGATATTCTGATTAAAACATGCATTTACTTCCAGAGACTGAGGAGGCTCGCCCCAGGAGCAGATTTAGCAAAGGCAGCAGGAGCAGAGAGCAAGGGGGCCCAGATTCCACAGCTGGGCAGCTGCTGACTGAGGTCCTGAGGAAGAGCCTTCTCAAACCTGTGCCTGCTTTCTGTTGTGGCTTGCAGGGAGACCTCATGAGCCAACTCTTTAACCAAACCCACTCCTTCACATTTGATTTCTATGTGTTCTGTAAGTTTAATGTTAAAATAGCTCCCGCTTTATTAGAGCGGAACGATTCATCCTGTACTATTCTATACAGACTAAGGTCTTGATTTCAAAAGAAGAACCAACAATGCACTTACACACTTTGTGGTACAGAGTTAGAGTCTCTGTCAGAGATCAGCAGGAAAGCTTCAGCAGAAGGCCACTCATTGACTTCATGTATACTTAACCTAGTTGTAATAAGCAATATACTTTATTCGATGTCTAAGATAAAGCCTTCCCAGAATGCATAAAGTATTTATATAAACCATAACATTCATTTTAATTTATTTGAAGAATTGCGCTCTCTCTCTCTCTCTCTCTCTCTCTCTCTCTCTCTTTCTCTCTCTCTCACACACACACACACACACACACACACACACACATACAAAACCATCCAGGCTTTTCATGGTGGGTTTTAGTCTAAATTTGGGTGCCTGGGGGGTGGTAAAAGTTACATAGGCTTTTAAAGTTCACAATATTTCAGTAGCCATATACAAAATAACTGGCTTCATCATGACACTTTCACAAGTGCAGATAATGTACCTTGTTTATATTTACCCTCATTCCCCCTTCTTATAAAAGCAAAGCTATTTATAATAACACTTATAATTCTATATTTTGGTTCCAATGTCCATCCTCTAATAAGTGGATAAACAGAGAGTATTATTCAATTGTTAAAAATAAGAAGTAATGATGTATTTACATCGCATGACGTATCTGCAGGAACAGAGCATAAGGATGGTGTCTTCAAAGGTGTAAGAGGGACTGTGGAAGACTGCTGATGAGTGTGGCTCCTTTCCAGGGCCATGGACGAGGCATCAAGGACGTTTTCCTGGGAATTCTGCACCCACCTCCTCCCTTCACCAGAGACCCTGTCACTCACTAACCTACAGTCCCCACAGCTTTGCCTTTCTCTGTGTCGCTTAACTATCATCATGGAATCAGAGCTGTCTTTGGTGACTGACTTCCTAGCATTCCTAATGCTCTGAAATTGCATGTGTGCTGTGTGTCAGAAGCTCTAAAGATGGTCTCACATGCACTGGGAGTTCAAGCTGCCTCCATCCCAAATGCTAGGTTTACAGGCTGGGTTTTCAGACATATGCCACTATTCCCAGATAAGAACTATACGTTTTAATTGGAAAAATGTTGTAGTGTGTGAATACTGTCTCAAAGGGAGCTGTTTAAAAAACAAAAATAAAGATAACTTGTATTTACTTTATTTCCTATTAGTGTGTGAAAGCACAAACGTGGGTATGCTGTGGCATGTACATATGCCAGTGACCACCAGGGGGCAGCAAAAGAACATGCTCTCTCCATTTCATAGGCTGCTCTTGGTTGAAATAAACTGGAAAGTCTTACTCAAGGAGGGGCTGTAACAATCTGTTACAGAGATTGCCAGACTGCAGAGAGAGGGAAGATTGCCAGCCTGCTTCCCTGCCCGGCATAGTTGGTGGGTTCTCTGTTTGAGTGAACCTAGGAAAGGTGACAAAGGTGGGGGTGGGGGGTAAGGTGGTGGGGAGCCAGCTTCCAGTCTTCTATGAGAAGACAGCCAGGAAGAGAAGGACACTCGTGTAGAGGTTATGGGACAGCCAGCCAACCGATAATAAAGTTGAAAGGGAACGAGTGTAGGTTCCCAGGACCAAGAAACACATTCTAACTAGAACCTCCAATGACCACACTTGCAGTGACTTCCAGGCAGCACACAGCCACCGCTCTCTCCTAAGACCCAGAGGGGGCAACAGAAACCAAGGACAGAGCACCCACTCAACAAAGACAAGACCAGATATCAGCACCTAGAATATCATTGCAGACTGAGATGCCTAGTTAAACTCCCAGATAAAGACACACCACCACCCAGGACAGCATGTCTCCACTAAAGCCCAGCAACCCTACAAGAGCAGGGCCTGAGAAATGTTATGTAGTCGGAGTACCAGACAAGGACTTCAAAATAACCTTCATGAATGTTAGAGGTCCTCAATGAGGAAATGAATAAGTCCCTTAAAGAAACCTATGAAAACACAAACAATGTCACAAAATGAAGAAAACAGTTCAAGACCTGAAAGCAGAAATAGAATTGATAAAGAAAACTCAAACTGGGAAACTAGAAATGAAACACTCAGGAACTCAAACAGAAAACTCAGAGGCAAGCTTCACCAATGGAATACAAGAGATAGAAGAAAGAACCTTGGGCATTGAAGACAAGACAGAAGAAAAGGATACTTCAGTCAAAGAAAATGTTAAAAAATTTAAAACTGCTGGCACAAAACATCTAGGAAATCAGGGAAAGTATGAAGAGACCAAATCCAAAGATACTAGAAATAAATGAATGAGAAGAAACCCAGGTCAGAGGCATAAGAATATATTTTCAACAAAATAATAGAAGAAAATTTCCCCGACCTAAATAAGAGAGTTCTATCAAGGTACAAGAAGCTTAGAGAGCACCAAATAGACTAGGCCAGAAAATAAAGTCCCCTCAGCACATAACAATCAAAACACTAAACTTACAGAACAAAGAAAGAATATTAAAAGCTGCGAGGGCAAAATTCCAAGTAGCAACTTATCGGCAGACCTTCTAGAACAACATCTCACTTCTCGAAGGAGTCTCTAATCTCAAAGTGTCTTTATTTGCAGATGATATGATAGTATACATACATGGCCCTAAAGATTCTACCAGGAAATTCCTACAGCTGATAAACACTTTTACTAAAGTGGCTAGATACAAAATTAACTCACAAAACTCAGTAGCCTTCCCACACACAAGTGGCAAACAGACTGAGAAAGAAATTAGAGAGACGTCATCTTTCATGATGGCCTCAGCAATATATCTTGGGGTAGGTAACTCAGCAAGTGACAGATGTGTATGATAAAAAAAAAAACTCTAAGATGCTGAGAAGAGAAATTGAAGATCTCTGAGGATGGCAAGATCTGCCATGCTTACAAATTGGTAGGATTAATATTGTAAAAATGGCCATCCCACCAAAAAGCAATCTACGGATTAAATGCAATCTCCGTCAGAATTCCAACATGATTCTTACATTTCTAAAAACAATTTTCAGCTTCATATGAAAGCGTGCAGTCACAGGTACACACACACACACACACACACACACACACACACACACACACACACACACACACAGCGAGAAGAGCTAAACGATCCTAAATGATAAAAGAGCGGCTGGATGCATCATCATCTCCATTTCTTTTTTTTTTTTTCTTTTCTTTTTTTCGGAACTGGGGACCGAACCCAGGGCCATCATCTCCATTTCAAACTGTACAACGGAGCCATAGTCATAGTCACGGCATGTTTTAAAATTTATTTTTATTTTACTGGCACAAAACAGATATGTAGATCAATGGAACAGAACTGAAGAGGCAGAAATACATCCACACACCTGTGGGAACTGAAGACAACCTCTATGTCCATTGGTGGATGAATGGATAAAGAAAAACATGGTACATTTAGACAATACAATATTGCTCAGTCATAAAAAATGAAAATTTCAGGTAAACGAATGAAATTAGAAAAAAAAAATGTGAGTGATGTAACGTAGACCCAGAAAGACAGTCACAGCACATATTCACTTAGATGGGTGTTAGCTGTTAGGTCGCTGAGAAGCCACGGTCCAGAGAACCACAGAAGTTAGGTAACCTGAGAGTAAGGGCTTCCAGTTTGGGATTCCCTATGGGAGCGAGCGTCTGCGTCTCTGCGCCTGCGCACTTCTTGCGGTTTTTCTTTGGCCCCTTTTCTTGTTTGGTAGTTTTGCTACATTCCGACTTGTTTGGCTTTGATTTATTTTATCATTATTCTTTAGATTCCTGTTTTTCTAAGGAGAGACAAAAAAAAGGTGTGGATCCGGTTGGGAGCAGAGGTGGGGAGGAACTGGGAGGAACATGGATGGGAACCCGTAATCAGAATATGTTGTGTTTTAAAAACTCATTTTCAATAAAAGGAAAAAAGCTGGAGCGAACCTTTGTCCTCCCTTGGCTTCTGCTGATTTCCCGTGTTAGAAGCATCGTTTCTCCCCCTAAGAGACCTTGAGGATTGTTTAGCTTTCTCCTCAAAAACAAAGGCAAAAGAAAAAACAAAAGTAAAACAAAAACTTCCAGGTGCCAAGGAATTCCTGAGGTTACCAGGCGGCTTCTCACAATTCCAACAACTCTCTCTGATCTAGAGAAAGGAGGCCCTTTTCTCTTACCTAGAGCCTTCTCCTTATTCTTAGCACCACGCTGGACAAGCTATTCCCTCTTCCTCTCTCTGATGAACTTCCTTGTTCTGGTATTTTCTACCTTTTCTCCCCTGTCTAAACCACTAGCAATTTACTCTTCAAGCTTAATGTAGCTATAGTTATAAACAGAGCTGACTTTCACCAAGGCAGAGAAAGAGTATCCATTCAAAATATTTTACTATCACTCCCGGTGTATACTGTATACTGTATAAACACCGTGTATACTGTAATGATGCTACCTTATTATATCTAAGATATGGGTGCTTTGTTAATGTACTGAAATGTGAACATGGTTAAAATTTTGTATACAGTCTCAACTGGCCAGACGACTGAGTAGTTAGAGTGCTCACTGCTAAGCCTGATAACTTGAGTTTAATTTCAAGGACTCACATGATGAGGAAGCCAATTCCTGCAGGGTGTCCTCTGACCTCCACAGAGCCATGGTGCTAATTCTCGAGAAGACACACACACACAACTACTACTACTACTACTACTACTACTATTACTACTACTACTACTACTACTACTACTACTACTAATAATAATAATAATAATAATAATAATAATTTTAAAAGCCTTCTACATAATTCCAGTTCCAAAATAATTTTCAATAAAAGAATTTTTTTTTTTAGTGTTTTTCAAAGATAGCCTTGGCTGTCCTGGAACCCACTCTGTAGATCAGGCTGACCTCGAACTCAGAAATCCCCTCACTCTGTAGACCAGGCTGGCCTCAAACTCAGAGATTTGCCTGCCTTGTGTTGGGATTAAAGGTGTATGCACCAGGCCCAGCAAAAACTTGGACAATACATGAATCACTACAAAATTTAAGTCAATCTTATGTGTGGAACTTATTTTCTTTCTTAACGTCGCTTGTTTCAAAGACACTTTTAAGCACGAGTTCTATAGTACATTACTTTCCTATTTCTTCTCTCCATGTCTCTATGGCAAACAGTTGCCAACACAGAAGCATGTAACTGAAATCCTCAGTGAGAAATCCCCACTCAACAGAACACCTGTGGCACAAATTTTAAGTCCAGTTTCTAGTTTTTGAAACTGAATTCAGCTTTTTCACATCCTTACTCTAAGTTTCGAGTCTTGTCTTCCTAACTAAATCATAATTTCTCCAACTTCTTTGCCCACTGCTTGCCGCTTAACCAGCACCAGCTACAAAGAATACATTTGAGCTGCACGTGAGAGAATTTCAGTCAGCCATGTTTTTAGATCTTTCTGGGTTTTATCAAGTGCAGCATGTACGTACTAACACCCTAACAAGCCTTTATAATGGCTAATCCAGTACGCCTGACCCACAGTGTTTTAGTGCTGGAGAACATACCCAAGGCCAGCAAACACTCCACCAGTAAGCCAGATCCCCAATTCCTGAGCCACGAATGCTGAGGTAGCAGTAAATGAAACATATATTGCTCCAGGGAGCTAAGGGGAAGCAGTCAATCAGATAGTGAGTTAGCGGGGAGATAAAGAAAAAGCACTGTGGAATGAGCAGGATTAGAAGTATGCAGTGTAGGGACTGAGGGCATTTTGTATTAAATAGAGTGGGTCAAGTGAGGTTTCCCAAAGGGCCTGATCTAAGCAAATGGAGGGAGGGCGGGAGGGAGGGAGGGAGAGAGGGAGCTGAGGTTTCATGGAGGAAAATTACTTCCATCCAGAGGAGATCTGTAACTACCTCTCCAGCTCCCAGTCACCACACACCTACTGAGAGGACTCTGATGGGACCTGGTGAAGAGGAAATTGAAAGGTTTCAGGACCTTTAGTTTTATTTAATTTTTAGTGCTGTGATTGGTTTACTGGGAACCTCTCGAGGCTTGGAACAACAGAAGTATCTGCATCTATTTTTGAACTTGACATTTCATGAAGTCTAAATATAGATCAATTATCTGTGATGAAAGTTTGGTATGGGAATTGGGGATTTAGCTCAGTGGTAGAGTGCTTGCCTAGCAAGCGCAAGGCCCTGGGTTCGGTCCCCAGCTCCGGAAAAAAAAAAAAAAAAAAAAGAAGAAGAAGAAAAGAAAGTTTGGTATGCAAATGCTAAGAGCTGTCAGTATAAAATCTTGAAGGATTTCAAACACAGTAAGAACGTATGTGCCCTTTAGATTCAATGGTTTAAATAAGAAAATTAGTAATACTAATTTCACTTCTTTCCTCCTCTTTCTCCTCTTCCTTTTCCTCCTCCTTCAAATGTGGCTCCGGGACAGATTTTTTTCCTTTGGTTTGTTGAGATAGGGTCTCTGTAGTCCTGGCTGGTGTGAAATTTGCTATGTAGATCAGGTTGGCCTCTTGGGGCAGTCTCCAGCTAAACTCAAGTACTGGGATTGTAGGCGTGAGCTACCACCTGACTCAGAAAGTTTCAAAATACCCAGGTAGCTAATGTTTTTGTTGTTGTTTGTTTGCTTTGTTTTTGTTTTTTTGAGAGTCTCTTGTAGCCCAAGCTGACTTCCAATTTGTCTTATAGCTCAGGATGTGCTTGAATTTCTCATTCTCACCTCCTCTGCATCTCTGCCCTGCCGCTGCCCCTGCTCCTGCCCCTGCCCCTGCCACAGCCTCTGCCTCTCCAGTGTTGGGATTGCAGGCATGTGCCACAGAGCCTGCTTTATGCAGTCCTGTGGATCAAACCCAGGGATTCCTTTATGCAAGGCAAGCCCTTCCCCACCTGAGATTCCTTTCTAGCTTCTTTTCTGTTTGGGGTTTGTTGTTTGTTTGTTTGAAACTCCTCCTGCTTCACCGTGCCTAGGATACTATGGTTCTTTTATTCAGTGCTGTGGGCAGGCCAGGCAGTGAGTGGAGTGCAGGAGGTGTCAGATGCCGAGGCCTGTTCCTGCCAGGGCTTCCTGGGTCGTTTATGCGTTTTTGGAATGCCATCTGGGCGTGGCCTACCACAGGAAGTCCAGGCTTCCCTGCTAGACACTATCTTCCAGGTAAGCCTCAGGTCCGTAAGCCCTTGTCCATCCACCGCATGTGGCTGTAAGTTACAATATGCATACCATGAAGAGCTGGAAAGTCCTTAGTTCACAGAGAAATTCTGAACCGCTCTTCCAGTGGGTCTCTCACAGGAAAATGTGGATGGATGTACAACGGGGTTCGCTGTGCACATGAAGACTTCCATATCTCGTGGAAAGAGGTGAGTTATAACCACGCATGCCTCAAGGAAGGACGAACTGGAAGAATGTGGAGGCAGGTTCCCCACAAGCCTGCGCTATCAGGGCCACAGACTGAAGCAAGCCGGTTCCTTCCTCTTTGATCCCCACAGTCTCTTCTGTTGTCTTCTTCAGTTCAGCCTTTTTCTTGCTTTTTGTTTGTTCGTTTTTAAGACATCGTTTTTCTGTATAGCCCTGGCTGTCCTGGAACTTACTCTTTAGACCAGGCTAGCCTCAAGTTCAGAGAGTGCTAGGATTGAAGGAGTGAATGACAGTATCGGGTTCCACTTTTACCATTTTTATCTGAAAAACCATTTCTTTCTCCATAGAGTACAAAATGGGGTGGAAAACAAGAAATGGCAACTTGTGTTCAGCTGTAAGATGTCTGAAAACGACAGGGACCGAGGACAAAGCCAGGGGGAGGCAGGACCTAATTTATCCTAGGTACCTTCTAGATAAGAGCTGACCAGGCAAAGAAAGAAGCTTTCCCTTTCAGCCAGCACCCTGTCTTCTTTAAGGCACTATTAAATAAGTGAACCATTGCACAGCCTGAAGGAAAGACTGAGCTCTTCCCTGCACTTCGGTGGTGTTGTAATCAAATGGGCAATTACTGCCTCTGTCCCCAAAGCTGGAAACCCCCAAGAAGTAACTTGTGGGAACGTCGGCCAAACTTAAAAGAAAACTAAAGATAACTTACTGCTTTTTAGAACTGTGTTCCCCTCTGAAACAGGAAACCTTAACTTTTAGAAGAGAGGAAGTAAATCTAGCAGGCAGGGACAATCCCTGTGTGTGAGGGTGGCAGACGGTGACCAGCCTGGGTCTGGGAGCACTGGCTTAGGACCAATACTTGCCTGCCCCCCCCCCCTTTCCCCTCTCCCTGCCCCTCCCTCTCCCCCCTCCTTCTTTGCCTCCCTTTTCCATTTTATTTCACACAGGGTAAATGAGGGGGAAGACTGACAACAGACTTGGCTCCTGATTTAAAGGACCTCACAAAGTGAACTGTCACCATTTTAGCATCTATAGGAAACCAAGTTCTAATTCCTTAAGGACTGACTCCCAACTTAAGATTTCTTGCACCTGACTGCACCCACAGTCCCTCCGCCCTTTTGTGCTAGTGAGATGTATCTAATTAGCTCTGTAGGCCTCATTTCTTTGTCAAGCAAGTGCAAACTTCAGAGCTGAGTCTTACGCAATCGCCTGTGTTTTCTCTGAACTAAACTTCAACCCTTAACTACGCAACGTTGCTATTTCCTTTTCTACGTTGTTAAGTCACTTAGTTCTTTGACTTAGCTGCCCATACAATCTGAAGCGGCCTGAACACACAGTTAGACAGCTCAGTGGTAGACAAAGGATGGCACATCTTTTTCTTCTGAGATCTCTGCACATGGGAAAGCAAACTGAGAACAGATAGACAAAAAGCCACTTCCAGGTTTGTACTTAGAAAATACAAGAAAGGCTCAGGTGATACTCTTTTAATGTTAAGGCCAAGAAACAACCTTAAAAACATTTGTAGGTGTTAAGAAACAACAACAAAACTGCAGACCAGGAGTGGGGTTGCATGTTAATCCCAACATTCAGCAAGTCTCTGTGAGTTCGAGGCCAGCCTGGTGAATGCCAGGACAGCCACGGAGGCTGAGGCAGGAGGATTATGAGTATGAGGCACAGTCAGGACTATGATAAGAAAAAGAGAGAAAGGAGGAGGGGACGGAAGGATCAAACTAAAAGAGCCAGGACCTCTGTTACTTCTTAAGCAAGTGTGTGCTACGATACCCCACCCTCTCCACAAACTAAAAACACACAAAAACAACAAAAAACAAAGCAAAGCCACAAGTCGCTTCTCTTTAAAAATTTAACTCAGCACCCAGGGAGAAAAAGCCGTAACTATAGCAACATACGGGTTCTGCAGTGGCCGGGACTGTCCCGCGCTCTGCTCTGCGTATAAATAGATGGGAAATCTCTTTTACTTTTCTCACCTTCTAAGTGATTAGGGTATTTTTGCCCCAAGAAAATAGAAAGATCGAGATGAATATGTCTGAGCCTATGCATGAATCCGCAGTGACTGATTCCTAAAATTGTGACGGTTATCAAGTCTCTAAGTGCTAATGTATGCATTCTACCAACTTTCCATCTACCTAATTCTTAGAGTAACACACTAGCTAGACCATACACACGCACGTGACAAAAGGCATTCAGGGACATCGAAGCTCTCTTAAAAGTGACAGCAAGTGTTGATTTTACTGTATTTTCAAATGTTTTAGAGTATATCAACTCTATGCCTTACTATTATGTCCCTGTTTCGCTGTGTGTGTTTTAAAACTAAGCAGCTGGAGCACTAAACTGAAACAAACAAAAAACAAAAAACAAAAATGGCCAAGTGCAGATTCCAGCCCAGCTGTTTTCTAGCCATGTGCGGCGTTGTACATGGGTCTTTCTTCTGTACACACACACATCAAGTAGGGACAGTGGGTCCCCTCACTGTACTATGGATGAGAGAAAGGGAGAGGGAGAGGGAGAGGGAGAGGGAGAGGTGAGCATATATTGGGCACAAAGTAAATGTGAAGAGGAGAGGAAAGGTCTGGCTAAAAGAAAGTGGTTTGGGAACATTTCAAACTGAAGTGCAGGGAAGGGCATCAGAGGACCAGGACGGGGGCCTCTGTGCCTGGGAAAGTGAACTCTTTTTTTCTTTTTCTTTTTTTCTTTTTCTTTCTTTCGGGGCTGGGGACCGAACCCAGGGCCTTGCGCTTGCTAGGCAAGCGCTCTACCACTGAGCTAAATCCCCAACCCCGAAAGTGAACTCTTTTTTTTTTTTTTTTTTTTTTTTTGGTTCTTTTTTTCGGAGCTGGGGACCGAACCCAGGGCCTTGCGCTTCCTAGGTAAGCGCTCTACCACTGAGCTAAATCCCCAGCCCCGAAAGTGAACTCTTAATGTGGACATAAGGAAGTGATATGGGGGCCTAGAGAGATGGCCCAGCTGTGGAAAGCACTACTGTTCTCGCAGAGCACCTTGGTTTGACTCCCAGCACCAACATGGCGGCTCACAACTGTCTCTATGCCTGCTCCTGGACTCTAGGCATAGGACATGCACTTGGTGCACAGACACACATGCAGGCAAAATACTCATACACGTAAAAAAATAATTAGCAAAACCTTCGAAAAGAAAATGACACAAAGGTGCTGACTTTCGACCTGGGCACCAAGGCATGCCCAGCCACAAACATCTTCACAGAGCTCATGGCTGAGCGGCTGCCACACAGGACCCTGGCTTAACACCTGGGAATGGTTCTAGCAACCAGTCACACGAGCTTGGTGATCCACAGCTCCCAGTCAGGAGAGCGTTTCTGCACTGACCGCCTTTATTTCAGGTAACTTGTAGAATTCCCTTTAACCTCGGCACCCCTTCCCTATAAAGTCATGCACAGTGTGAATGTCTTTGGATCACCCTTTCAGAGCTGTCTGACCCCATTTCCACAGATTCCAATCATTAGGCACCATATAAAGTCCTTGCAATGGTTTCTAGGTTTAAACTAGTGGTCATCACAAACACTATGCTATCTAATTTTGAAACTTTTTGAGCTAACTCCCCTCACTTCCTCCCTTAATGGTAACATCATTTGTAACCATGATGCAATTCCCCAGAGCAGGGAATGAACAGCAGTGCCACTAGGATCTGATCCAGGACTCCTCGGTGTAACAATCCTTCCCGACAGATATGAACTTAATAAGGTGATCAAAGTGTTATCAGTAAGTCATTCAAAGTCACAGCGCTCGATACAACACTTAGAAGAAAACGTCATTTCATAATTCTCTTGTTAAAAACAAGCGTATTCTGGGAGGACATTCTAAAACACTGTTTGATACTCTTTAGAAGCATCATTTCTACATTTTAGTCTGCATGCACCTGGTGTGTATGTAATAATAAACACATGCAAAGGCGTGTTCATGTCAGTGTAGGCACACATATGCCACAGCACACACATGGAGGACAGCCCCGAGGGCTGCTCCTTGCTCTCCACTGTGTTTGAACAGGACGTCTTGCTGTTCACAGTGTGTAGTCTGGACTAGCTGGTTTGTGAGAATCGGGATTCTCCTCCCTCTGCCTCTAATCTCGACGTGGGAGCACTCAGGTTACAAAGGACCACCTACTTCCTCTGGCTTCGTGCTCTTGAGATCCAAACTCAGGCCAACTGCTTTACCCACTGAGCCAACTCTATGGCCCTGTCTGTCTGACTGCCTGTCTTCCTTCCTTCTCTTCCTTTTACTCTTTAAGAGTACAAATTATCTTATTATCTTTTGTGTGCATGCTGCAGGCGTTTCCGTGGTGGATGAATGCAAGTGTGGATGTGTGAGCACTTGTGTGATGTCTAGTGTCTTCACTCTCCATCTCGCTTTCTGAGACAAGAGTTCCCACTGAATCTGGTCAGCAGCTCATCAATTTACCTGGACTGGCCAGCTGATGAGCTCAGGGATTGACTCATCAGTACTGCTCCAGCACTAGGGTCATGATATGCCAGGTCCCCTATACACTGAGCTATCTCCCCACAGGTGAGTTCTATTTCTAACAAATATCCATCTGTGATCAGATACCAAAGTGTGGCTGCCTTTCCTCTAAGTCTAATTAACAGGTGGTTCCCACTTATCAATGGTGCCTAATTCAAGTTTCATTTGAAAACTCTGTCTTTTCTAATTTTTCTCACGATCACTAGAATGTTTATTTCCAAATCACTGTGAGGTAACTATTCTGGCCGGCTAGCCTAGAAAGCTGATCTACTTTTCTTTTTTTCTTTTTTCTTTTTTTTTTTTTAATTAACTTGAGTATTTCTTATTTACATTTCGAGTGTTATTCCCTTTCCCAGTTTCCGGGCAAACATTCCCCTCCCCCCTCCCCTTCTTTATGGGTGTTCCCCTCCCCATCCTCCCCCCATTGCCGCCCTCCCCCCAACAATCTAGTTCACTGGGGGTTCAGTCTTAGCAGGACCAAGGGCTTCCCCTTCCACTGGTGCTCTTACTAGGATATTCATTGCTACCTATGAGGTCAGAGTCCAGGGTCAGTCCATGTATAGTCTTGCTGATCTACTTTTCTAAGGAGAAAATCCTCTAGGTCTCGACCTGAGATGTGAAGCTGCATTTATTCGCTGTCCCCTCAGCTTGATGAGCAAGACCACCTTTATCTCTTCCCTGGTCCCTCCACTCTCGATTTTCTGCTCCTGTTGAACAGTAACTTGGATGATTAGCAACCTCCTAGTCTGGACGCTTCGCTTGCCGGAAGCCTGCGACTCCTTTCTCTTCCTCCAGCCTCTGATTCCCATCTCGAGAACTATTTTGGAGTCTCTGGGTTTAGGACCTGTTTATAGGCCTTGTGGCTTTCCAGAGTCCACCGAGGAACCCTGCACGTTATATAGATTTGGGGAAAACCCCACAGCAACAAGCAAAAAATCTATCCCTACTAGGTTAGCCTTACAGAACTCAGTGTGCTACCTGGGTATCCTCTCAATTTGTATTTTATATTTTAAATATAAACTCTAAAGGTTCTAGAGGTTCCATTTCATTTCATGTGTATGGGTGTTTAGCCTACATCCCTGGGATGAAGGGAGAGAGAATACCTGGGGTGGCTGGGGCTCTAAGAAAGGATTTGAAATGAAAGTGGCCAGTGGGGAAATACAGTGGACTTAGGAGGGAGCCAGTTCCTCGTCTGCTTCTCCCCCACTGGCTATGGAAGGTCTCTTGGCCTCCATCTCATACAGACTCCTACAGTCAGGAGCTGACATGCTTAGTTAAACATCAGCTCCTGACCATTTCAACCAAGGGTCAACAACAGCTCTGTCACCATTCTCCTTGTTTGTGGGACGTGCACTGGATGTTCTTGTCACCACTGGTCAAGATGGAGACACAGAAGGTAGATAAGACCAACAGAGACCACACTCAGCTTCCTGCTCTGATCTTTGTCAGGGAGGCCTTGGCATTTGAGGTCTCCCTTCCTGCCTATTACAACAGAGAAGGAAGGTATTCTCCAGCGCCATTCACCTCTGCTACTGACCCTGCCTCTCCTGGGTTGTTTTCAGTGGCTAAGATAGCATTGCACACATGCTTGAATCCTTGTTCTCTTCTTTAAGAAGAAGATGTGCTTTTCTTACTGAGATACGGTGTGCACTTGATGGCACACTGGAGACAGCAAACAAGCAATAGCCATTATGTGTGTCCCCATCCATCTGTCTTACTACCCAGCCACCAATAGGCACAGACGCCAGGTCAGAGGTGGGCAACAAAGCTTGAAGGAGAGCATTCTCTGGCCACACCTTCATTACTCATTTTTCTAGGCAGTAAAACCAGGAGCTAGGAAGCTAGGGCCACAGGGGGCAAAACACAGTGTGGGTCTAAGGCAGTACAGGAGGCAGGGAGATGACAGGACTCTTTTGTTTACTTTATTTAAAAAGAAATATACTCAATTAAAAAAAACACTAAATGCATAGCTTCTCTAAGTATTTAAAAAGTTATTCTCGTCTTGGATGCAAAAGTCAGTTAAATTGGATGTAATAAAATGTCGCAATCACAACAATGTCCTTCCAAACTCCTTTGTTACATTTCTGAGTAGATCTCTTAGGTTACAGAAGTCTAGTTAACTTTCAGTTCAGACTGGCAAACCGCACGTGCTGGAATGTTCCCTATACCTGGTTATTTGAATCAGAGCCTATTAAAACACAGGAAGTCCAACGCGGTATCATACCTTGCACGCATGGCTCTTCTCATATTCACGTGCAGAACTCGTCCCTTGAAGCAAGATCCTCCAACTAGACCAGGAGCGGTATCACCCACATCTGCTTCCCCGACCCTCTCTCCTGCCCAGGGCTGCCCCGTTACTGAGCCTGCCTTGTTTGCAATGCTGCTCACTGCTACTCTCCAGAGTGCTAACAATAGCCATGCTGTTTCCCGGCTTGGAAAATTAACATGAACATCGACAGTGCCCTGCAGTCATGCTCCGTTCTGGGTGGCCACCAGAAGGCCACGCATAGAGACGCCTTTGTTGGTGGAAAATGCTCTCTCTGAAGCTTATGGTGACACTGAAGTTGTTTTGTACTACATACTGTCCCTGGCTCAAATACATGCAAAAGACAGCAGACTCCCGGAGGAGTGCGGGGGACACAGGAAAGAGGAACCGTCTGACCAGGAACGCTACAGAACACAAAGGCGCCCCCTGGGTTTGGAATTGTTTCTCCATTTCGTTTCATGTGTATGGGTGTTTTGCCTGCACGTATGTCTGTGTACCATGTATGTGCTGGGTGCCCTCAGAGACCAGAAGAGGGCGCTGGTCTAGAGTCAGAGATGATTGAGTCACCATGGAGGTGCTGGGGACTGGACCCGAGTTCTTGGTTCAGCAGGAAAAGCCAGTGCTCTTAACCACTGCTCCATGACTCCAGCCCTGGGTTCTGAGTTTTGGCATATGGTCTTTTGAACTAACCTGAAGCTCTAAATCAATTAGTTTTTAGACTTATGTCCTCTTTTTTCTTTCACAATTACTTAAAAATTCATTTTAAAAATAAAATAAGTGAACGGCTTTGGCATGGGTTAATCATGTGTGAATATGATTAGCTTGGTAGTGAATTTCATAAAGTAACATCCCAAGACAAACGAATCAGATCGTGCATAAAACAATGTTGATGTACTGTGCTTCCCCCAGGTTTTTTGTTTGTTTGTTTTTTGTTTTTAAAGCAATGACTACTATTTTATCTGGTAATTTTTCTTCTAAGATAAGGTAGAGAAATATTCAGCTCAAACTCTCTTTGCTCAAACTCAATTTCCAAAAGCAATGAAAGCATGCAGTTTAAAAAACAACCATAGCTTAACAGAGCAAAATACACAGTAGATTGAACACAGGCAGACCAGCACGAACTGGACGGATCCACTCTCAGTAACTGTTTATCAGAAGCTGAGGTCATGCCTCAATGCATCAAACATTTGCCTGGTAAGGAAGAGGACTGGATTCCACATCCCAGAACCCACATAAAAGCCAGGCAGACATGACAGAGCTCCCCTAGTCCCAGTGCTGGGGCATCCGCCGGGCAGACCCAGGGCACTCTGGGTAATAAGCCAGAATTGGCAAGCTCTGGGTTCAGCAAGAGAGCCTGCCTCAGCCAATAAAATGGAGCAATCCAGAAGACACTCAACATCAACTTCAGGCCTCCATACGCATACATATGTGCATCCAATGACATCTGAGCTCGCATGCACACAAACAGCTTTTCAAATCTCCGATCACTGGAAGCCGAAAGCTGTCTCTCTAAAGTGCCTCCCTTTAGCGCCAGACTCGGCACAGACTCTGGCACTGTTCATGTGAGCTGAACCACAATTGGGACTCCATCCCTTCTGAGATGCTGGCAAGGCCGGAGACCATGACTCATAATGGTTCTCTCAAGCATGCTGTGGTCAGTCAGACGGTGATGACTACTGAAACTGCCCCTCGTTTCTGTGCATATGCCCAATGGGACTACGTCTGGGACAGCACATATCAAACATGAAGTGGTGATTCTGAAATGGACCATGACAGATAGATCTATTTCAGATATCAGACAGCATAAGCAGAATGCACTTTCTGAAAACATTTTACATCAAATTACCAGGAGATTAAGTTCAGAAACAGCTTTTTCCAAAAATCACCATTCTGGGGCTCTTTTTGGCAACAAGAAAATGCACCATTTTCTCCATGTTTTAGTGGACTTTTGGGTTTTTATGATTTATTTCTAGTTTCTATTTGTTTCCTTCATTGTGGTCTTACTCAGGGTCTGACAGACACTTTGAACATGGTGTACAGGGTTTCTCTGACTTCGGGGTCAGTATTTTAATGTGAGGAAACCACCGTGTTAATGTCTTAACAACAACAACAACAAATTCAGCACCAGCTCTTTAAAACACTGTGTTGTTGTATAACTAACGCAGGTTAAAGGATCTGGGTTTGGCTATCACCGTCTCCGGTCCGGGCATGCCAATTTGGACTTCTGGCAATCTTTCCCACAGGAGTGAGTCATCTGCCTTCCATAACCTCAAACATGATCCTGTTTCGTCACACTCATTTCTAATAAAGGGAAACGTTAGAGTTTCCATTTCTAGTCCACTGCACACAGCTGAACAAGGTTAGGTGGAGGGAGTCCCTGTGCATTTCTGAAATGTATGGAAGAGTTGACATTATACTTAGATGACTTGCATCAATTTCTTTGGTTTTGAGAACTATGCTGGGAATTTTAGTAATCGGTCATAGAGCCTACAGACACACTATGCAAGCGCTCTACCTCTGAACTACACCCTCAGTCCCAGCATTTTAAAGTCAACAATCCTTTGGAAGCATTACTAAAAGCTCAAATGTATCACACACGTGGTTAGTTTTTTATTGTTAATGTAACACTACCTAGTGTGGCCTGGTAAGAGGGAACCTCAATTGAAGAACCGCATCTATCAGACTAGCTTGTCTGTCTTGATTACTGATTCGTGTGAGGAGGGCTCAGCCCACTGTGGGCAGAACTATTCCTTAGGCAGGTAGTCTTGGGATATATGAAAAAGTGAGCAAGAAGCAAGCCATGGACAGGAGCAGCAGCATTCCTCTATGCTCTCTGCTTCAGGTCCGGCTTGAGTTCCTGCCCTGGCCTTCCTCAATGACAGACTGTGACCTCTAAGCAGAAATAAGTCCCTTTTCTCCCAGGTTGCTTCTGGTTCATAGTGTTTAATTGCAGGAACAGAAGCTCAGCAGACCACACAGATGATACTTTTTTTTTTTAAAGACAGAAATTAGACTCATTTCCTAAGCTATTCCTTTAAATTCCATGGGAACCTTTGAGGAGATGGGCCTGGAATATAACACAGGAAACAATCCGACTTGAGAATTAACTAAAGAGGCTGAGAGCACTGGGAGGACGGGATATGGAGTTTAGAAGGCTGGGGGGATGGCTCAGTGGTTAAGAGAGGACCTGAGTTCAGTTCTCAGCACTCATACGGGTGGCTCGGGACCTGTGGCTCCAGCTCCTGGTGCCCTGAAGCCGCCAGCCTCTGAAAGCATCTGCACTCACATGTACACGCTCCATGCAGACACACTTGCAAATGTGTCATTAGAAGTGATAATTCTTTAAAAACAAAACCAAACCATACTTTGTGCTTTTTTCGCTTTTACCCAGTGAGAGGCAGCACACGCTGAGCAGGAAACTCTCAGGGAAACAGACGTTTCCGTGAAGCCAAGTCATGGCATCCGCATTGTCCTTCACTTTGAGCTGTTTTAGAGTGAGCATCACAGCAGCCAGGGCCCACGAAACACGTGATGCATGCACACACTAGGTCCTCCCGTCCAGTATGGCAGTTACTAAGGGCATAGGACCACTGAGTATTTGGTATGTGATTGGTTCAATTTTAACACTTAATAAAAATAAATAAGATCTCATTTGATGCTCATTAGGCCATAGTTCTTATGTTTTGAGTTACATAAAGTATATTGCTTAAATTATTTTCAGTTACTTTTACTTTTTAAAGATTTATTTATTTTTGTTTGTATGAGTACAGTGTAGCTGTCTTCCGACACACCAGAAGAGGGCGTCAGATCCCATTACAGATGGTTGTGAGCTACCATGTGGTTGCTGGGAATTGAACTCAGGACCTCTGGAAGAGCAGTCAGCACTCTTAGCGGCTGAGCCGTCAGATCTAAAACCACAGATGTGGCTTACATTATTCCTGGATAAGCTAGGCAAGGATAGTCAGTTCTATTAAATTAGAAGAAATAATTATATAATATGAAAAGATGTTATTTTAAAAAAGTAAAAGCCTAGCATGCTGGCACACGCCTATGTTCTCGGCATTTGAAAGGACGAGGCAGGAGGATAGTCACAAGTTAGTCCAACCTGAACTCTATAGCAAGAGAGCAATTAAAAAAAAAAAATCATGAAGATAAGATATGGTGGTTTAAAGGGCTCAAAACAGGAGATGGACGGGACAATCCCGGTCAGACACGCCTGATTTTACAGAGAGAACAGGGGATGTGTGGGTGAGGGATATTCCGAAAGAAAGCCTTTCTCCTGTGACATCAGACTTCAAGGCTGGAAACACCTTAGAACCAATCCTGAATACCCTCCTACCTGAACCCTCCCTGTCACGTGTCTGCAGAGCAAACAGAAGTCCTATGCGCGCAAGGCCAAAGGTTGGGAAGACTGCAGTGCACGAGAAGGAATCGGGTGACCGTATCTGTAAGAATGCCAGGGTTGTCAACACACTTGAATATTAATGAGCACTTGTTGAACTGAGGTAAAAGGGTGGTGTTTTTCCAGGAAAGTGGATAACTGGCAGGAAGCGGGAGAGAGAACACTTGCCTACCCCTAGGCTGGGCTCTCCCTTAGCTGCTGCAAGTCGGGTAAGAAAGGCGACAGCCCCTGCCCCAGCTCCCCCTGCTCTGTTGTCTGAGAACCTGAAGTGAAGGTTAAAAGAAGCCTTCCTTGGCGTTCACACTGTGCTTTCTCTCTAAGGGAAAGCAGACAGGCCATGTGCAAATGGTGGGCACAGCCCCTCCACTTCTAGGGTGACAAGGGGTAACAGCAGCCGCCCTACAGGTCACCTGTGTCACCGTCAGAGAGGAAGAAGGACCTTTCTTCTCTGTCTGCTCCTGCAATCTCCTAAATGATCTACAAATATAGAATTGGCTTTGTACCAGCTGATCTTCAATTCACCATCTGCCTGCTTCTACCTCCCGGGTGCTGGGACTGAGGGTGTGCACCCAACACAACCACCAGTGGCAGCCTAAAGTACCTTTTAAAAATGCCCTGGCTTTGAAATTGCTAGTTTTTGTATAAGTGACACGCCTAAAAGAGACTCAGAAAACTTAAGAGGAACAAGAGACAATATTTTCTTTTCAATCTTAGAAAAGTGTTCTTTTTTTTTATTAATTACAAGATTTGGGGAACATTATTTTTGCATTTTGGGGAAGGCGATGATGGGGAGGTGAAAAGGGTCTCACACCATAGCCCAGACTGTCCTGGAACTCACTATGCTGTCCAGACTAGCCTTGAACTCACAGCAATCCTCCTGCCATAACTCCCCAGTGTCTGGGGTTACAGGCATGAGCTATTGCACCCAGTTTCAAAGGGTTAAAAGCTGGCGAGGAGGTGGGGACCCAGAGCCGTTCTTAGAGGCACGCAGTGGACGTTCTTTTAACATATCACTGCGCCTCGGAATGACATCTTATAAAATGCTCAGTTCTAGGCCTCCTGCTGCTGGCCGGTCCATGGGAATAGCCTGAAGAGAGGTAGGGGGCAGCCCCCATGAGAGACAGTAGTTTTACTTTAAGAACACGGTGGCAATCTCCTGTGCCATCAGTTGACCTGTGGTGTGCCCTTCCCTTTAGCTTGTCGTCCAAAGTCAGAGGTCAAAGTCTTTCTGGAAGCTGCAAGCCGGGGCCTCCTTGTCCCTACTGGTCTGACAGGAATGCTGGGAGTAGCTGCACTGGCCAGTACTCCCTTCCAATTTGCGAAGGAAGCTTCTTTTTAATTCTGTGGAAAATTTTCTCCTATGTCAAGTTCAGCAGAAAACTACTCTGCTCCAGGCTGGGCAGTGTTTGATGTCTGAGGTCTGTGCACTTTTCAACAGCTCTACCTGTTGCTCCTGTGCCTGGGGGAGATGAAGCCGTCTTTAATGTCATCTGTCACACAGCAGCTGAGGGGCACGAGAATGACCAGAAGCTGAAGGTGATGGCTCTGTTAATTTCTTTCAATTATAATTTCCTGACTTTTGAAGAAGCGTTTCAGCGTAACCCTATACTGCTCCACGTCTTCTCCACCTCTGCCAGAAGCTCCGAAACTCACTGGTAGTGTCCAATGGGCAGGCTGGGTACACAGTCATCAGAGGAGCCTCCTTTGGCCAGGGCCAGGTAGCAAGATGTTCCAATGGTGACCACCAAATGCTTTTCCACTTCAGAGCTGGCAAGGAAAAACCAACAAAGTCACAGAGGGGGCTTGTCATCCCTTCCTGTGGATGACTGACTATTTCCTTACCTGCTTTTTGCTCAAATCGAACAAATTGACCGGCTGGTTCTTCCTCGGGGGTAGCTGTTCTCCTACAGCTGCTTGCTTCCCAGACTCTCGGTCAGGATTCTCAGTGACATCCGGAGGCTGCTTTCTTTACCTGCTCTGCTACAGCCGTGGACTAGTACTGGATGCACGAAGATCCTTTCTTTTCTGGATTTCCAATAGTGGCCAGCTCTACGAAGCAATGGCATGCTGCACACCTTCTGGTAGAAAACATGGCTTCCGATATGGAGGTCTCCCATTATACGAAGTTTCCAAAGCAGCAAAATGATCCCTTGGTTTGAAGCTTGAGGCAAGGCTGGAGACCAAAGCACAGCCTCATTTTTTTTTTTTTTTGGTCTCTACTTCTCCAGAGGAATTCCCAAAGCCCCCCCCCCCCACACTTGGGTCACGGAGACATGAACAAAATGTCAAAACCCTTAAACTGGAATTCGGAACACAGCCTTGTTCTCAGGGAAGGCACATCCTTGGGACTAAAAGGGTACCCTAGGACTGGTTCAGCTAAGGACTCTGTCCTACTGGGGTATACAGTCTGCAGCCCAGAGCTTCAGTGAAGATAACACCTTTTTGACCCAGGTAAGTGATGTTTTGAGCGTAATTCACACCCATCAGCGTCTTAGGGATAATTTACTGTTTCTTGGTTCTCGGCACCAAGCACGGATGTCCGAATTGGAGCCTGCTTGCTGCCAGTCTTAAAACCCCTCCTGCTCTGGATCTCTGGTAGAGTCAAGACAATTCCCTACACACGACAGCAGGTCAAAGTCCCCACTTTTCTTCTCAGTTGTCTGAACTCTGTTTGTAAAGCATCGAACTTTCCTTCAACATCTCCACAAGCCAAGAGATGCACTGGCTTCTGTGCCATGGACAATGACAAGCTGTGCTGGGTCAGCCACCCCAAGCTAGGACATGAACTGAACACTCAAGGTTGTAACGCCAATGATTGTGTTTTAACAGAATGTATATAAGCATATGCACTAAGAGACGCCTTTTCTAAAAAGGAAAGAAAAAGCTTTAAAAGTCAAAGAGAAATAAACTGTTTTATGTGTGGGAGTGGGAGAGTGTTTCAGACATGAAATTGGAAGAAAAAATAAAAGTGAAGTTAGATGAAGGTCACTTGGTTTGTACACTATATCCCTTACCCAAACATCCTTTTGTGAGGTTATGAGAGGGAGGTGGGAGGAGCTGCCTGGAACCAGGAAGGTCTTCCTGAGTCTGTGGGCCTCTGCCCAGAATCGCTACTCAGTCAAAGGCATTTCTAGGAAAAGTCACCTACAGCAGCAGCTTCCCCTGTGGTGAGCAACCGTGCACACAGTATTCTAGCTCCAATTCCAGTGGCTTTCTTAATACCAGCAGACAGGGACAGGCACAGGCACAAGCACTGACTTAGGGACAAAACAGAAACGCCAGGAGGCAAGAAAGCTACATGAGTCAAGAGGGGAAATTCCTGACTCTCTGAGGATGGCTGGTCTATAAATGCTCCTGAGTGAGGCTCCTCAGGTTCAGCCTTCCTGCTGCTCTCTGCGAAGAAAGATCACCAGAGCCACAGCAGAGAGCTGCAGCTGCCACTGAGATGAACAGGACGGGCATGGCCATAGCCCTGGCTGTGATCATCTGGGCCACAACGGTTCCAGGTATATGGGACCTTTTGCTTCTGAACCTCTCTGTGCCCTAGGTTATTTTTCATATGTCTTTTCTCTAAAATATACAGTTCTTTAAATGTACTTAAATAATATTTTCTCACATATTAGAAGTTCTAGAAATGGCAGCAAATGTTGGAAATCTTTAAAGGAAATGATTGTTTTATGGATTTCTTAATTTTCTGACAATTATCTAGCAAGAGCCTTTAGCCCTTAATGTCTCTTCGGAGAATCTTATATGAAATTATGTTGGTATCCTGGAAAAATTAATGTTTTTTTTTTTTTGGTTCTCTTTTTTTCGGAGTTGGGGACCGAACCCAGGGCCTTGCGCTTCCTAGGCAAGCGCTCTACCACTGAGCTAAATCCCCAACCCCAAAAATTAATGTTTTAACCAGGAGACTGCTAATTTATTATGATTGATACTTTCAGAATAAAGAAAAGAAAATTTTTCTCTGGGGCAATGGTCATAGAAATGTCATAGGTGTTTGATCAATATGTCACTCGAGGGCAAGAGTGATTTAAGGGTAGTGTGGATATTACAACTCTCCATAAGCCTCCCCCAAAGATATTGTTTCTAAATAGAAACATATTAACATTTCCCCTAACTGAACCTGGAACTGAGCCTCCTGGGTTCTTATGCCATTATCACAGAGACCTGGGCTAATTAAGATATGAAGCTAATGTGACAAGTCAAGCTATTTTTAGAACCCTTGCTGCTCTGATGAAATAACAAATCTTTGTGGTTTCCCTGGAAGCTCTCAAAGACAGTTTCAACTGGGGAAGACGATACAATTTAGGATACTTAGTCTTAATCTAGAATTTGAACGTGGAAAGACAAAGATCAAAAGAACTGTTAACTATTTGCTCATTTCATAAAGAACAGGTCACCAGTGACTGTGAACTATATTGTATGCCCATTCAGTCAGTCATAAAATAATTCAAAGGTAAATACAGAATAGCCACTTTGTTCTCTGGGTGCTGTATACTGTGTAGGTGTTATTTAAAGCAATAAAGTGCCTCGATAGTAGCATGCCCACACTGTAATACAATTTCAGCACTTAGGAAGCTGAGCTGAGATTGGGCAATGCCAAAATCTGGGGCCTGCTATGTAGTAGTGAGTACTTCGAGTCCAAGGTCATCCTGAGCTTTGTGGTGAGTTGGGGGCAAACCTGATCCAAATAGAAAACCTAAATTAAATAATTAACAAAAGTTAAGGAGCGGAATAATCAAAGCTACAGTAAATTAGTCTAATGCAGAGAGAAACATAATAGGGAGATTCAAAAACTTAATTTCAGTCTGCACAGATGGGATTAACAGAAATGTGTCTGCCGTCCACTTCACAGCCCTGACTAACCAACGCTGTGGTCTGTTCCAGGCTTCGTTATGTTCAAAGGGGGGCGCTGTCTTTGCATCGACCGCGGAGTGAAAGTGGTCAAAATGGCAGCAATCAAGGAAGTTTCTGTAATTTACCCGAGTAACGGCTGTGACAAAGTTGAAGTGATGTATGTGATGGAGATGACAATGGTGTGGGTGCTTTTGTTTTGTGGATGTTTCTCCACCAAAGTTTAAGACTATTTTGTGTCTCCCTTACCAGTGTTACCCTGAAGGCTCATAAAGGACAAAGGTGCCTGGACCCCACATCCAAGCAAGCTCGCCTCATAATGCAGGTAGGTTTCGAGACCACCAGGTCGGAACGTGCCTTACCCATGAGAGCTCTGGAACACAGAAAACAGGCGACCTAGGGAAGAGTCCATTACCATTCTAACAGAACCCGCATGAAGCATCCATCTAGTTAAGGGGTTCTGGGCTAAACCTGGCAACATCCCTCCAGCCCCCGCCACGTTGTTCGTACAGGTCAGCTCTTAATTACAGAGGAAACGAAACAATCCAGCAAGTAAAACTCTTTATTTTCTCATTACAGACAATACAAAAAAAGAATTTTTTAAGGCGCCAGAACATGTGACGGGCCCTCAAATTCGAGCTCTGTGCCAAGAAGCTGACCCTCTCCTGTCTTGGAATATGCATCCGTTTTGCCAGATTGCAGAACTCGCTAGGAGGTCGGATACCTCTAAACTATTCTGCTTGGCTATGAAAATATTTATCTCGAAGAGTCATGTGTCTCTGTGTGTGCACACTCCGAGTTATCGTCTATGGTTACAGTGGACACATTGTTACTGGAATCCCGCCCGCCCGCTGGTTGGATTCAGAAGCATCTAGTGTAGAAAAACATTACTCAAGGAATTTTTCATGGAAATAACATCCCTTTCCCCAAATAACACGAGGCACATGAACATCTAGGAAGAAGATTCCACATATCATCTTGCTTGTACATTTAAAAAGATTTAGCATTCATGAGGTGCCCTGCAAACATTTCTACGCTGTAGAAACGAGTAAGAGAACACTACTGTTTCCTGAGTTAATCACACTGGCTTCCCACTGAGGCAGTCTAAAGGGCTAAAGATGTGTATTTCCTGTACATCTGGCTTTATCTGTTTTATCAGTGACAATAATCTGGATAGATTTTTAAAATAAATTGCTTTTGCTCACCAAAGAAAATGTTGGAAAAAAAATCTATTCATCTCTTTGAGTCTGTTTTCCGTTATTCTGCCTTTGAAAAAAATATGTAAATGTGTACTTGGTCCTTTCCTTTGTCGTACTGTGACTGGTGTGATGGTTGGCACTGTCCTTGAAAAGAATAAAAATTATGTTTCTCTAGTAAGCCACTATAAGTCATTAAATCATCAACAACTACATGCTTTCTGGACATTGAGATGCCTTTAGATTTGTTCTTTTTAGAGGCACACAGGTACTTTTCATCAGGTAGAATTCTTTAGAAATATATTTAGAAATGCTTTTAATCCCAGCACTTGGGAGGCAGAGACAGGCAGATCTCTGTGAGGTCCAGGTGTCTTTCAGAACAGCCAGGGCTACACAAAGAGAACCCTGTCTCGAAAAACTTAAAAAAAGAAAGTATACTTCAGTGAGGAGGAGTTGGGGGATGAGAAAAAATATGATATCAAAGGCACTGTTAAAAAATCAATAAATAAAAAGAAATTACATAGGTGTGCTGCACACACCTTTAGTTTCAGAACTTGAAAGGCAGAGGCAGGAGGATCTAGAGTTCAAGACTAGCCTGGTCTACAGACAGTATTCCAGGACAGCCAGGGCTTCACAGAAAAGCCCTATCTAAAAACACCCTAATAAAATAAAAAGAAATACTCAAATGTTAGGGGGGAAATCTATTCAACTTTACTTAGGAGTGAAAGGGATTCTTCCTAGTCACCCCACCCCACCCCTTTCACCTTTGTTAAACATCACATATTGTGACTTTCTGAGTTGAGCCCAAATGGAAAACCAAAAGGAGATTTCCTGCTAAGCACAGCAAAGACCCAGCCGGGCTGTGTGCACTTGGACTTTGAACCTCAGTGACAGCACACCAACACTGTCAGGAGAAACCTGAAACAGCAGTGCTACTCCTGCCAGTGGCTCCATGACACCTGGCTGGACTCTGACGGGTCCTCTCTACCCAGCTCCCTCACGGGAGTGTCCATTCTCCAATTGTGACTGTCAGCCCATGGCTGAGGAAACAGAATGTGGAGTCACCAAGACAAACAAACAAACAACAACAACAACAAAAAAAAACCCCTGGCAATAGTACAGGATCTCTAAATCCACAACCAAAATTCAATTCAAAAATCAAGAGGAGGCCAAGGTGTTTGTAGCTGTGCTTGCCCATGCTGCGTTACGGGACATTGGGACAACCTTAGTTCTGAGCACATAGCATGTACATTGTACTGTGCACGCCACGACACATGAAATGCCATTGACGAACCCCGTCTGAAGCACACTGGAGACCACTGCATATGCAACAAACTGAAAGGGTTTTTTGTTTGTTTGTTTGTTTGTTTTTTTACTGGGCATACAAAGGTTCCTGATCTTACAGAAATATAATTGTTTAATTAAGAACAAAAACCTTTTCATATTTTCCACTGTCAGCTTTCAGTATGTAAAGATATCAAGTTAGTGTATTCTGAGTTGAATTGTACTAGGATCTTTGATTTAAAAAAAACTGCTCTTAAAGAACTGAGAGTGTATCTAATAAACTTAAATATTTATGATGTGGTCAGCACATTCTTTGGATTCTAAATAATACCAAACTGGTGTCTTTTCAGAAGGGGGACAGTAGGTGCTTCTTGTCTTAGTCACTAATTGTACTTTCAAGACAGGGGTGACTGAGCTGGGCAAGTCTGGAGTCATGATGTGATTTCCAACTCCAGTTTTGTGTTAAGTCTAAAAAGAGAGTTTCACGCTCCCCACCCCAGACCCCAATCTTTGAAGACCCCAAAAGTCAGCTCCAATGCTGTTGCGGTGTGGGACTCTATGCCTGGCAGTATTTCATTTTCTATTTTTTTAAAGATTGTTAATTTCTCTCCCTCTTGCTACGCCCATCTGATTTTGCTGTTTAGATTTATCTTTCTTGTCAGTCAGACGTTTCCTGTCTCTTGCTCTCTTCTCTCCCCTGTGCCTTCCCTTCCTTTCTTTGATATAACCTCGCTCTTTCTTCCACTCTCTCCCCTCCCCATCTCTTTATTCCATTCACTCACTATTCTGTGTTTTCCCCTCCAACAGCATTTAACGTCATAAGTATGTGCTGTCTTCACGTCTTACTTCTCTGATCACTGGTGTTGTATTTGTTGGCGTTAGTTGTTGTCGGCATGTTTCTTAGCTTGCTTGGTTTAGTGGTGTCACTGTTGCAGTGGTCAGTTTTCTTCTGAGAAGAATGGGGTCCTTAGCCCTCACAAGTAGGATTCCAAGATCCACAAATAAACCCCAAGACCTCTGCAAACCAACAGATGCACAAACCAAGAAACTAGACCCCAACAGACAAAAACAAGCCAATTTAAAAACAGGGGTACATAAAAACTGGAGTGCAGATCTAAGCAGAGAATTCTCCATAGAGGAAACTCAAATGGTTCAGAAGCACTTGAAGAAATGATCAACACCCTTAGCCAGCAGGGAAATGCAAATCCAAACGACCCTAAGATTCCACGTTACCACTATCAGAAGATCAATAACACAAGTGATAGCTCATGCTGGCCAGGACGTGGAGCAAGGAGAATGCTCTTCCATTGCTGGTGGGAGTGCAAACGCATACAACCAATGTGGACATCTTCCTCAGGAAGACAGGAATTGTTCTACCAGAAGGACACTTGCTTAACCATGTCCACTGCTGTCTGTTCATAATAGCCAAAGACTGAGAAAACCTCCATGTCCTTCAACAGAATGGATAGAGAAAGTGAGGTACATTTACTCGGTAGAGCATTAGTTGGCTGTTAAAAAGAGACCTCCTGGTGCTCATTTAAAGAACCCGACCACACCGCTGGTTCTTCAGGATTACCACATACACAGGGCCTGGTGGGTGGGTTTGTGGGTCAAAGAGCTGCTGCCAAGCCTGACAGCCTGAGTTTGATCCCCAGAACGTACACGGTGGAAGAAGAGCGCTGACTTTCACCAGCTGTCCTCAGGGTGCACTGTGGGATACCTGTCCTCACCTTCCCTGCACGTGTGAAATGAAGAAATGTTTTAAAAAGCAAATCAAGACAAAACAAAAACATGGCATCATGAAATTTGCAGGCAAATGGGTGGAAGTTGGAAAAAAAATCATCCTGAGTGAGGTAACCCAGACCTAGAAAGAAACGTATTTGCTTATATGTGGATATTAGCCATTGGGTAAATGATGACTTATATGTGGATATTAGCCATTGGGTAAATGATGACCACGCTACCCCCTAGACCCAGAGGGGTCAGGTATAGAGGAAGGGACTAGGAGGGCACACATGGATCTATCTCTCTGGGAGGGACAAATGGAATAGATTTTATGGGTGGGGTGGGGGATGGGGAGTCAAAACGGGGGAGAGGGTCAGGTGAGGAGAGGCAGGAGAGACAGGGTAAAGGGAAGGAATGAAGGGAGTGCAGTAGAAACTTCCTGAAGTGTCTGAAGGTGATCCTAATGGAGGCTCCAAGTAATGAGGGAGACAGAGTCACAACTGGCTATCTCATGTCACCAAACGACCCAGGACTGGGTTACATCCAATTGAGTTGTTGGCCAAATGAGTCCCACCCCAAAACAACCTAGGCTGTTACCAAAACAATAGGTCAATGTAGTCTCTGAGCAGTACACCACAGAAACCACTGAGACGCGTGCGCGCGCACACACACACACACACACACACACAGATGGACACACACACAGATGCACAACACACACACACAGAGACAGACGGACACACACACACACAACACACACACACACACATGGACACACACACAGATGCACAACACACACACAGAGACAGACGGACACACACACACACACAACACACACACACACACACATACACACGTGTGTGTGTGTCAAAGTGGAGCCAACCCTTCTTCCCCTCCCAGTCTACCCACCCATGGCAGTAAAATGCCCCGCAGGAGCTGTCCAAAATTATAGCTCCTGTCAAAAATTACTGTGCCACATCTCCTCAGTCTGCAGCTGTCAGAGGAGCCACGGGAGCTGTCCGCGGTGGTGCACTACCTTTCCTGTCTCAGTGGGAGCTGCCCTTCAGGAGCTGTCCACTGTGATGACACCTTCTTTCCTGACTCACCCTACAGCTTTTGTGAAACACCATCACAGGAGCTGTCCCACAGGAGCTGTCCATCCTGGCAGCACCTTCTCTCCAGCCTCCCCCACCCCAGGTGGCCCCACAGCGATGGCGCCTCAGCAAAAGCCAGCAGCAGTCCAGGATTCCCCACCCTAACTCGGGGAAGCTACCAATCCCTAAGCAGAAAACCGCCAAAACCCTGAACAGAAAAAGCCACCAATCCCTGAGCTCCCTCAAGCTCAGGTCTTGAAATCCACCAATCCTCACTCTGGAAATCTCTGTCCTGAGAAACTCTTCCCCCTCAGAACTCCGATATAAGCAGTGCCGTTTTGTCCAGTTCCCTGTTGCCTGCTCTCAGGAGTAGAGGACAGCCATCTATGGATTTGTCCCTCCACACCCTAGGTCCTCCAATAAATGCCTTTCGTGAGATTTCCTGCCTGGCGAGACTCGCTTGCCTGAAGAAGCTGAAAGGAAAAGAAACAGAGAAGACATGGAGCAGGGCTGAGGCTCCTGAGCTGCTCAGTTCGGTTGGGCGTCCCCTCCCCTGGGAGCTGCAACCTCTCTGCTGAGGAGGCTTCCTTCCAGAGCTCCTGTGTCTCAGGATGCCCTTCCACTGGGATACTGTCTCCTCTCAGAGATGGTTCCAGGGCTTCCAAGTCACAGGATACCTCTCCATCTGGGCAGAAACACTTACAGTCGCTCTTTACAAACTGACAGCAGGGCCCCATTCCTGAAGACAACACCCACACAGCCCATTGAACACGGAGAAGGCAAACTGGTGCCTACAGAGAACCTTCACCCGAGGTTCACTTCACAAGAAGGAACCCATACTCGATACTGACTGAGTGACTAAGAACGGAGACTAGATAGCCCAGAGACCTGGGGTAAAGCCAAATACTGCTGCTCTGCTAAAGGAACACAGCAGTAAAATGACTCCAAACAACATTCAGGGACACTCATAGATCAGCCTTTCAGACAGCAACAGAGCAGCTCTCCCAGCAGCAGATGACCCACAGCCAGACAATACGCAGAGAGTGCAGGACCTTGGAACACACAGTCAACTCTAATAGGGCCTCTCCATCAAATCTCTCCCCTCAAGAGCTCAGAGAACCCTGAAAGGCAGGCAGAAAGAGTGTAAGAACCAGAGGGTGTGGAGGACACCAGGAGAACACGGCTCTCTAAATCACCTGGGCAAAGCTCATAGGAAGTCCAAAGAGTCAGCAGCCACCATGCACAGGGCAGATGCGGGTCTGCAGCAGGTCCTCTGTGCATGCGCTATGGCTCTCTTGGGCTCTTTACTTTCTGTTGGGTGGCCTTGTCCAGCCTCGATGGGATGACTTTTGTTTATGTTTTATTTTGTCGTGTTTGGTTGTTACTGCTTAGAAGTTGTTCTTTTCTAATGAAACACAGAAAGGGAGTCAATCCAGAGAGGAGGGGAGGAGAGAGGAAGGGGGTAGAGGGTGGTTGGAAACTGTAATCAGGATTTATTTATAATAAATGAGTATTTTTAATAAAGGGGGGGGAATACAAAGGGCTTGAGCTAAGTTAATATTGGGTGAGAGAATCCACAGTAGAAGCAGAGCACAGAGCCCCAAAGAGCCACGACTAGGAAGCCAGGAGGCTCCGTTTCTGTTACGGATTTATACCAACTAATTTAGCACACAACCATCAGCTCGCACAAGGTATTTTTTCATTCGCTGCTACCTGCTTATGAGCACTTTTCATTTATAATATAATTAGTTATGGATTATCAGCTTGACTTCCACAACAAGGCTCATGAATTTGTTACTTTAACATTTATAGTAAAAGATTTCTCATTGAAAGACAAAACTTTATCTCCCCAGATTCACGGCTGCATCCATCTTCTCTTTTCCTGAAGCCCCTGTGGGTTATGCACGTCCTCTGACCTTGGCCAGCATAAGAGAACTGCTTCTTCCTCAGTTCACGCTTCTCAAGTTGAGAAAACCAATGTCCTGATTTACAGATCCACGTCGTTCATTTTCCTTGCCAACAGACAGGGAGAGCAAGGCTAACACAGACAGGCAGCATAGCAGTGTGCCCGAGAGGCTCTGGAGTTACATACGCTGCCTGGGTTCAGGCTGGAATCCTGCTGTGGAACATTACTGAGCTGCTCAAAACAGTCTAAGTCTTTAGTAAACCGAGTAAATAAAACAGCACTGCCTCTCCCAGGTGAGAACATGCAGCAAATGTTGATTCAACTTCATGATTTTTTAATAAATTCTAACGCTAAGCAGTTTGCATGGGTAACTGGTCTGAAAGCCCGCCACCATTCATACCCTACAGTTCAAACCATCCATTACTGAGATTATCCGTGCTGGCACCTTTCAGAACATGAAAGGAGGGGTGGAAAAGGAGAGACAGAGAAACAAAGCCAGAGGGCGGGAGAGCCAGAAGAGGGAGAAAGGTGGTTCACCCCCATCTCCTACTCTCTGCCTAACCTTGGCTTTTTCTCCTACCATTTCTGCTATTTCATTTACCACGTCAGTCATGGCTTTCTGGGTCTCCTTGTTAGTTCATGGACGCCCTCTAAATACCATGGTGATGGAGGCCCTTCAGTCACTTCACTGACTCAAAATATCACAACCGCTTAATGCCCAAGGTAGTGTCAGGAGCTTCCTAGTACCTAAGATGTGTAGTTCAGGAAAATGCTGGCACAGTTCCACTATCACACATTTCTTGCTTTGTTTTATAGAAATAAAGTGGCTCACTTTGTAACCTGGAACTCATGAGGTATGGCAGACTGGCCTCAAACTTGTGGCAATTCCCCTGCCTTAGCAGTCTGAATTCTGGGATTAGAGGTATGAATGACTACTGATTGACTAGGATACATTTTCCTTGGCATTCTCTTCAAAGAAAGAACCAGGAATCTAAATAAAGCATGGCTCTCGCTGTTTCCCTAAGAGCTCTGTGGCAAGTTATTGTTATCATCATCATCACCATCATCATCATCATCATCCACTGATTTTTGAGACAGGGCATCTTTCTGAAGCCCAGGCTTACCTAGAACTCATTACATGCCTTGGCTGGCTTCAAACTCACAGTGGTCCACCTTCCTCAGCCTCCCCAGTGCTGCAATTACAGCATGTGCCACTCACCCAGCATTATTTTTTATGGACCTCTGGTGTGCAGGCTGGATCGTCACTTTACTTAGTGACACTAAACTACTCCTAAGCCATGTGTGTGCATGCATTTGTAACATGGGGAGTTAGGCACTCTCCACCCAAATCAAGATCCTGTGTCCATCTATCTCTTTGCTACACTGTCTTCCAAATTCAACAAAAACCCTATCCTGGGCTCTGGTTCTCAATGTGGAAGACTGAATCAACAGAAATGGAAACTCAACTAAGCTGTTCTGTTTGGTTTGGTTTGGCTTGGTTTTTCAAGATGGCGTTTCTATGTATAACAACCCTGGCTGTCCTGGAACTCACTCTTGTAGACCAGGATGGCCTCAAACTCACACAGATCCTCCTATCTCTGCCTCCAGATTGCTGGGATTAAATGTGTGTGCCACCACATCTGACTTGAAACTAAGTTCTTTAACTCTGATTTTCTTTCACAGTGAGCCCGGAACAGCAAATACTAGCAAAGCGATCGCAACAAAAGCCTTGAGAATTATTGAAAGAAAATAATAAAATTTTAAGTTATCATTTTCCTTCTTTTTTCCCCCCATTTGAATACCCCAGACAAGGTTGGCAGGGACTGGAACATGAGCATAAAACTTGCCAGCATCTCAGTGCCAGGAAGCACACACACAATGCTGTGCCTGCAGCCACTCGAACAAATACACATGCCCAGACAAGATGCCATTTGGCTGGCTTTTGGCTGCTGAACTCTGTCACGGGGGTAATCATGAGCTAGTAAACATGTTATTATTTAGGTGATAGAATCTGCACTTGGCGAAGATCCGTTTTGCTTGCTGCTGTTGACTTTAAGCATCATTGCTACTATTTTTATACATCTTAAAATTATTCGCCTCTCGTGTAGATGCTCCCCTACCCCCAGGACACTTGTTGTTAGTAATATCTGACTAAACTGGTTTTAAATGTGCTACTTTAGAGTTTTCTTTGCGATTTTATCATCTGTAAGAATTTGTCTTCCTGTCTCCCTTTGTTTTAACCTTCAGGGTCCCCCAGCACACTGAAAGGGGTATCCTTGCTTGTGCATCCACTCTGTGCAATTATTTATTCATCAGGTAAACGGACTGACCAGTCAAAGCCCTCTCCTAGAGGTCGTCAGTTCTAGTGCGGACTTATCTACAGCCTGTGAACTCTGTAGAGAAGTGAACAGACATCAACAGTAACTGTATCCTTCTTTCAAGGACTCCACCACTGCAACAAAACAAAAGCTGGGGCTAAGACATAGCTGAGTGGTCCAGCACCTGCCAAACATGTCTAGGGTTCTGGTTTAGATCCCCCACACCAAAATATAAACTAGTTACGGCATGGTCTAAAACAGTGGCTCTCTGTGAGTTCAAGGCCAATCTGGTCTACAGAGTGAGGTCCGGGACAGCCAAAGCTACACAGAGAAACCCTGTCTGGAAGAATAACAAAATTTTTTCAGCATTCCTAATGCTATGACCCTTTAATACAGTTTCTCGTGTTCCATTGCCCACCAGCCATGAAATTGTTTTCATTGTTACATCACCACTGTGATTTTGCTATTGCTATTAATTTTAATGTAACTAACTGATGTGGGGGTTGCAACTCACAGGTTGAGAACAGCTGGAATGAGCAACACATCTGCCATCCTCAGATTTCCCTAAAATGACTGTGTCTGCCACCCCTCTGCTGACACCTCCTTTGCCCTGGGCTCAGGCTGCCAGGGAATGAAGAGTGTGCGTGTCATCAGGAAGCACTGGAGCAGTCCACCCAGCCACTGCCAAGTCAGAGCTGCAAACGGGAAGTTGCTGACATTGGACTTGGGACGGAGTGGCACCCTGCAGCAAGGGGAATCCCATCTACAAGCTTCTGAAGCCTCTGGTTCTGAGCTTCTTCTAAGTGCTTTCATTTCTCAGAAAGTCCTTTTTTTTTTTTTTTTTTTAGGGGGATCTGTGCTCACAAGCATTTAAGAACAGGTTGTTTTTATTGGGTTTTATTTCTCTGGTCTGGGGCTGTAATCACAGGCCAAATCTACGAACTGGAAACTGAAACTAAGTTCTTTAACACTCTCTCTCTCCCTCTCCCTCTCCCCCCCCCCCCTCTCTAAGCGAGCCATGAACAGTGAATAAATACTAGTGAAGTAAAAGTGCCAAAAGCCTTGAGAACTTCTGAAAGAAAATTTGTATTTTAAAGGTGATCAGTTTTCTTTTCTTTTCCATTCAACTACCCCATTTAGATAGCAGTGACGGGACCATTAACAGCAGTTTGCTACAGATGTTCTGGAATGGTTTCCCACGCTGGTTCTATCCCTGAGGTTGATACCCTGAGCAGGCTCCCATGCAAAGCAAGAGAGGAAATCTTTGACTTGTTTCTGTTCACACAGGCAGAACACAGATTGCCACTTCACATTCCCAGGCACTGGGATACCAGTGGGGCCTGCATAGAGCCACCTCAGCCACTCATCCCAGCTGTGGCAAGGCCCACACCAGCAAAGAACAAACTTTTTAGTGTGCATCTTAGGGTGGTCATGGTGGCACAGGCCTTTAATTGTAAGCACTGGGAGGCAGGTGGCAGGTGGATGGATATCTTTGAGTTCAAGGCTAGCCTGATCTACATAGTTCCAGGGCAGCCAGGACTACATAGTAAGACCATCTTGAAAAACCAAAATAGTAATAGTAATAATAATAAAAATAATTCATTTTGGTCTTTATCAGATTTGTTTAGTATAATCAGATCTCCAAAATCGTGCTTACTTGGAAGAATGGGGACAATGGGTGTTCTGAATCTGCAAAACTCAACTTCAGATCCTACCCAGGGACCACTACCTCATACACTCTTCCAAGCTTCTGGACTGGCTGGTTGGTTTTCCCTGTGTGTGTGTGTGTGTGTGTGTGTGTGTGTGTGTGTGTGTGTGTGTGTGTGACTTCTGACTTTTGTACTTGCATATGATTCCTCTCCTGGTCATTTGTTTAAGCACACCCCACTCTTCTGTTTTGTTTTTCTTTGAGATGGGCTCTCTACATAGTCCTGGTTGCTCTGCAACTCTCTATATAGACAAGTCCAGCCTTGAACTCAGAGATCCACCTGCCTCTACCTCCCAAGTGCTAGGATTAAAGGTGTGTACTACCACAGGCAACCTGTAAGTACACTTCACTCTTGAGTGTGTGTGTGTGTGTGTGTGTGTGTGTGTGTGTGTGTGTGAGAGAGAGAGAGAGAGAGAGAGAGAGAGAGAGAGAGAGAGAGAGAGATGGCTTCTCTATGTAGCCCTAGCTATCCTGGAACTCACTACGTAGACCAAGCTGGCCTGAAACTCAGGGATCTGCCTGCCTCTGCCTCCCAAGTGCTGAGATTACTCTTAAGGCTCTCCTGATGTTGACTGTTCTTCCAGGATCATCAAAGTTCTTCTGCCTTTAGGGAACTGGCTCTTAGGAACTTTCACATTAGATAACACTTCAGTCATTTGACATGAACTGTATAATTGGTTTGTTTTTTATTTTTTTTACAGATTTGAATATCTAGGAAGAAATGCACATTTTTCTCCCATCCACAAAAATTCCATGATATGTATACCATACTTGCTATAATCTGTCAGAATTCAGTGCAAAATGATCTGTGCTAGTCAACAGGTCTGCTTTCAAGTACAGGTACTGTTTATTAGGCAACGCGTATGTACAATACATGTATGCTGCAGTAACTTTCATTTTAGCATGAAATTTGGTATAAGTCCAATTTAACCCTCTCCTAGGTGTTATTTCCAGAAACGCCAAAGAAACCTCAAAGATGACTTTGGCCAAGTGGACAGACAGAGGGACATCAGGAGCCCGATCCATGGATTTGCTCTTTGGAGAGACTGCATGACCAAGTGTTAGAGAGCAGGGGCCACAGAAATGGAGGTTCTGGAGTCTTAAAGGGGTTTAATGAGAAAAAAACTCATGACCAACAGAGCTTAACACTATGTAATATTTACTAAACTATTTTTTCCTAGTAAGGGACTATTTATCCATTTGCTGTTTTTCCTTGACATTCTCAGATCTGTTTTCCTTAACATCTTGACTGAGAACTTGTACAATATAAAAATAACACTGTCACCATGTATCTTTTTTGTTTAATGTAAAACTGCCAGCACCTCTCCCCACTCTAAAATTCTGAGGTTCCTACACTGCAGTCTATTCTGCAGAAGCAGGTTCAGAGAGACTGCTCTTGGCACCCTCTCACAGTAGCCATTCCTCATCAGAAGTTCGCAAAATGAAAGTCTCATGGCTTCTGTCCCTGCCCCATTCCCTTCCAACTGTTCTTCCAGATTCCACAGCTGTCCCATGATTTGTTCCCTTGAAAGTTTAGCTCTATTCTAGTCCTTGGACTACATCAATGTAGGATTTAGCTCTCTAGAAATTTCCATCTTTCCCAAGCAGCAACTTCCTCCCTGTTCTGGTGGCAGGGTTTCTGTGTCACAGTCCCAGTTTGTGGACACAGGTTTCATTCTTGGCCTCTGATGTTAAGTGTTGAACCAGTACACCCCATAGGAAGCTCCCATCCCAATCCCAGGGCAAGTCACAGGCAGGAAAGAGGGAAATTCCCCTTCATCACTGTAACCTCTATGTATGTACTCTTCTGGGTTCCAGCTATCTGCTGCTTTGGTTGCTCTGCAGAGTGACACCCACGTTCACTTTCGTCCTTGACACTGTTACTGCCCACTCACAAAGAAATCAATCCAAACATCCACGACGCAGAATCAGAACTGGAGTAATGATTAACTTTGCAATCCCTTTTGTAACTCGTGGCCGGTACCTGCACGTGGTGTAAAATTTCCACTTCCCAGCTTCTGTTCCCAATGCCTATTCTAACTGCGTGCAAGTTCATTCAATTGTATAGACTTTGGATCTGGCTAAATTTGGTGTGTGCTTATTTTTTTATAAATGGAATAAAATTTAAAAAGTATTTTATAATGCACTGTATAGGGTAAACAGACAAATTTCACAAAGATATAATGCAAAAATAAACAATGCAAATCAACAAATATAAAAACCATGTTTAGGACCGGACTTAAATATCAGCTCTATGTTTTATTTATGAGAGAAGAAAGATGAGCCTCAAAGCCATTTTCAAATGTATTCTACAAAGCATTGCATCTGTTTTCTCAAAGAGCTCACGCTTTGGAAAGTGAAACTTAACTCACTCATAAAAAATCAAAAAGGAACACAGGCAGGAAAGAGGGAAATTCCAAGCTCATGGGTCACTATAAACACAAGCAGTGTCCTCGGTTTAACATCAGGGAACTTCCCTCGAAGGTTGTTGAGTCCTGCTGAGTCATCTCCCAAGTCAGCCAATCAAGACTCAGGGAGGGAAACTCTGTGCACATAAATACTGAACAGTAGCCTGCACTTCATGAAGCGCTTCACCCTCGGCTGAGCTGCATTCCAATCCCAGCTACATCCCGAGCCCAGCTACATTCGAGCCCAGCCACATCCCGAGCCAACCTTCCAGAAGCACCATGAACCCAAGTGCTGCTGTCGTTCTCTGCCTCGTGCTGCTGAGTCTGAGTGGGACTCAAGGTAAGGGCCACCAAGGCCATTTAATTATCAGAGTCAGAAAGAGGACTGAGCTCAGTTCTAGACACAGTACGTATCTAAGCTTTAGTGTGTACTCTAAAGAGGGGAGCAGGAAGAAATCCCTTCAGCCTGCAGAATGTATCGTATGCTGGTTGAAGTCAGAGAAAAACAGAGTAAGAGGAAGGGGACAAAGAGGAAAGGGGGAGGGAGGAGAAGAGAGGAGAGAGCTGGAAGAGAGAGTCCGAGTAAGACATAGATGCCTCCTTACCTGAGCCTAACCAATACTATGCATATTACCTAAGGGCGGGATTTCCTAACTGACAAGCTGCAGATCTCTCCTCACCATGATCAGATAGTTGACCATTCAGCCTATGATACCACGGGATGCACCTCTCCACAGATTGCATGACAATATGGGGCAGGTTCTGCTAAACACTGCCTCACCTGTTTTAAGTGCCTGAAATGAAATGGTGGCTTTACCACTTGTCTCCCTGCAGGGATCCCTCTCGCAAGAACGGTGCGCTGCACCTGCATCGACTTCCATGAACAGCCGCTGAGACCCAGGGCCATAGGAAAACTTGAAATCATTCCTGCAAGTCTATCCTGTCCGCATGTTGAGATTATGTGAGTACAATCCCACCTGCCGATAACGCCCCTTCCGTAACCACAGGGTAGATCCAAGAGGGAGATCGGGAAGGACCGGGGTCCCTGAGGACTCTACGTCTAAGGCACCATGCCTGAATTCTGACAGGGACCTGCAGGGCCATCAGCTCTGCTGACCTGACGTTAATCTGAGGACCTCACTCTTATGTCCACAGTGCCACAATGAAAAAGAACAATGAGAAGAGGTGTCTGAATCCGGAATCTGAGGCCATCAAGAGCTTATTGAAAGCGGTGAGCCAAAGAAGGTAGGTTTGCTGTTGCTTTCTCAGGAAATGGCAGACGGGGAAGTAGCCATTCCCTGGGCCCTGCCGAGGGTGTCTGCCTTAAACTCGTGGCACCAGCATGTGCCTTTTCCCTCCATTTACACAGACACTGAGGTGTCGTCTTAGGGCATACATTCCTAGTGTCTAGAAGTGAAGCAGTTATAACTGTCCGGGTAATGTTGCCAAATGGTCCCCCATTTCCTCACTTAAAAAAACAAAAACAAACATAAGTCCCAGCTCCCGTGACCCATAGAGATTGTAGAGATGAAAACACACCAGGCCTCTTGCCCGAGGGTCTTTGGGTTCCCAAACCAACGGCAGAGTCGACTCCACTCAGTACACTTTCCTCTTCCTACAGGTCTAAAAGAGCTCCGTAACTAGAGAGAAGCCACTCGCCACAGTGCTGAGACCGATGGACAGCAGAGAGACGGTCTCTCCACCTCCCTTTACCCAGTGTGCGGCTAGTCCTAACTGTCCCTGTTTCTCCTGACCATGGTCCCATCAGCTGCTACTCCCACTACAGGGTGATGGACAAGGCCTGGTCCTGAGACAAAAGTAACTCCAGCAGCAAGGCTTCCCAATTCTCTAAGAGCTGGTCCGAATCTTCCCTCAGGCAGCTATGACAGTTCTCCTAGCTCTGTTCTGTAAGCTATGTGCAGGTACTAATCTCTTCAGCATGTGCCATGCCCCAGCCTGCTCCTCACACCCTCCTTCTCCCTAGCTCTAAGCTCATCAGTTCTGAGTTCACCTGAGCTCCTTTATTTCAAATGCAGTCCAGGTGAGATGGCAAATCAAGTTTGTCAGAACAAACTTACCACCACCTTCCCAAGGGAATTTCATAACTCAGAATACTCACAGGAACATAGACATGCATGTTTAAATATTATTTAATGACCGACTGTACAAAGTGGAACTCCTAGATGTATTTTTTGTACGATTTTCATTGTATATGTAAGAACTTGTGTCGTTAAGTATGTATCAATGGGTAGTTAAAGTTTACATAGGCAAATGCTTTGAATGCTACATATTACAAGATGTGTTGGATGGTTTTCAAAATAAAATGTACTGTATTGAATGTAGTATGAGACCAAAAAAGTAATAAAGTAATAATAACTGACATGAAATGCCAAGAGTGTCCTGTGACTAAGAATTATTTCAGAGGTTTAGAGACTCGGTGGCCTGGACAAGATGTTGGGGTGGGTAGGAGACAAATAAGTCAGGAGAATTACCACTCTGCTCCTTGGTAAGGCCCATCATGTAGGCTTCCCGTGACTGGTGAGGCAGAAAGGAAAAGGCCTGAGTGTGGAGCCTGTCTTGTTAGTTTTCACTGTCAACTCCACACAGTTGAGAGTCCCTGGGAAGAGGGGGGGGGGCTGTGCAGATCAGACCTGTCTGTGGCCATGTGTGGGTGACCTTGACTGATGCTCAGTCCACTCAGGGCAGCGCCAGCCTGAGCAGGTGGTCCCGGCTTACATGAGTCAGGGGAAGCAACCCCGAGTGCCAGTATGAACCCTAAAGACTTCATCTTGATAACCCTGACAGCAACAGAGCCGCGAGCAAAGTCCCCCCATAGCCAGTGAAAGCAGGTAGTCACGGCTTGTGTAGGCATCAGTCTGATACTAACTCACGGAGCTGAACATCTTCTTCCATGGTTTCTGCTCCAGCCTCCTGCCCGGCTTCCTTCCATGGGTGACAGACTGTTACCTACAAACATGAGCTTAAATTAAGCCCTTAAGTTGCTTCCGGTCAGAGCATTGGTCACAGCAACAGAAAGGAAACCAGAACAGACTCCCAGATGCAAGTTTCTCTAAGGCAACTCCGTCACGATATTGCACAGAACATTGCCCAGGAGGCAATCAGTTCATTTCCCTCCTAGCCCTGTCTTCACCTCTGTTCTAGATACTTGGCTCCTACCATCACCTACCCAGTTCCCCCAACAAGAAACCCACATTACCACTTCTTCCTCACCTCTCTGTCCAAAGAGTGAACAAGATGCTTGCAACAGTTAGCTGTTGTGTAAATCCTTGGCTTCTGGGATGTCTGAAGAGCTCTCATGGGGTCTGTAAGACGGCTCAACATACAGGCACCCGACACAGCCTGAAGACCCTAACCCTGAATTCAGTCCCCAGGACCCCTGAGGGCAGAAATGTCCCCATGCCTGCAAGCTGGCCTCTGATTTCCACACCCATCCCTACCTCTACTCATCGCACACACGGTAAAAACACTTAAGGAATTCTCATGGATAAAATCAGACCAACAGTTGAAAATTAGTAAGAATTTCACAAAAGAAAAAAAAGCACAAGCCCCTCATGGAGAAGATGCACGACCTCGTTTCTAATGAAAGAAATGTGCATTCAGAAGCCTAAAGACTTCATCTTGATAACCCTGACAGCAATAGAGCCATGAGCAAAGTCCCCCCATAGCCAGTGAAAGCAGGTAGTCACGGCTTGTGTAGGCATCAGTCTGATACTAACTCACGGAGCTGAACATCTGCTCATGTTGTAGCGATTCTGTTACCATAGAGTAATCTATCTCTTGCCTGGGACCTATTCAAGGATATCACAGCAGAGCTGGCTGATCATCAGAGCCAGTGGGAAGACTCTACCACTGAAGACACCAGACACTGGAATCGGCTAGACCTCACGGTGCTGGAACACGCTGAGGCTGCTGGGAAGAACCATCAACTGTGGTCCTACCCGGTTTGACCATGTGTGCAACACTACCAAGAGCAGGCAAGGTGTGCCCATTCATGCAACAGCTGCAGGTCTACTAAGGGATGACCAGAAACTCTCTGGTGAATCTGACGCTCACTCTGTAGGAGCAAATCACCTGCTACTGGGAACCCAGTCAGAAGCTCATGGCTGGGGATACTGGGGGGTCCCAGTGAGCCTATCTATGTCCATTTTTGCTAACTGGACATGATATATCCATCAAGTTGACTCTTGGTAACTCTTTTTATATCTGGTAATTCTCTTTATATCTGTGGCTTGTTGCTGCTGTCAGGTTTAGTGAGAAAAGCTGCTCTCTGCAGTCAGAAGCAGAAACTACAAAGGCTCATCTCTGATAGATGAGGAGTGATAGCCAAGTCCTCAGCCAGAGTGGGGGTGGCAGGCGATCGCACGTGTACACCAGCACTCAGGAGACACTGCAGAAGAAAGGGCGGGAAGTGTCGGAGCAGGAAGGAGGGGTGCAGAACACTGACTTCTGAGAGGGACAGCACAGCAGTTATGACAACCTGCATTAAACCTGCACAAGAGCTCAGGGCATGCACTCCCCACTTGGGGGATTTATATCGTTATTGGTCAGGAGGAATTTCTTCAGTGGTATAGTGTGCGGAGTGGATGGAGTCTTGAGTCTCTGTGTACATGGGCACAGCCATGCCTCAGACCAATGGGAACTTGCAAAGCGTTCCTGTGTTCCAGTTGTGTTTATAACCAATTGACCAGTGTGTGCAAAGACCAGGAAGCTCAGCTCCCCACTCCTGGATGACTGAGACTGCCCCCCCCACATACATAATAACATATGCCGAGTTTCCGGGATGCACAGTTAAGTGCCCGCCATAAGAGAGACCATTGCCTACCTGATCCCAGCTTTTCTGTATGTGTGTCCATCATATCTTCATTTCCTTATCACCCGACTTGGGTTTCCAGAACCAAGTCATGCAAGACACAGTGGTACAGACACTGGATGCGTGCCTAGGTCCTCTAAGCATCTCTAATGCAGTAGACTGGGTCATTCAAACACAGACACAGACACAGACACAGACACAGACACAGACACAGACAGACAGACAGACAGACAGACAGACACTCTCTCTTCTCTCTCTCTCCCCCTCTCCCCCCACCCCATTCTGAAGGCATATTCTATACTAAAAAAGGGAACAGGGCCTAGAGAACAGGGCCTAGAGAGATGGCTAAGCACTGGCTGCCTCTTCCAGATGACAGGTTTGGTTCCCATCACCTACAAGGCACCTAACAATCACCAGGCACTCCAGCTCTCAGGGATCCAGTGCTCTCTGCTAATCTCCTCAGATACTGCACACAGTGGCGCAAGATATACAAGCAGGTAAGACACATATGTAAAGATAAAAATATCCTTTTTAAAATTTAAAACTCTAGAATACTGCCAATCTTGAGATGCCCTCATGAACATCACCAGACGAACATGAGATTTTTCACACTGTGGTATATAATAAAAGAATGGCGTATGCCTTTCACCACGGAACCCTATACACACAATAAACAGTAGAAGGACAAGAGAGAAGCCCTGGGCCAAACCCTAGCACATGCAAAACCCAAAACAAAGCCAAACCTTCCCAAAGGGCACCTTTCAATCCAGCTGGAGAAACCCTCTTACCTCAGTTCCTTCTTTTAAAGGCCCTTTCTTCCTCTTCCTTTTCTGGATGGATGTTTTACTTTATTTCCTTAGGATGCTAGTCAAGGCCTCTAGCAAGCTAGGTATTCGACTTTCCTTCTTTTCTTCCTTCCTCACAACTACATTTCCAAACGCAAGGCCTTGGCTTTGAAGACTGGCACAGTGGCTGAATTTTAGGAGAGACACACATCCAGACCACAGCGCCTACCTTGTTGTTTTCTGGTAAACACTCTTCGGAGAGGTGTGGAGAGAGCTTTAAACTTCTCTGTTCAAGAGCAAGGCGTGCATTCAACAAACACTTATGCTTGTCATATACCAGGTCACAAGAAACAACTGTGGCCTCCAGTTTAACTCCTGAACAGACAACTGTCTGTCACTTACTCTGTGGACTTAAGGCGTGCAAAGAAAACCAGGAGCATGATGGCAGGCCTGGACTCTGACACACATTTGTGTCTGACGGACAAAAAGAGAAAAGTGAGTCTTAGTATGAGAGAGCATACTCTCTCTCTCTCTCTCTCTCTCTCTGTCTCTCTCTCTCTCTCTCTCTCTCACACACACACACACACACATCTGTTAAGTTTGGAAGAAAGTAAACACACAGTTGCAGCTTCAGGTATCGTCAGAGCTGATGTTGGACAGACATAAATTAAAGTCTTTCTGTGCGGGGTGGGTCTGCCATCAATGCTGTATTTTATATTTTATGCTGCATACATGTTATAAAACACACAAAAAGTGACAGGCAGTTAGTTATTCTTTTCCAAGGCTTCTGTGTCTGAAAATGTAACCCAGCACTACATAGAGTTTTGATAGCCTCAGACTATGCTGGCCGTAATGTTAGACTAGAGATGAAAACCGCTATTGCCCAGTGACACGGGTCAGTCTAAGGCTACACCACAGATACTACGTACGAGTAGCCATGGACTGAGAACCTCAGAACTTCCGTCTTCCGATGACTGACATCTGTATAAATAAATAAATGCATGTGACCCATGTCGTCTCATCCATACTCACACTAACAATGCTTGGGAGCAGTGCTCGAGGAAGCAGGGTTGAAAGGGTGGGCGCTTGTCAGGAAGGGGGACGAGAGCCTGGAGCTGTAGGGTGACAAAGCAAAAGGGACTTGGGGTACTTATCCTTCACAACAACATACCTCAGAGTGAAACTCTTCAGGGCAGATTAGGGAAACTCCTAGGGAAGACAGAAGGTCGATTTGTCCTAAGAGCAAGCCTCACAGGTTCACCTTACTGTTAAATCCACAGGCTTCGTGAGTAACTACATACCTCTGGGACTACAGGAAACATCATTTAATGTGGAGAGGAAGAACTGAGAGAAAAATACCAGAAGCGTAAGAAATCCCAAGCCATACATCCTCAGACTCTGAAGCACCCATCCTGCATTTTGGCATCTAAGACAAAAGCTAAATTAAAAGTATAACTAGGGAGACAACTGTGGAAAATACAAGTGTGACATCATGTCTACCTCTAACTAAACTACTAAAAACTAAAATGAAATCTATTTTGACTATGGGTTTCTCTGTACAGATCTCCGGATTTGTCTTTTTTTTTTTTTTTTTTTGCTCCAACAAAAGTTGTGGGATGAATTATACATATCTATATTTTATGTATGACATAGAAATATATTTTATATATAATATATACTACATAAATATATATAGTACTTATTATATATGTTCTATATAAAATATAGAATAGAATATATATAAAATTTATGGTTCACAGGCTACAGTCCAGCTAGCCCAACAATGGCTGCCTATGAAAAGAAGGTCCAGAAATCCAGTAGTTGCTCAGTTCACAAGGCTGGATGTCTCAGCTGGTCTTCAGTACATGCTGGAGCCCCAAAGTAGACTCTAACGCCCGTGAAGGAATAGACTTCCTAGCAAGGGAAAGATCGAGCAGGCAAAGAGTGAGGCGTCCCTCTCCCACAGCCTTTATACAGGCTGCCAGCAGAAGGTGTAGCCCAGAATAGAGGTGGCTCTTCCTACCTCAAAAGCTCTGGCTTAAAGGTGTGTCTGCCCTCCTCCAATATCCGGATCTTCCAGATTCAAATGATTCAATTAAGTTCCTTAGCCCTTTGGGTTTTAGTTTACTCCAGATGTGGTCAAATAACTGCTAAAACACCATCACCTCAGCACATTCAGCACACTGAGTTTTCCTGTTCACATTATGGATGCCGAGTCTCTTCGGGTGTCACACAGTGCCTTTAGATGTCACATAGTAGGCTGGAGAGACAGCTCCGTAGTTAAGAGCACTGGCTGCTCTCCCAGAGGTCCTGAGTTCAACTCCCAGCAACCACATGGTGGCTCACAACCATCTGTAATGGGATCCGATGCCCTCTTCTGGTGTGTCTGAAGACAGCTACAGTGTACTCATATACATAAAATAAATAAACCTTAAAAAGTAGATTTGGAAGTCACATAGTACCTTTAGATGTCACAAAGTATCTTCAGTTAGGTGTCACACAGTGTCTTCAGGTGTCAGACGGTGTCTTTAGTGCTCTCTCTTTTCCTCTTCATTTTCTTTCTGTTCTCAGAATCAATCATTTCCATGATCTTATCTTCAATATGCTGACTTTTTTTCTTCTTCTGATTACTCAAGACTGCTGCTGAAGACCTCTGGGGATTTTTAGTTTGAGTTTTGTGTGTTTTTGTTGGTATCGGTGTCTGACCTAGGGGCCTCAAGCATGAGGACACTAGGCACGTGTAGACACTAGGCACGTGTAGACACTAGGCATGTTTCTTACCGCTGTGCTGAACTGTCAGCCTCTCAAGTCTTTCAATTCTTCAGATCCTCAAGCTTTTAGTTCCTTTTTTATAATTATCTCCACCTCTTTGTTGCTATCCTCTGTTTTTGCCAATTGTTATTCTTCGCAGTGTAAGCATACTTAGCTGTGTAAGTATGTTTAAGACAATCGATCTGACGTGTTTAGCTTTCTAGCTGCTAAGCCGTGGCACACACCTTTAACATCAGCACTCAGGAGGCAGAGGAGGTTGGAGTTTGAGGCCACCCTGGTCCACAGAGCGAGTTCCAGGGCAACCAGGGATATACAGAGAAAAACCCTGCCTCAAAAACAAAACCAAAAACCAAAGCAAAATGAGAAGACATTTCCAGCTAATAAATCTCTTGTCTAGCTTCCAAGGAGACCTTTGGAACCTCATTTAATTTAATTAGCCCTTCAAAGACCCTGTCTCTAAATACAGCCATGTTCTGAGATCACCAGCTGGTACATCTTCAACGAAAGGATTGCGGGGACGTAATTCATCCAACTCAAAATGTGAGTTGTATTCACTAAAAATAATCATGAAAGGAAGGCAACAAAGTAAAGAACCGAAATCTTAACATGTATGTACGTGTGTGTGTGTGTGTGTGTATGTATGTATGCATGCATGCATGCAAATGACTGGCATACATTTACGACGTCAATACTATGGTGCCCTCTTATTCTCAATGTCACCTTCCACAGGTTCAAACACCCAGGGACTCCAAGGGTGACAATAAGGTGAGAGACCAGATGTTTTGGGTTCAGACTCCATCTTAGAGAACCTGACCTGAGTAATGTTCAACTCGGGTTGACTAACAGGCCAGTTTCCAGGTTATTCCCCAACAAATCCGCACCCCCAGGTTACAAGCCTGTCCCTGGCACTTCACTTCCTAACAACCACCAATGAGGAAAAGACAAAACACACACACACACACACACACACACACACACACACACAGCCAACAAAAGTTAAGTTTATGGTTTGGCTCTCAGCACCAGTCAACTATGTTAAAGGCCATAGTGGTCCCCCAGTCAGATGTGTGCCAGGCTAGATACCCGCTTCCTGCCTCTATAAATGTTTGCCCGAAACTAAGTTTAGGGCGCCCCCCCCACCCATTCTCCTGCATGAGGGATGGGGGAGTGGCCTAAGCTTAAAGAGACCCTAATGCAATTACATCAGAATCGGCTCCTTTGGTGGACTTTGGGGGGTTCACAAATGTTTTCTGGCACAACAAAGGTATCGTGAGAGAGAACGAGACATCACTTTCACATACCTCTCATTAGAGTATATTGTTATATAGCTGTAACCTTTTATCATGCCTCGTTTATAAAGTAAACTGTGTCCTAGGTATGTAGATATAGAAAAGACAAAATAGACATATCCAGGGCCTGGTATTATCTGTGAGTTCAGGCATCCCTGGAAGGTTTTGAAATATATCCACCATGGATAAGAAAGGGGCTGCTGGGCTGGAGAGATGGCTCAGCAGTTAAGAGCACTGGCTGCTCTCCCAGAGGTCCTGAGTTCAATTCCCAGCAACCACATGGTGGCTCACAACCATCTGTAGTGGGATCCGATGCCCTCTTCTGGTGTGTCTGAAGACAGCTACAGTGTACTTATATATAATAAGTGAATAAATCTTTAAAAAAAGGGGGGGGGAGCTGCTTCTCTGAGCTTACTTGACAACTTGAAAAGGTAGATTATGTAAGTACTAAACCAAGATAAGCTAAAAATGTAACTATGATATAAATGGAGGACTGGAATAGTAGTTGGTAAAGTGTTTGCCAGTTGTTAGCATCCTGTTTAAGCTCCACCTCCACAGTTACCTGGCAACAGCCAAATATTACTAACACTATGAAAGGGGCTGCTTCCCCCTCCTCACTCTCTTACTCTTATTCTCTCTCTTTTTTTTTTTTTTTTTCGGAGCTGGGGACCGAACCCAGGGCCTTGTGCTTGCTAGGCAAGCGCTCTACCACTGAGCTAAATCCCCAACCCACTCTTATTCTCTCTTGTTCTTGCTCTTCCCCTCTTCCCCCTCTGTCCCTTCTCTCCCCATTCCCCTCCCCCCACCTCCATGTGCCCATGGTCAGCAACTTCTCCTCTCTCCTCTCTTCTCTCCTCCCTCCCTCTCTCTCTCTCTCTCTCTCTCTCTCTCTCTCTCTCTCTCTCTCTCTCTCTCTCTCTCTCTCCTCCCCCCTTCTACCCTCTTAACTCCCCTCCCCATGTCCTGAATAAACTCTATTCTATACTATACCATTGCGTGCCTGGTCCCTCAGAGGGAAGGGATGCTTCAGCATTGACCCACTGAGGCACCCCCTTTCTCAGACCTCCATAGAACATAATCCCCCTCTATCTTTTCATAACACAACAACTTAAGCATGAGGATCAATTCCCCAGAACCCATGGAAAAAAAAAACCAAAAAACATGGTAGTTTGTGCTTTTAATCCCCACGCTGGTGAGGTAGAAACAGAAACATCTCGGCCAGCTTAGCCTACAGGCAGGTTCAGGGCAGTAAGAAGCTTGGTTTGAAAAACAAAACAAAAAACAAAAAAAACAGAAAACAAAAAGCCAAGCCAAGCTGGGCAGTACCTGAGGGATACCAGTCGAGGTTGACTTCAGGCTCCTACATGCCTGGACACACCTGTACACACAAATGGGCATACACACGCATGCACACTTATACATATACAACTGGAAATAATCCCATGTGCCAATTTTGGCACAGCAAACACAAAAAAGTAGAAGACTGAGAAACAGACACGTATACCCATCAGGGCCATTGCAAAATTAGCCTTCTCTTTCTGGCAAGCAATCAAAATGTTACAGAAAATATTGAGTATTTTTATCATTTGTTTTTATAATTCCACAGAAGGAAAAAAACTGAAAATGTTTATGTTCCGGGTGGGCCTCACTGTGTTGCCCATCCTGGGGTTCAGGCAACCATCCTGTCTCAGTTGCCTCAATGGCTGAGGCTACAGGTGTCCGACACCAACACCCGGAAACAGAAAATGTAATCATTTACGAGATAATTAGAGCATCACTGTATTCCTGAAATGTTAAAGACAACCCAAATCCCTAGCACTGAGAACGAACAGTCTAGACTTATAAAGAACTGTTTGAAAATAGACCATCTAGGGCTGGGTGTGGTAGCAACGCCTCTAATCCCAGCACTCGGGAGGCAGAGGTAGGTGAGTCTCCGTGAGTTCGAAGTCAGCCTGGTCTACACAGAGTTCCAGGTCAGCCAGGGCTACACAAAAAACTCTGTCTTAGGGGGCTGGAGAGATGGCTCAGTGCTTAAGAGCACTGACTTCTTTCAGTTTTGTTTGTTTGTTTGTTTTTTTTTTCCGGAGCTGGGGACCGAACCCAGGGCCTTACGCTTGCTAGGCAAGCGCCCTACCACTGAGCTAAATCCCCAACATAAGCACTGACTTCTTAAGAGGTCCTGAGTTCAAATCCCAGCAACCACATGGTGGCTCACAACCATCTGTAATGGAATCTGATGTCCTCTTCTGGTGTGTCCTAAGACAGCAACAGTGTACTTATATATAATAAATAAATCTTTTTTTTTAAAAAAAAGAAACTGTCTTTAAAAAGTTCTGAATAGGGGTTGAGGATTTAGCTCAGTGGTAGAGCGCTTGCCTAGCAAGCGCAAGACCCTGGGTTCAGTCCCCAGCTCCGAAAAAAAGAAAAGAAAAAAAAAGTTCTGAATAAATAAAATTAACAAGTGTTGCTCAGTGACAAAGATATACACATAGGTAGGGGGTGTGTTGTGAGCCTGTGTGAGGTTCCCAACACTGCTCACCCTTCATGGCCTACTATATTCCTAGCCTCAGTCCTCAGCAACTCCTTCCTCGCTGTCTTCTACCCTCGCCCAGCCCCTGCAGCCTCTGCAGCCTTCTCACATCCCCTTCTTGCAGGAAGTAGTAACTCCGGTTTCCCCTTCCGATCTGACTCAGGCTGCTGTCTGAAACACTTGGAGGCAGATGGAGATTTCCCTGCACCCAGTAACTGTGTGCTTTCCTTCTGTGAAACATTTCTCTCCCTGTGGTAGTTATTTGTTCTATGCTGATTTGCCCCCGGATAAATTATAAACTCTCTGAGGGCAAAAATATTGGTGTCCTTAGAATCTAGAATCAGAAAAGTTTGATGCATGAACGGGAGTGACTGATAGAACAGTCAGCAAAGTGTTTGTGAATGTGGAAATTTCCCAGCCTGGAGAGACACACACATCTGTACTCCCAGGACTAGTTACACAGAAAAAAAAAAAAAAAAAAAAAAAAAGAAAGAAAGAAAGAAAAAAGATCAGCCTGAGCCTCAAAAAAAACAAACAAACAAAAAAAAACAAACAAAAAAAACAAAAAAAAAAGGAAAAGGTAAATTAATTAATAACATGGAGCTTTTTTCCTTATAGGGATTTTTGGGTTTTTTTGGTTGTTCGATTGTTTTGTTTGCTTTGCTTTGGTTTGTTTGGTTTTTTTTAGACCTATGCAGTTTTATGTGTATGAGTGTTCTGTGTACAGGTATGTCTGTGCACCACACACATGCAGCATTGTGGAGCCCAAAGGGGTGTCACAAAGCCTCTGGAAATGGAGTTGCAGCCCATTGTTAGCTGCCACATGGGTGCTGGGAACTGGACCTGTGTTGGCAAGAGCAACAAGTGCTCCTAAACTTCCGAGTCCCGGCCCTTTGCACAGTTATTTTTTATAGTCATTTTAAAGTAAATTTTAAAAAAAACAAATATAAATATTTAAAACGGAAAAAATACTTTCTCCCCTTCTGGGATAACTTTCTTCCGTCTTGGAAGCAGCTTTTGAGCAATTGTAATTATTATGATTTTACGCCATCAGACTGCAGACTGGCTCGCCAAAAGTCACAGGACAAAACAGTAGTGCTGTTGCCAGCACTAGACTACATCTGTCCTTGTCCAGATGTTATCTCTCAGAACTATCTATTTACTGATTAACCAGTCCCGGGACTTTTATTAGACACAAACCAAGAAGCCAAGATAATGAGATTAGTGGAAAAGGAATTTGTTCCTTTTTCTTGGTGGTCTGAGACAAACAAAAGTATGTATGGTTGGTTAGCGAAGAGGTTTTTGTTTGTTTGGTTGGTTGTTTTTTTTTTTTTTTAACTTTTTTCTTAAAGGAAGAAATAACTCCCTGAGGAAAAAGGAAATTCAGAATGCCAACTCACAGCTCGGGTCTTTCAAGAAATGCATTGGTTTTTTTTTTTTTTTTTGTTTTTGTTTTTTTTTTAGTTAAGGTCCTTGACTATTAGGAGAGACTGGTAGAAAGAGGGGACTCCATTGAGAAATTAAAATGAGCATTAAAATGAAAACGAGTTTCAGTTTGAGAGAAACCTCCCCTCTGAAAAGCAAAAGGAAGCCTCCTGTCTTTACTACACGTTCAGGCTGTTAATCTATTTAAATAGATCTACACAATTTCAAAATAAAACAGTTGGAAAGGAGGCCAGATACCACGTGTGAGGGCCAACAAGCCCGCTGTGCCTGCCTCTGGTGATTTCATCATTGAGTTCCTCAGGGACAGTTGACTTGGAATTTTTCAAGGGGAAAAAAAAAGAGGGATTTTGTGGGGGGGGGGTGGTTGTTGTCCTAAGAGGAATTACAAATTGTCTGTTGATTTCAACAGTCTTGATAATCCTTGGCTTTCTTCCCAGGCCTGTGAGAAACTCCAGCAACATCCTGTCTTACTTAGCAAGTTTCGTTTTCTCCTAAAAAGCTTTCTATCCATAAACTCGGCCTCTGTGGGATTTTTCACTTTTTTCTTTCTCTCCAGTCTCTACCGCACTTCTGCAAGCTGGCATGAAACTTGCCAAGAATGGAGTCTGGAAAGCAAATGTCTTACAATGCCTGACCCCAAATGGTCTATCTCTAGTCATCTTGCCTAAAGACCCAGGTTGATCCGAGAAGCCTTTTACCCTGGAAAGATATTTCCGCTGTCAGGGGAGGAAGGAGCCCTTGTAGGTAGGAAGCCTAGGCTCTGGGGTTCAGGGATTCAGGGCCTCCAGGGCTCTGGGGTTCAGCAGCTCAGGACATCCTGGGTTAAGGGGTTCAGCATCTGGAGGCTCTGGCCAACCTCAACACCAGCTCCTACCCAATGGGCCTTCTTCCTCTGGGTCATCTCAGCCGCCCTCGAGAGATATTCCTGAGCCCTGTAGCCTCCACACCATGAGCTGGGCTTCTAGAGGCATTGGTGCCTCCCACACTTGCCAAATCTCCTATGAAAGCCGCACACCGCTCCCTCCCGGCATGCCCAGGGTCGCTAAGTCTCCACTCTGCTACCTAGGGAAAATGGCTTCCTCAGGATAGGAGGCAGAGGGACAGTGGGGACAGAGAGTAGAGCCCCAGGGCACATATTACCTTTCCTCCCTAAAGTGCTTCTTTTCTTCAGCCGATCAGATCGGTGCAGGCAGCCGCAGCAGCTAGCTACACACGTAGAGTGAGCGTTGAGCTCCGGGTGGAGGAAAGTTCTGGAAGCAAACTGGCTGGGCATGCGCACTGTGCATAGCCCAACTAGAAGAGGTCACAGAATCAATGGCTCAAGATTTCAACCCTGTGGCTGATGCCAGATCTGCCCAGCTGAGTTCTGGTCCCTGTTTGTCACTTGCGAACACTTATACCGAGTATTTACTGTACTTGAAGAACACTGTTCCAGGATCGGTGCTGGGTTACCACCAGGTTCAAACGTGGGTCTTTACAAACCCTCCTGTAATAGAAGGCGAGACTAGAGTATCCCAGACCATCTAACTATATCCGATCTGTGAGGATGAGCCTTGACGTGTCGGGAGCACCTGCAGCAGAGAGGACTGACGGCTTGTGGAGCTAAGAGAAGACTCCCCAAAGCTGGGGCGCTGAAGAGGATAAATTACCATGCTGCATGCAGCCTAAGCATGCCCAGTGGTCACATTACAGACACGAAAGAGACACGAGCAGTGAATCAGAAAGTGAGAAGAAAGAGTGATGCAAGAGGCCGAGAACGTAAACCAGACAGCCCATGCTGAGCCTTCGCTCTAAGAAGTCTCCATCGGCTCTGACTGGCTCGATGCTACTTGCAACAGGGCGTATGCTCTGTCAGGGCATATGCACACGTCGACAATTTCTGACATGCACATACTGAATTTTAGGCAGTTCCACTCCCCACTCCCCTCTCTCATCCCTCACTCCTGATGGAAATGGTCTTCTTCCCAGAAATGCCCCTCCTACTCTGAACCCTTGTTTTCTTTTTTGGCGCATAAACATTAATTAAGGGTGGAGCCTCATGAGCCCCTCCCCTAGGTATGATGAAACGATGACCGATGCTCTGTGTGTCCTAAACAGTTGCAATGCAATGGGCCGACCAGTCCAGAACACTATCTCAGTACTCCTCCCCAACCTCTGGCTCCTTCTAGCCCCTTCTCTGGGATGGTCCCGGAACCCGGGGACAGTGGTGACAGGTGTACTGCTGAGGGTCGGAATACTCAGTAATTCTCTGCCCTTCGGCTAGTTACAAGTCTCTGATAGACCACTACCCACTGGCAGTCTACTCTTGCTATTAATCTTAACAACCACTTGTGAAACTGGGATTTATTGTCTAGAGAGATCCAAGGCTGGCAGAACTGGACTAAATCTGATGACTAAACTTATCAAAAGTCACCATAAGTTTTGCTTTTCAAACTGATTTCCGTAACATTTTACTTATATGTTATTAATCTAGAGATAAACCATTAAAAAGCATGGATTGCGTAACATAAAAGATGAATGTAATTATCCCCATATTCTAAAACATGCATTCCTTAGGGATACGGGAAGATTATTGCTCCAAGGACAGCCATCAGTCTGGGAAGGCTAAACAACAACAACAACAACCTCTTAGACATTAGTGGGGCACAGGATGCAGATCTACAAACCCAATACTCACAGGCTGAGGCAGGAGAATGGCCTGTTCAAAGTCAGCCTGCTATACACAGTGAGACCTTGACCTTATCTTCAAAAGAAAAAACAAACTGTATTACAATGATTAATGCCCAACTGAGGTTCAGCCTTACCCTATAAAGTTTATTTCTTAGCATATATTATAATAATACGGGCTGGAGAGATGGCTCAGCGGTTAAGAGCGCTGACTGCTCTTCCAGAGGCCCTGAGTTCAATTCCCAGCAACCACATGGTGGCTCACAACCATCTGTAATGAGATCTGATGCCCTCTTCTGGTGTGTCTGAAGACAGTGACAGCGTACCGTGTACTTACATAAAACAAACAAATAAATCTTAAAAAAATAATAATACATAGAATATATTTATCTATTACAATAATGTAGTATATATTTTGCATATTTCCATTTCTCTCTCTTTAGGGAGAAATTTACTTTTGATTTTGGTTTCTTTATTTTAAACTTAGTTAGGTTCCATATGATTTTCCATAGGGAAAGGGAGTATGTAAGGAAGAAGTTGGTAAAGATTGTTCAGATGTCTTTTACCTTGATTTGGGGAATATTTTTAGTTTTGATCTTACCAAGGTTAGGGTATACCTTGGGTTGTAGCATTGCCTGCTACCTGAGGACTCTCGAAAACTGCCTTCAATTCAGTCAAACTCCAGCGGGGAGGAGGGATAAAGAGGGCCGAAAGCTGCTGCCTAACAGAGAGGAGAGGAAAAGTAATTTACGTGATAGTTGTTCATTTTGTCCAGATAAACATTTAAAAGGAAGATGCGCAAGCTGTTTCTATGAAACCCTGGTCCAGCCACCTCTAGAGGAGGTAAAGAAAGAATAGAAAGTCTTTGTGGAGACGGTCGAAGTCTGGACACGTATGCAGTCAATTACAGAACAATAGCATCTCTTAGCTATTAACTTTCCCTTCCACTAATGAGTGCACTCAATGATTTTGTGAAATAAAGCCAAAGAATTCTAATAGTTTTTACCAGTCCTGCCTTAATTAACAATTGTGTGAGGTAGAGCAAAAAAAAAAATAATACTTTGTTTTATTTAATACTTTTTGCCAGTTGTGTCCAGCATTTGGTCAGACCCTTGCAATATCTCCATGATGTCCTAAGGCACTATTGTCTGGCCTCGATGTATCACAGGACTATATATAGCACCAAACACATATAATGCACTTTTGTTTTCATTTGTTCCTTTTTCTCAGATCCTATTTTAAAAGGGAGGTTGTTGGCTCTGTTCCTTTGTCCTTTGTCGTTTTATATCTGTTTCTTTCATCTAGCTTGCATCCTGTCCAAGCACTATTCTCCGAGGAAGCATTTCTCTTGCTGCAATACTGACTCTTGTTTTAGTCTCAACATCTACAAGAATTTAGAACAATGAGAGCATTTTTTTAACAGCTACTCTGCTTTTTAAACTCTTTGCTATTGAATGTCATTTAACACACGTAGCTTCTTTAAACTCGGGAATGTTTGCTTTCTTGTTTTACAGTCACACTGTGAGTGGCACAGACGGTTTGCGAAACACTTGGAAAGGGTGGCAGGGAACAGAACAGCTGTGGCTTATGCCACTAATCAATTACGGTGACGGCGACTTGCAGCAACAGCCACACAAAATGGATTTACCCCTCACAAATTAAGAAGCTTATTGTCACGGGAAAATATTAATGTATTGTGTAGAGAGGATCACTTCCCAGGAGGGAAGCACATCTCCAACCTTCGTCATAGGGCATTAATAAACTCATCGTATAATCTATTCTGCATCCAGGTAGCAAGTTGGCCTGTGCTGAAAGAGGGTGCTGTGGTGGTTTCGCATCCCTTACTCTAAACCACTCGTTTATGTGAAATGGGAGTAGAACGTGCAGAAATTCCCTGGGATCTGAGAGCAGGGTTTTCCCCAGGACAATCAAGTTTGCGGGTTAATTTAGTTCTTCTAGGTCAGCTGAGGAGACCAGCCAATCAGAGACGGGAAGGAAAAGGGATTTCCTAAATAAATATGACCACCAAGAACATGTTCTCTGAAGACATTCTCAGCCTTGACTCCAGCACGGTGACTTAATAGAGCTCGGCTCTGCCATGAAGTCCGTTGCTCTATTCCTCATGGGCATCATCTTCCTGGATCACTGTGGAGTTCGAGGTGAGGACTTTTACAATGAGTTAAGTTACTAAATTCTGGGCTCTGCATCACTGCATGAGTCTTCTCAGGCCAACAGATAGAACCGAATGTCTTGCATGCAATCAAAAGTTATATTGTGGGGGTTGGGGATTTAGCTCAGTGGTAGAGCGCTTGCCTAGCAAGCGCAAGGCCCTGAGTTCGGTCCCCAGCTCCGAAAAAAAGAAAAATGAAAAAAAAGAAAGTTATATTGCTCTGTCATCAAAGCAGTCTGATGCTGCGAGCAATTGTCCAAAGGTCATAATCGGTACCTACCAAGTCAAACATGCCTTCTTGGTGTAGGTATTGTGAGCTCACGGTGAGAGGTCAAAGCCTATTTGGACATTTTAATAATGAGAAACCACTTCTCAGATATAAAGGGGGGATTCTAGGGACTTTATTTCTTGTTGAGTGTGTCATTTGTCGTGCAAGATATGAAATCTACAGCACCGGCAACAGGGAGTGACCTGAGAGATCCTTCTCTTTTTTTCCTAAGATTTATTTATTTATTCTATATAAGTACACTGTAGCTATCTTCAGACACACCAGAAGAGGGCATCGGGATCTCATTACAGATGGTTGTGAGCCACCGTGTGGTTGCTGGGATTTAGAACTCGGGACCTCTAGGAAGGGCAGTCCGTGCTCGTAACCACCGAGCCATCTCTCCAGCCCGAGAGATTCTCTTCTAAGTTGCCTCCTGCCTCATTTTCCTCACCTGATGCTGGGTAGCGATAAGAATGTCTGTGGTTAACCAACCGAGAATTCGGAAGTCAGAGAGGTTGCCTCTTTGGAAATGACACCTCCCTTGAAAGGCAGTGACGATGATTTACACACACACACACACACACACACACACACACACACACACACACAGACAGAGAGAGAGAGAGAGTCACAGCAATAATGACTGAGACAAACCCATCATTCTAATGGACCCGAATAATGTGTATTATCTTTCTTCCAGGAACCCTAGTGATAAGGAATCAGCGATGCTCCTGCATCAGCACCAGCCAAGGCACATTCCACTACAAATCCCTCAAAGACCTCAAACAGTTTGCCCCAAGCCCTAACTGCAACAAAACTGAAATCATGTAAGTAAACGTTTCCAACACATGCATTCCACACTGGACTTCATGGGAGTCTCACCCTCAGATGAGTCTGCCTACTCCCTTTCTCTCTTCTTCCTCAAAGTAAGAAACCTGGAAACAAAAAAATGAAAGATGATGTATCCTTTAAATAATTAATTGTTTCCTGAGACCAAATTACCTTTTTAAGGCTATTTAGGGTTTTTTTTTTTTTCTTTTCTTTTTTTCAGAGCTGGGGACCGAACTCAGGGCCTTGCGCTTCCTAGGCAAGCGCTCTACCACTGAGCTAAATCCCCAACCCCGCTATTTAGGTTTTTAATTCAGAAAACATATGTTTGAATATCAAAATAATTAAGTATAATTAATATGTCCCTGTTAATCATTAATTGTATCCCTATTAAATACTCCTATTAACATAAAATACATGAATGGAATTTCAGTGAATCAATAAAAACATTTTTAAAAAATAAAAGAAGGGGCTGGGGATTTAGCTCAGTGGTAGAGCGCTTGCCTAGGAAGCGCAAGGCCCTGGGTTCGGTCCCCAGCTCCGAAAAAAAGAACCAAAAAAAAAAAAAAAAAAAAAAAGAAGAAAAGTAAAATCAATAAAGGTAAACATTATATTATCTACTAACTCAAGTTTCTGAGTTTCGGTTTCCCTAAGCCAAGCATAGTCCACAATATTAAACAGAATATTCCAGAAATGAGTGAGTCATAAGATTTTAATAATTTCACTCTAGTACATTGTTGTAACTGATTCAACTTGATATTATTTATGGTTGCTAATATCTTGCTCTGTTTAATGTACACATTAGACTTTATCTTAGGTACGTAGGCATATAGGTACATAGATGCCATGTGAGAGTGTAGGAAGCTGGACGTCTTCCCTATATAGATGGGAGAAGTTGTCTTTTGTAATTTGATTTTTCCTTGACACAATAATAGTGGACAGTTTTTCATGACAATTTTCTCTAGTAATGCTACACTTGTTAGTTTTCAGGGGATGTTAGGATTGAACCTAGGACTCTTCACAGGCTATGCGTGTACTTTCTCTCTCTACTTAACCCTAACCCTGAATCCTAATAATGAAATTTAAAGTGTTTTGAGGGGTTACAGAGAGATGACTGAGAGGTTAAGAGGGCCTGAGTCTGGTTATATTACCCACACTGGACAACTCGTAACCATCTGGAACTCCACCCCCAGCAGATCCTACCTTCTTCTGGATTATGTGGGGACCCGCATATACACAGACACACAGAAGTTAGAGATAAAATAAATTTTGATCCATGTTCTGTGTGTTCAAGGGCACATGCCATAGCATATAGCAACTGGGACAACTTGGCCGACTCGGTTTTCTCTTCTGTCCTTATCTGGGTTCTGGGCTTCAGCTCAGCTCTCCAGGCTTCTGAGGCAAGTGTGCTTACGAGCTGCACCCACTCACTGGCTCTAATAATGACTTTTAATGGCTAAGCTGCTTTACGTCATATTGATAGGCCACAGTTTGTGTAGCCTATTCACATTTCTAGAAGCAAAGGTTATGTAAAAGAAAATTCACTATTGTCACACTATTACTATTGTAGAATTGTCTTTAATTCTCCTAGTAATTTTTTTCTAGAGATTAGAATTTCTTGTTTGTTTGGTTTTGTTTTGAGACAGAGTCTTGCTAGGTAGCCAAGGCTGGCCTCAGTCTCATGGCCCTCCTATATATACATATATGTATAAATATATATGTATATATATATATATGTCATTCATATGACCTTTGACACATAAATTAAGGGATTCTATACGGAATAGCTATTCTTTTTTTTTTTTTTTTTTTTTGGTTCTTTTTTTTTCGGAGCTGGGGACCGAACCCAGGGCCTTGCGCTTCCTAGGTAAGTGCTCTACCACTGAGCTAAATCCCCAGCCCCGGAATAGCTATTCTTATTCTCAAGATATATAGAGAGGGGTTGGGGATTTAGCTCAGTGGTAGACCGCTTGCCTAGCAAGCGCAAAGCCCTGGGTTCGGTTCCCAGCTCCGAAAAAAAAAGAAAAGAAAAGAAAAGATATATAGAGAAATTAATTTTTAGAAATTGAGGTTTCTCCTGAAAGATCTGCTACTTTTATCTACCCGTTAATCTTAGGAAGACATTTTGCTACAATTTAAGTGGTTCCAACTGGGAAACTCAGCAAAATGCATGCTTGTTTCACTGTTACTATTAAGAATTATTAAATTGTTACTGTGGGGAGAAGGCTTACTTGTGTCTCTTTGGCACAGCGCTACACTGAAGAACGGAGATCAAACCTGCCTAGACCCAGATTCAGCAAGGGTGAAGAAGCTGATGAAAGAATGGGAGAAAAAGGTTGGTGAGGGGAGGAACACAAATTGCTTTCTTTTAGAGATCAACTCAGAAAGTCAACAGACTCTGGGCACACCCAGTAAGGATCCATTTTCCATCCTTTTGAATAGTATCAAGTAGTAAGTTGCTAAGGATTCAAAAATAATAAGTTATAACCCCTTCCCTGTATAGCAGGTCGCTCTTGATAATATATAAAAATCAACAGACTTGGTGGAAGACATTTAGAATAGTGTATACACAAGAATCTTGAGGATTATGAAGAAAAGGGTAGTTGACTTGGCCAAGAGGCGGTGTTGTAGCGAGTTTTAAGATAGACTTCTATCAAGTGACCGCTGATCTGGATCGTTAAAGATAAGATTTTAACCAGGCAGCTAATTAAGTACAGCGTGGGCGTCGCTGGTTTCAAGTGGAGTAAGGTGTGTTCAGCGAGCCTGAAGTATGTAGCTGTGTTTTAAATGTAGAGATCAAAGGGGTTGAGATGAGAAAGAAGCCAAGGACACAGCAAGAAGAACTGTGTGGTGGCTAAGGAGCTGGGTTTGAGAAGAGCCATGGTGTATGTACTAGGAAGCTTGAGTCACCACGCCTGACTCCTGGGTCTGCCCCAGATCTGTGCTCGCTGTTAAAGTTTCAGGCTACACTCTCACCCAGCCTCGCCCACTTTCAGTGGTTCTCAACCTTCCTGATACTGAAACCCTTTGATACAGTCCCTCATGTTGAGGTGACTCCCGGCCATAAAATTATCTCGTTGCTGCTTCATAACTGTAACTCTTCCTACTGTTGTGAATCATAATGTAAACACCTGATACGCAGGATATCTGATAGGTGCCCGAATGGGTTTCCGCCCACACGTGGTTGAACCATTGACTTATATGGAAAGTGGATGATAACAGAACTAGCCTGCCCCCAAAGGGCAGTGTTTGTCCCAGGTGGATAACAGGATGTGAAGACGGCTAGATGTCAGAAAAACAGGCAAACAGAAAATGAGCCAAGTGACTCTGAGAGATCAGAGACTTTAGCTGGCTCTGAGGATAAGGAATGATCGCACTTAGGAGGAGTCCGACCATCCCGAGGGGGAGAAATTACACCATTGGAAAGCATTGCCTCTTTCTCATTTCTTGCAGATCAGCCAAAAGAAAAAGCAAAAGAGGGGGAAAAACCATCAAAGGAACAAGAAAACCCGAAAAGCTAAAACACCCCACCATCCGGAGTCAAAGAAGACTGCATAAGAGACCACTTTACCAACAAGCGCTCTGCATCTAAACGGCTTTTAGATCATACTGAAACGCCTTCCCTTTAATACACAACTCGTTCACTACAAAACATTGTGCGCGAATTTGAAATTATAGCTAAAGCTAGGAAGTCAAGTGTAAAACTCAAGTAGTAAGAATTTCTAGAGGCGAAAACTGTCTTTGTTCTACGCAGCCAACAAAATTTCATCGAGCCCTTGAGCACAGCCGTGATATCAAATCTGGGCAAGTGTCCCACAAACAACAGATGCCTGGCTTCTAGAGCCACACATGACAAAGCCTCTGGAGTCTTCTGAGGCTTGCATCACCAAGCTCCAGGCTTGGTGCTGCCGTCTGGCTGCTGGTGAGCTAGACTTTCAGCAGCTGCATTTGAGTCACCCTTGAGCCCCTGCACAAAGTGTGTCTCAGAGATCCGTACAAATGGTCTGGGGGTTCCACCAGGGTTGGAGACCACCAGGGTTGGCGACCACCAGGGTTGGCTTCCAGAACCTTCCATGTAGCTTTTTGAGACCATGGAATTTCATCATTAATTCGATCCCATGTTCAAGGCTTATTCCACATTTGCCTCTTAAATAAAACTCCCCTAGACGGTTGTGGATGTAGCTTAGTGGCAGAATACTTGGTGTTTGCACGGACCTGACCCTTGAAAGAACATTTCCTGGCTTCTCAAATTCCCTTAAATCTATCTCGCTTGCCGCTCAGCATTTCAGAGTAAACACGTCACTGTTATCTAATTGGATTGTTTTGTTTATTGTTCTCTTCCCAATGAGATTGATTTTAGAGAGTAGGGGATTATTCCCCCAAATCTTCCACAGTGCCTACAAGAACTTGGTTTTGAATAATTTCCTAACTGTATGTGTTAGAGGTAGAAAGGATGTTAGACACCAGGCATTGGCCAATCCCTGGCTCCTCCAGATGGCTTCCTCTAACCCTTGGCCTCCTTGCCTGCCTGCTTGCTTGCTTGCTTGTTTGCTACTTTTTAAAGATTGAGTCTCTCGTCTGGCTGTCCTAAAACTCACAAACTAGTCAAGGCTGGCCTTGAATTCACATATATCTGTATCCTACTGCTTCCTGAATGCTGGGATTAAAGGTGCGTGCTGCTATGCCTGCCTTCCTTCCTCCCGCCCTCCCTTCCTTCCTTAGATTACTTAGCTTATTATCCTCAGGGATCTTCAATGCATGAGCCAGAGTGGGTGAAAAGACAGCCTTACCTTGTGACAGGAAGCTAATGTCTTTAACAGACAGGAATCACGCATTCAAGACATTTGCTGATATTTGGGGCTCCTCGAAAAAATACACAGGCCATCTAGAAATGTGTAAACTTTCATTGAAGACAGGTTTCACTGATTGGTAAATAGTAGACCTTTCCTCACTCCAGACAAAATTCCTCTGAAATCACTCTTGATCAGGACAAGCTGGGAGTCAACACAATTGCTGTCAAATCCTCTCACAAGTTTACCCTAGCTGAATACGACTTTCCTTGCCACCTTCCCTCACTGCAGAACTCCCAGAGAGTGATTATATGGATTGCCACATCAGTCAGAGGACTGGCGAAATGGCAAGGGTGGGGCTTGAGGTGACCAGAGTTCCATTCCCAGAACCCATGCGTGGTGAGCCTCACAACCGCCTCAAACTCCAGCTCCAGGGCAGCCATTTCTCTCTTCTGGCCTTTGCAAACACTGCCCAGATGTACACAGGCCCACACTCGGACGGGACAACACACATGATTTAAGACGCCACATAAACATCTTTATAGAGATGTTTTAAAGGAACTAAGAGCTACAGGAAACAGTAAATTCTGTTAGTGGAAGTGTGGATGGGGCCAAGTTAGCCTGTGTGGGAGTTGGAAACTGCCCTGGAGAAGAGGTCCAATGAATTAAATAGAAAAGAATGTCTCTGGGCAGAAGCTCAGCCTCCTCCACGCATATTTCTCAACTGTTGCCATTCCTCACGCTGCAGGTGGTTTTGAGTGCGGCTGGGAGGACTCCCATGCAAACATCATTGCACAGTCATAAGGTCGTCCAGCTCCCTCCAGGTAACTTACTTTAGGGGGAAAAAAACTAACAGTGACTCCTAACTAGTTAGCCGGTGGCCCTTGCGTCTGATAGCGGGTTTGTACATAACCCCTAAAGATTGTGTATTTTGACTAAATAATTATGAGGGAGACATATGCCTACAGTATGACTTCATATATATACCCTAATTTTTAATTCAAAAAAATTTAGCATATATGCGCTGAAGCCATTTTGTGAAAGAATAGTGACATCAGTGTACTAAATAAACTTGGTTTTTTGAAAAAAAATGTCTTTTGTCTGCCCTTGGTTACTGTGTGCTTCAGGAGAATTCTCATTTACCCTTTATCCCTTTGCCATTTGGCTTTCTCTCATGGTGTTGATGTCAGCTGAGATAAAAAACATGAAAACACTTTAAGGGTCTCCTTAAGTACAGAAAAAAAAAAAAGAACTTCTATGGCATGGAATAAAACACGGACTCAGTTAGAGGGCCCATTGCTGTGGTGAAACACCATGATCAAAAGTAACTTGGGGAGGGGAGGGTTTCTTTCACCCGTGTCTCAGTATCACGTGATATCATGGAAGGCAGACAGGTCAGGAAATCAAACAGGGCAGGGACCTAGCAGCAGGAGCTGATGGAAAAGAGGCTATGGAATGATGCTTACTGGCTTGTTTACCGTGGCTCGCTTAGTCTGTTTTCTTATACCACCCAAGACCACCAGCCAGAGGTGGCACCACCCACAATTGGCTGGGTTCTCCCAGTTGAGTCACTAAGTAAGGCTTGTCTATAGCTTGATCTTATAATGTCCTCAATTGTAGTCCCTTCCTCTCAGATGACCTGACCTTGTGTCAAACTGACATATAGCTAGCTAATACATTACCTTACAACAACATGTAGGGACTGGAGAGAGTGCTTAGGAGCATTGACTGACCTTCTGGAAGACCCAGGTTCAATTCCCGTGACAGCTTATAACTGTCTGTAACTCCACTTCCAGGGGATTTGATTTCCTGTTCCACTATGCACAGGCAAAACACCCACGTGGTTAAAATTAAATAAAAATACGAAGAATTATATAGCCTGGAACTGATTCTCGAATTATCTAGAGTAACACTATTCTAGTGAGCTATAAGCCCAGCAAACCAAACACATCTTCTCTTCTCTCTCCTAAAACTGCATATGTTCAAGGGACATGAAGCCTCAAGTAGGAATGGTGGAGCCCCAAATGGTGAATCAATTATTTAAGATCTGAAGAGGGCATCAGATCTCACTATAGATGGTTGTGAGCCACCATGTGGTTGCTGGGAATTGAACTCAGGACCTCTGGAAGAGCAGTCAGTGCTCTTAACCACTGAGCCGTCTCTCCAGCCCCTGGAGTCTCTTTCCAGGTGTGCTTCTCAGAGTTAGCTTACAAGGAAGGGGTGAGATTTGGAAAAGCGAGAGAGCAACACCGATCTTCAGAGGACCACTAGGCAAACCGGAACACCGTGACTCTCAGCTCGTCTTGGTCTCTTCCTGCACAGCTGGTTTGTCTTCCCCATTGCTGACCTGAGATCACTGGTGCTCCCGGGTCCCCCAGGAGAAGCAGTGGATCTACAAAGGTCATACTGATGAAGAAGTAGCAGCTTCCCGTAAGTCGCAGCCCTTATTTGGCAAGCGGGGCTCAGTTTCCTTGCAAGCTGCGTTGTCCAGCTGGCCTAGTGCATCTGTTAGAGTAGTCAATAATTCTTTCTCCTGGCCCCTGCTTTTCCCACTGGGATTTTTTACTTCCCAGCATCCTCACTTCGTTCCCGTAGGAAACCCTGTGTTCCTGTAGGAAACCTTTCCTTCCCACGATGTCTAATAGAGAGACTCTGTTCCCTAATTGATACAATTGCGTACAAAAAATAGTTATTTTCATAAATTATGTTTCAGTTTATCTATTAGTGACTTTTCTAAGGCTGTGATAAAGGCCACGTATAGAAGGAAAGGTTTATTTGGGGTTATGGTTCCTGAGGGATAAGAGGCCACCATGGTAGCAGGCAGCAAATAGGAAGGCAGAAACTGCTGAGAGCTCCCATCTTGAACTGCAAACAGGAAGGTACTAGGGAACTCAGAATGGTTTATGGCTTTGAAACCTCAAAGCTCCACCCCCAACCCCGCCCCACCCCCAACCCCGCCCCACTCCATCCTACTCCCAACCCCATGCCACCCCACCCCCACCGCGCCCCACCCCCAGTCATACTTACTCCAGCATCCAAACAGTAACACCAGCTGGGAAACAAACTTGAAACATCGGAGCCTATGGGTAACTAGGTAACATTCTCACTCAAACTACTGTAGTTGAATGTTACTTCAAAGTCTCCTCCTTGTTTTCAGTAAAATAGCCACCCCGCTTTCAACTCCACTCTGTTACTGGTTTCGAACATAGAGCATGCGTATAAAAGCAGCGAATAAAATGAGAACACGCAGATTTTACGTTATTATTTTTAAAAAATAAGAACTGTCTGGGCGTGATGGTACATGCCTTTAATCCCAGGACTCCGGAGGCAGAAACAGGCAGAAGCAGGAAGATCTCCGAGAGTTCCCGGCCAGCCTGGTCTGCAGAGTAATTTTCAGGACAGCCAGAGGTACACAGAGAAACCCTGTCTCAAAAACAAACAAACAAACAAACAAACAAACAGCAACAAAAAACCCCAACTGGCTCAAATGCTTCACACACACACACACACACACACACACACACACACACACACACACACACACACATTTTTATGGTTCTAAACATGGGTTGACGCTGTCAACTTTCTCTTAGTGCCTTTTTTTTCTTTTTCTTTTTTCAGAGCTGGGGACCGAACCCAGGGCCTTACACTTGCTAGGCAAGCGCTCTACCACTGAGCTAAATCCCCAGCCCCCTCTTAGTGCCTTTGCCAAGTGGTCGTATGTCACGTGCGGATGGTTTGAAGGAAAAGTGAGAGTCTATTCTACAGTCCTACTAGGAGTGACTGACACACAGTCTCACTCCACTCTTCATCTTCTGCGTGTTGGTCACTTAGCAGCTGACCTCACTGATGGTGACTAAGGTCTGTATTATGTAAGATGGTGCTATCTTTTCCTTCACAAAACTGGAAGGTAGCTTTAATGAATCCCCGCTAAGAAAACCGAAGCAAATGACATCATTATGTCTTAAAATAAAAGATAAGGAAATTATAAAAAAAAATAAAAGGAAAGGAACTCATAGTGAAGTAAAAATAATAAAAGTAAAATAATAAATAGTAAAAATAATAAAGCAACATAAGCTAGGAAAAGTTAAGATGTGCTTCTGCTGTAGGAGTTTTTTAATTTTACGGCCCAGACGCACTCCCTCTTCTTGCCTCCACATTCATACACGGACACATAACATGTAATTAAAAAGAAGTCTTTAGTAAAACATGTGATTCTTGTTCCCCACCTGCACACACAAGTTTATACTGTTTGGCTTCAGAACTCCTGTCTCCTTCACCACTGCGTGCCTACGTATAGAGCAGGCCCTAACATTTCGGAATTCCTTAACAAGAGGTTTTTTGTTGATTGGCGTGTGTGTCACCCTAAGTTTTCTCAAAGGTCTTTACCAGAGCCTTTTTAGCTGCTCTGGTCATGCTTACTTACAAGTGCCCTCATTTCTACCCTCAGCCTGGCCTGCACCTCGCACCTACTCTGCTTCGCCCCGCCCCGCCCCGCCCCTTCCCCTGACCTCTGCCTGTATGAGATCCCAGTCCCACTTTTCTTTTTTAAAGATTTGTTTATTTTAAGCACATGAGTACACTGTTGCTGTCTTCAGACACACCAGAAGAGGGCATTGGATCTCATTACAGATGGTTGTGAGCCACCATGGGAATTGCTGGGAATTGAACTCAGGTCCTCTGGAAGAGCGATCAGTGCTCTTAACTGCTGAGCCATCTCTCCAGTCCCCGAGTCCCACTTTTCAAAACCGAATCCTGGGATGCCCCTGGATCAGACGCTGAAGTCTCTGACTGACAAGTGCCTTCACATAGGAAGATCTACTCTCTTGGTGATATTTTAAACTGTTTTCCTACACCAAGAAGCATTGTATTCCTAAACAATTAATAAAAACAAAGACCTGGCTCTATGACTTTATTTTTTATTTAAACTGGCAAGCTCTCAGTTAAGTAATTGGGATAGATGTTTGTGTGAGAAAATGGAAAGTTGTTTCCTGCCCACTGCTGAAGAAAGCATCCAGGCCTCAGGCACGACAGCCTGGTGCTTTCTCCATTGAACCACAAGTCAAGCCCAGCAACAGGGCAATTGAACAGTCTAGCCTTCATCTGTGAATAAGATTAGGATCTGTAATAAACTTATAGGCGATAAGAGGAGGAGGAAAAGAAGATCAGAGAGAAGATGTCTTAGTGTTCTATCAATCGAAGATGCAGCATGACGTGGCCACTCTTACAAAGGAAAGCATTTAATTGGGACTGGCTTACACATTCAGAAGATTAGTCCATTGTCCTCATAGAGGGGAATGTGGTGACAGACAGACAGGCCTTGTGTTGGAGAGTTTACATCTGGATTGGCAGGCAGCAGAAGAGAGAGAGGAACACTGGGCCTCACTTGGACATTTTGTGGGGTTGGGAGTGGTTAGGGTTTGAGACAGGGTTTCTCTGTGTAACCCCAGCTGTCCCAAAAACTCACTCTATTGAACAGCCTGGCCTTGAACTCACAGAGATCCAGCTGCCTCTGCCTCCTGAGTGCTGGGATTAGCCGACCCTATGACACACTTTTTCCAACAAGGCCACACCTCCTAATCCTTCTCAAGTAATGCCACTCCCTGATGACTAACATTCAAATATCTGAGCCTATGCCTATTCTTATGTAAACCACTGGGGGGGGGGGGCGAAAGAAAAAGAAAGAAAGAAAGAAAGAAAGAAAGAAAGAAGGAAAGACAGACAAACAGAAAGAAAGAAAGAAGTCAATTAGAGGGAATGGTGCCAAGTTATAAATAACTCTTTGCTTTCCATAAAAGTCTTCCATAAATCAGGAATGGTGGCTTGTACCTGTAAGCCCAGCATTTGGAAGAAGACTTAGAAAGTTTATGAATTCAAAGCTAGTCTGGGATGTACAACCAGATCCCATTTCAGGAAAATATTAAAATTTTACTTTACAAATAGTGAAACCTTACCCCTTGAATGTGCTATGTTTCAAGGCTATATTAAAGATTTATTTATTTATTTTTATAAGTACACTGCCGCTGTCTTCAGACACACCAGAAGAGGGCATCAGATCTCATTACAGATGGTTGTGAGCCACCTTGTGGTTACTGCGATTTGAACTCAGGACTCTGGAAGAGCAGTCAGTGCCCTTAACCACTGAGCCATCTCTCCAGCCCCAAGACTGTATTTCATAGGGGATAAAAATTTACACAATGTCTATCGTGACCTTGGGTTTTCCTACTTGTTTCCTATTATGATAAAAATCAGTAATACCCAAATGCAGCCACACAATAATCTTCCCCTGGCTGAACTTGATGTAGGAGTAACAGCAGTTTTCCCTGAACAAGGCAGCAAATCGTGTCCAGTTCATCTGCCTTCCTCTAGGTAACTGGCAGATAAGGCCTTTGTTCCTGTTGTCCTTCTGTTCTGATGTTAAACAGGGGCTGTCCCACTAAGGAGCCTAGTGACTTCTTCTGACTCTCACAATCATTAAATCTTTCAAGGTCGACTAAAGTGTCACCACCCTAAAAATCTACTGCGTAGCATAGATTACCCTCCTGCGGGCTGGAGAGGTGGCTATAAAATTTATCTATTTATAAAATAAATAATTAAATAAATCTTTAAAAAAAGATTACCCTCCTGTAATATTATCTATGAGCTTAATTTAAAGTTTGCGTAGAAGGTAGATAGGTTCATTATTTTTAAACACGCATACACCAGCTACACACACACGCACACACACACACGTCTCAAGGAAATTGTGGGAGGTGATGTCTGTGTCATGTTAACTTGAGGATGGATCTACAAACTCAGTAATTTGTACACATTAAATATGTACAATTTTTCATTTAGCCCTCACACATCAATGTTTGGTTTGTGTGTTTGTTTAGGACAGGGTCTCTTCCAGGCCAGACTAACCTCAAACTCCCGAGGACTGCAGATGTACCACAGGTGAGCCCTCCAGCAACTGAGCTGTATCCTTAGCTCAGCTTTGCGTGTGTATGATATGTGTGCATGTATTTGCACATATGTGTACATGTTCCCATGTATGTGTTTCTGGGAGTGAGAACACAAGCGAACCACAGCCTCAGGAGAAGTTTCTTAGGTACAGTTCTGTAACGCCCACCTCGTCCGGCAAGGAAGACTCAACACCGACGGATCCTTGTCAACAGCCTTTATTGCAGGACACCTTCATTGCTGATACGGGGACCTCGAGCAGCAAAATCGCTCGCCTTATATACACAACAGTATGCTAATAATCCTTCAGGGATTGTCGGGGCACGGGTCACCCCACTATCACCCCACTACTTATCCTCCAGGGATTGGCGGAGAATGAGTCACCTCACTAGCATGGTACCGCCCCTCATTAGCATATTACTGGCCAACTGACACCAGGTGCAAAACCTGCGCATGCGCAGTGCTGTTGTTCACTACTGGAGGGCGCCATACACAGTTCACCTTGTTTTTGAGACAGACTATTTCACTGGCCTGGACCTTGCCAGGTGGGTAGGCTACCTTGCCAGTGAGCATGGAAGGTGTATTTATCCCCTGCCCTGTGCCTCATGTCATAGCCATCAGGCCACTGTAATGGCCACAATGGCAGATTTTTTTTTTCTTTTGTAATGTGGATTCTAGGGATGGAACTCAGTCTTCATGTTCCCAAGGCAAACTAGTTAAGGACTGAATCATACCCTCAGCCACAGAAAATAATAAGTGCAGAAAAAAAAATCACAATATGTTTTTACTCTTCAAGCTCTCAAATGTGAAAACAGAAGGAAAAAAAACTCTTCAGTGGGTTTTTTTTTGGGGGGGGTGGATACTTTATTTTTTTTTAAGGACCTGGCAGCAAGTTTTAAGAAAAATAAATCAGGGCTGGAGAGATGGCTCAGTGGTTAAGAGCACTGACTGCTCTTCCAGAGGTCATGAGTTCAATTCCCAGCAACCACATGGTGGCTCACAACCATCTGTAATGGGATCTGGTGCCCTCTTCTGGCCTGCAGTCACATATGCAGGCAGAATGCTGTACATTAAATAAATCTTTAAAAAAAAGAAAAAAGAAGAAGAAAAATACAGTGGTAGAGCGCTTACCTAGGAAGCGCAAGGCCCTGGGTTCGGTCCCCAGCTCCGAAAAAAAGAACCAAAAAAAAAAAAAAAAAAAAAAAAAGAAGAAGAAGAAGAAAAATAAATCAAAGGATTGAATTAAACCTAGGATTATAGGTGTATCCACCAACAGCCCTAAATAGTTCTCTTATCCCAAGGAAGAAAAGAAATAAATGGACTTGCTGGCAAAATTCACAATAGATATACAAAGTAGCGGAGAAGGGGAGGAACAATGTAACAAGAAGCTATCGGCCAGTGAAGTGGCTCAACGTGGCGGTGCTTACTGCCCACCCGGGCAACCGGAGTTGGATTCTAAAGTTAGCTTTCGAAGAGGCTGAAGTGTCTTAGCGCTGATTTTCATCTGCAGGTGGTCATTTCACCAATCAAAATTTGACAAAATTTTGGGGGTTTTGTTGTTAAAACAAAGCAGGCGCTCCCCCTAGTGGCTACTTTACCAGCTTCTCAAAACAATGTATTTTAAGCAGACCAGAACATTCTTAACGCTGGTTTCTTTTCTTTCTTATCTTTTTTATGTGCACGGTGTTTTACCTGTGTCTAAGCCTGTGCACCACATACATGCAGGGTATCTGCAAAAGGCAGAAAACGGCGTCAGAATTCCCAAGAATAGAGTTACAGACAACTGTGAGCTGATATGCGGGTGCAGGGAATTGAACTCAGGTCCTCTGCAATAAATAGCAGCCAGTGCTTGCTTGCTTTTAACAGCTGAGCCATCTCTCCAGTCCCCTCCCATTTGGTTTCAAGTAAGAGTAATGAAAATTCCTGTTGACTGCTTTTTGAGTTAATTTTTTTAAATTCTTTTTCTCTTCAGATTTTATTTATAATTTATTTTATACATATGAACGTTTTGCCTGCAGGAATGTATGTGCACCAAATGCGTGCCCGGGCTCAAGGAGGTCAGAAGAGGGCATCAGATCCCCTGGAACTGGGGTTCCATATGGTTGTGAGCTACCATGCCATTGTTGGGGACTGAACCTGTCCTCTGCAAGGAGCTATTAGTTATTGATAGTTGCTGGAAAAAGAGGGAGTCAATTTTCTTCAGAAATGCAGTGCCTATGAAGCTGAGCATGCTCCGAGGAAGTCTGCACATGCAAAAATATATAAACAGCACAAATTGGACTTGGCAAGTGAAGACAGAGAAGGGGAGAGAGAGAGAGAGAGAGAGAGAGAGAGAGAGAGAGAGAGAGAGAGGGAGAGAGAAGGAGGGAGGGAGGGGGAGGGAGAGAGAGGAGTGGGTCTGGTGGAGTTAGAGGAAGGGTAATATGATCAAAAACATATTGTAGGAAATTCTCACAAAATTAAAATGTCGCTTTAAATCTTATGATTGAAGAATTGGGACAAACTTTGGAAGTTAGCCATCTACCTGTTTATCCCATCTACCTGTTTATCCCACAATTATTAACTGACTTGGTCCAGTTCCTACACTTGAGGCATGTCCCTGCGCTGCTCCAAGAGTTGGGGGTACAACGATGAACAAACCCCTGAGTTTCTATTACCTTCTAATCTCGTGCAGAGCCTCACACAACAGTCAACTGAACCAGTGGCCATGTCCGCATTGGCTGGTAGAGAGTCTGAAGACATGACACAGAGGAAGGGTCTGGGCCGGAAGAGGATGAAAAACCAGGGAGAGCATCTCGAAGGGGCTGTCACCGAGCGAAGACCTGAAATCTGGGAAACAAGATGTAACCAGCTTCCATGAGAGGAACTAGCATGTGCAAATCACATGTAGTCAGGCCTACGAGGTCTTTGTCTGTCTGGTCTTCCATAGCAAGTTACCCTCGACTAGGGCTGGAGAGATAGCTCAGTGGTTAAGAGCATTGACTGCTCTTCCAGAGGTCCTGAGTTCAAATCCCAGCGACCACATGGTGGCTCACAACCATCTGTAATGAGATCTGATGCCCTCTTCTGGTGTGTCTGAAGATAGCTACAATATGATAAATAAATAAATCTTTAAAAAAAAAAGGAGAATTACACACAAACATTCATTTTCCCCAGTTTGGGAGGAGAGTGTCAGGAAGAAGGCTCCAGCAGACCTGGTGTCCAGGGAGGGACACCTTCTTGATTGACAGGCAGTTGTCTTGTATTCTCATGTTGATGGGCGGGGAGCACAGAAAAAGGACACTTGGCAAAGAAAGTGTGGCTCTGACCCTGGTGTGCTCTCTGTTTGCTTGTGTGTCTGCTCTTGTGCTCAAGGGATGGCTGTGTCATAAACCACAGAAGGAGGCCACAAGGCAGATGTTTAAAGGCTAGAAAACCTGTGACTAAACCCAACTAAAGCTATTGGGGTCTGAGACTGCTACACAGTGACAAGGACAAGGGAAATTATTACCCGGGGGTGGGGGGATCTCATCCCATAAAACGCCCTGCGTAAGGTTCTAGAGTTAATAATTGTCAGATGTCAGAACAAAATCACAGCATTTGTGCATAGGCTCAGGGAGGTGGCAAAGTTTGCCCTCCTGGTCTGAATGCAATTGAGACTAGTGTGTTCAGAAAAGGCCCTCGTTGATTTTTCTCACCTCACCCCCACATGAACACAGAGACAGCTCCTACAGAGACTGGCTAAACCAGCCTCACTTTCCTCCCTGCCCAACTGTATAGGATAAGCACTCCAAGCTTCTCCAGCTGCTGCAGCTTCTCCACTAGAGAGCCCAGCCACCCAATCCCAGGTCTCCTGTGTGTCTCTGTGCCTGTCCTTTCTTCATTCCCTCGCCTCCCCAGTCAGGTCAGTCACTGGAACTGTGTTGAATACCACCCTACCTTTGTACGTTCAGGCAGTTGGGGCACCCACAGCTCCTCAGATTCATGACAAGGCTCGGGGCGTTTGTTAGAAATGATAATTCGCTGGGCTGGAGAGACTGCTCGGTGGTTAAGAGCACTTGCTGCTCTTTCAGAGGAGTGCAGTTCTGTTTCCAGGACCCTCACGCTGGCTTATAACATCTGAAACTCTAGTATAGGGGATCTGACATCCTCTTCTGGCCTGTGTGGGCACCAGGCATACACACGTACGTGCACATGCACAGACTTATGGTTAGACAAAAACACGAATATACATAAACAAACAAACAAGTGTGTGTGGCTCCATTTCTGGATAAATCACCACCCACTAGGCTGCAAACATCAAGATTAGGAAACTTGCATATGGAAGTATTCCTCTAGTAGAACACTAGCCCCCCTCATGAGCACTCTTGATCTAACTATCCTCAGGTCTTGTCCATATATAACTATAGATTTCTTTTGATTTGGACTCTAACACGGTGGCAGGTGGCCTTGGATGAAGTTGGTCTAAGAAACTGCTTAGGTTACACAGAATCATAACAGCTTGATTCCTATGTTAGCGTAAGACTAGTTACCATCCCACAGCTGTTTACCCCATCTGTGTTTAGAATTAAGAGTTGCCTGGGGGTGGCAGTGGGCACATGCCTTTAAGTCCCAGCATTCCCAAGGCAGAAGTAAGTGGATCTCTGAGTTTGGAGCCAGCCTGGTCTACAGAGTGAGTTACAGGACAGCCAAGACCACACAGAGAAACCCTGTCCCAACGGCAGCAGTAACAACAAAGAAAATCAATTTAACCTTCACCCCAGCTCTTTCTAGGCATATTCCTCATGGATTTTTCTTCGAACTTTAGTTATGTGTGTGCATCTCTGTGTGGATATGTGTACTGTGAGCACAGCTACCTGCTAAGAGCACACGTTTTCTCACACGTTCCTAGAGATGGTTGAGAGCCACTGCAGGTTGCAAACTGAGCCTGGGTCTGCTCCAACAGCAGTGCTAGATCTTAGTTGCTGAGCCATCGCTAGTCCCTGATCCTCATTTTATAATATAGTGTCTCACGTATCCCTGGCTTCTCTCAAATTCCCTGTGTAACTGAGGATGACCTTGGAGTCTCAACCCTCCTGCTTCCTCTTCCCTAAGTATTCGGGTTGCAGGCATGAGCCCACACACCCAGTTTATGGGGTTCTGGGGAAGAAACCAAGAGTGTCCTATGAGATCGGACACCTGAACCAGTTCCCAGGTCCTTGCTTAATTTCTGTTGTTTTTCTTGAGATGGAGTAAGCCTCAGGCTTGCTCCAAACATATAATCCTCCTGCCTTAGCTCCCAATGTGGGGAGATCTGGGAGGATTTGGAGAAGGAAAAAAACATGATCAAATATATTGTATAGAAATTGTTTTCAATGGAAAAGAATGTTGAGATAATGAAACCTGTTCAAGTAGGTGGAAGAAAAACAGAGAGGTGGGGAGAGAGAGAGAGAGAGAGAGAGAGAGAGAGAGAGAGAGAGAGAGAGAGAGAGAGAGAGAGAGAGAGAGAGAGAGAGAGAGAGAGCTTTAAATTTCAGTTTGGTGATAGTAGTAGCGGTTGCCCAACGGCAGGGGGCGATAGCGTGCAGACTCCTACAAAGCATTGCAGCAGGGTGGAGAAGTTTGATCCTCTGTGACTTCCGTCGCTCGGTTCCGCTGGCGGAGTGTCCCACGTGCTGTTTCCGGGTACCCTAGGAAACACGAGTCTAAGCAGCCGCGGGCACCAGGCTGAGACTGACAGAGGCCTACGTTTTCCAAGAACTGCTCGCCAGGGAGCCTATCTACAGCCACCATGTCCGGGAGGAACAACAACAAGCTGCCCAGCAACCTGCCGCAGTTACAGAACCTGATCAAGCGGGACCCGCCGGCCTATGTCGAGGAGGTGGGACAGGGAGCCGGCTCACCGGGATGCTCCCGTGAGCTTCCGGGGGCTCACGGGAGGAGACGGGGTATTGGGAAGGAACGTTCCTAAGGACTTGTTTCCCACCACTTGTAAATATGCTTCCCTGCCAACACTGACCCCACCAACACTGAAACACACTCTAAAACCTGTTGCCTCCGGGTTTATCCGCCCGCCTCCCGGACGTGGAGACGGGTGGAGAGGCTGCCCCCAGCCGTCGGCGGCCTCGAATCTAAAACTCCAATTAGCCCTTAACATACAGTGATGAGTCGTGTGTTAAAAAGTGTTTTCCACAGATGGCCGCTCCCGAGTACCCCAAGCTCTGCCAAGAAGAGCAAGGAGTTCTCAAATGCCAGGGCCACAGTCAGGAGTTTAGAAGATGTAGTTAAGCCACGGTTCAAACTCATTGGGAGCCAGCCTGAGCTAGGTTTGAGAAGATGCTTTGAGGGAAAAGGGCGGTCGAAAATTCTATTAGGCCCAGTTTGTGAGGGACTTGGCACACTCCCAAGTGTGTGAACTAACAAGAACCACGAAATGTAAGCGGCAACTTTGTACTCTTAACCTGGTAGATGGGTTAATACACGCCTTTGTCTTTGCTCTTGTCCCCTTCTACACCTCCCTTCCCAATCCTCCCTGGCTCCCTCCCTCACTGATCCCTTTCCTGTCCCCACACAGCCCCCACCTCTGTATCCACGTCTCATATATTTCAGTTCCCTGCAGCCTTTAAGATCTCTTCTTCCTGGGTTTGACAGTTGGCTCAATGGTTAGGAGCACTGGCTGTTTTTCCAGAGGACCCAGGTTCGGTACCTATAACCATCTGTTGCTCTAGTTTCAGGGGATCCTACACCAGTCTTCTGGCTTCTGAACACTGGGCATATGTGTACACATACATATAAGTAGGTAAACACTCAGTACACATTAAAAAAGAATCCCTTCCTATATTCCCCTTTATAATTTCACAAACATACATTTAAGTCTGACTTCTGCTGTTGAGAGGAAATGGGCTACCTCTCTGAATCTGGCTTAATTTCTTTTCTTTTAATTCGCATTCTTTCTTTTAAAGACTTATTTATTTATTATATATACGAACACTGTAGCTGTCTTCAGACACATTGAAGAGAGCAGCCAGTGCTCTTAACCATGAGCCGTCTCTCCAGCCCTAATTAAGCCCTCCAGCTTAATCTCTCAACATAATGACCTCCTCCCATTGTCGTGGTTTCAGCTCATGACTGGAACAAATAAATATATGCACCACATTTAAATTACATGTTCTTCTGTTGATGGACATAGAGGCTGGCTCTGTTTCTTTGCTGTCGTGGTCAGTGCACCAGTAAACACGAATGTGCAAGTGTGTCTGTGTTATTTGATTGGAGTCCTTTTATTATATATCAGGCCGTAAAGAAGGTCAGTTTTAGTTTGTCCATAGTTATTCTACCAGACTACATTCCCATCAGTGAGCTGTGTGCATGCATGTGAGCATTTGTATCTCTGAGTGTTTGTATCTGCGTTCCTATGACTCTGCATCCCCAGTGGTGGTGGTGGTGGTGGTGTGTGTACATGCCTGTGTGAGGGGGGTGGATATAGTTTCTGTTTTTCTACGTCCAGCATTCGTTGTCGGTTTTTTCCCTGCTGACAGCCATTCTGACTGAGGGGAAATAGAATCTCGAATGATTTTAATTTGCATGTTGCACACGTTTTCACATAGCTGTTAGCATTTGTATTTACATTGAGAATTGTCAGTTCAGTCCTTTAGTCTGTTTATTGATGGGAAGGTGTGTTTTGAAGTTTATATGGTTCTCTTCTATTCCACCTACTATCCTCCTATCCGAGAGATAGTGGTGAAGCCTTTCTGCCGTTCTGCGGTTGTCTTCACTGGCCTGGTCCTGCTTTCTTTTCATCACAGGCACTCCGATTTCTCAGTTCTTTTTTTGTGCTGTCAGGATCCTCTCAGCAGGTGCTTGAGACCATTTGTTTTACAGCTGATCCAAAGCTCTGGTTCTATTTCTGACCTGCCATGTAACCAAGGAAGGTTAAATAACAACCTTTAGAAAGGTAATAGCCACCACCTCCATTTACTTGAGTCTATGTGCAGACACACACATACACACACAACACACAGCACAGGATTTATGTCAATACACTTGTAGACATTGAACATGCAGTAACAGGTAAGACAGATAACGGAGCCTTGAGCTTTTGGACTCTTGTTCTTAGGAGGACAGTACCTGTGTAAGGTAAGACTAGGTGAGAATGCCGAATAGATGGCCACAGACTCTTGTGTAGGATGCTGTCATTATGCAGATGAACACAGGTAGCTGTCATTATGCAGATGAACACAGGTACAAGATGGTACGAGGCCTGTCATTGGATGAGAAGGAAGGATAGGCTGGAGAAAAATTTTAGAGAGGAAAGGAGACTAGAGTTAGGAGAGAGAAGCAGCTGAGAGAGCATGGAGGGCAGATGTTAAGATTCCTCTCTGCACATTTACAGGTTGTTATGAATATTCTTAAGGGATGGATGTGTACAGGGTTTTGTATGTCTAGGTGGGCAAGTGTAACTTATCAATTGGATCAGAGGTTATTGTGTTGTGTGTTCTTTCATGTGGTGATTTAACTGAATTCAAGAGAGTGTGCGGTGGCTGTAGACACTGGGCCACCATGGAATTGGGATGTGTATGTCTGGCATGGTGGCGACCTGCCTTGAGTACTAGATGGGTAGAGAGATTGCTGTCAGGCTCAGAGAGTAGCCATCCGCAGTGTGATATGGGATAGAGCAGAGCGGGTGAGAATGAGATGAAGATGGCCACCAGATGTCTTGGGGCACTGCAGTGCTGGATCTAGTGCGAGGTAAAAGACAGTGTGATTTTAATTTGACAGCAACACTCTTGTGGGCAGGGAAGCCTGTTCTGCAGTGGTGGTATTGGGCCCAGACAGGAGAACAGGACTCACAGAAGCTGTCCTGGAAGGAACTGAAGCAGGAATGTTGTCACTTAAGCGTAGTGTGGGAAATGCAGGTGGGTCACAGCCTTTTCCGCAGGGAAAGGGCCATGGAGGAAGGAGCCGTGCTCACTGTAGAGGATCCAAAACTTGGAAGCCCTGGCTTCATCCACAGAACCACTGTGGGGTACTGTGGGATACTGGAATGGAGGTTAGAATGAGAGACTGCAGCTTTGGACACTTGTGACAAATTGCATCAAGGGCAGAGTGTGGTGTCCTGCTCAGCTCAAGCAGACCTGTGGCCGTGAGTCTGTCTGTCCATGCGTGGAGCAGTGAAGGATTCGGGAGGAGGCCTAGGTTAGGAATTTGAAGAGTTTGGGGCCTTCTCACTCCTGTGGATTATAGTATCAAGGGAGCGATGGTAATATCTGAAGCATGGTGTTGGCTCTTTAACTCTTGCGCTTCAATAAACCAGGGGCTATTAAAGGCTGAGGATTAAAGAGTACTTGGGGTGTGTGTGGGGGTGATCTTTGACACACAGTTTAACTGTGGGAAGATGGGGGTAGCTGAGCAGTGGGACACGTCTCTCACATACCTGAGCACCTTAGTTCCATTCCTTGCTCCACAGAAGCAATGAGATCTATGGGAGGATAATAGCTATGGGGCATGGAATGGGCTCCATCTACAGTTACAGTGAAAAGGGGTGGCATATATTAAATTAAAAGCTCGGCATAAACCAAGTGCTTACTTAGTAAGTGTGTGCTGGGCCCTTATACATGTGTCCGTTACCCTCAGGTTTGTTGTTGTCTGGGCTTGGGGCAGGGGGTTAGTATGTGCACACACATGCACTCATGTGTGCCCTACTCTCCCATTCCACCCAGTCTCATTCTTCCTGTGGTCCTGGGGCTGAGCTGGTAGAGAGCCCTCCTTCCTCTCTGCCCCTCGCAGGTGTTGACTTTTCCATGGGCACTGGCTTCTGTTCTTGGAGCCTCAGGCTCGCACAGCAAGCACGCTAACACGGAGCCGTCTCTGGCCCTGTCTTTGATTCCCCCCTCCCATTTTTGAAAGAATGTGTATGTGTGTCTTGCCTACAATGTGTTCTATGTGCACTGTGCATACCTGGCTCCTCTGGAGGTTAGAAGAGGCTTCTGATTCCTGGAACTGGAATTACAGATGGTTTCAGATCACTAGGAGTGAACCAGGTCCTGCAAAAACAAGTGCTCTTAGCCACTGAGCTGCCCACCTGTGTTTGATAGTTAACATGTCTTGTCTGGAGCAAGCTTTTCTGGGTATTTAAAGGGAAAGATCTCACTAGAAAGCTTCGTGTCGGGGTTGGGGATTTAGCTCAGTGGTAGAGCGCTTGCCTAGGAAGTGCAAGGCCCTGGGTTCGATCCCCAGCTCCGAAAAAAAGAACCAAAAAAAAAAAAAAAAAGAAAGCTTCATGTCCTTCAGGCTTACTTCACATTAACTGGCCTGACCTGGCATTTTTCTGCCGTTTATACACAGATCGTGTGATAGTAAATGGCAGATCAAGGCCAGAAACTGAGTTTCTGACTCATGTTTCTACCACACTGCTTAAAGTTCTGTTCTAAAGACAAGCCCTTCACGTGAGCCATGTGGTGCCTGAGATTCTAGCTCAGTTTCTCTGTGCCACAGGCAAAGCTGTGTGCCAGCTTGGTTCTCTGTGTGAGACTGGAATGAACTCTGTTCTTTTCTCCCTGCAGTTCCTTCAGCAATATAATCACTATAAATCCAATATGGAGATTTTCAAGTTACAACCCAATAAACCCAGCAAAGAACTCGCAGAGCTGGTGATGTTCATGGCACAGGTAAGAAGGTTTCTCAGTGAGGCAGAGGTTGGCACTACCATAATTTGCAGAAGTTCCCTCCCCTGAGTTATTACCACCTTCTCTGAAAACTTAAGTTTTTCTTCAGCCTTTCCTCTTGTAGGTCTTATTTTCTTCCTAACATATGTTGGAGGACTTTGATGAATATTAACACAGAGCCAAACAGAACAAAAATCATCAAAAAAATTATTTTTTGTTCATCATACAGGCAAGTTCTCACTTGCGCCACATACAGAATCTACAGGGACACTGAAAGTAGCAGAAACAGCCTCCAGGGAAAGCTGGTGATCGAGCCACTGCCTCTGTGACCCAGCCGTCCCCTGACCATGTGAATGTGCACCTGAAGGTAGGGGAAAGCAGCTCCTGAGAACAGCTCTGCTTTGTTCCAGATTGGCCACTGCTACCCGGAGCATCTCAGTGAGTTCCCACAGGAGCTGAAGGACCTGCTCTCCTACAACCACACTGTCCTAGACCCCGATCTCCGCATGGTAGGAGAGTCACGTTGTCCCGTGCATGTCATGGTCGTGGGAGAGTCTGGAGTGCCTTCCTGCTAAATATCTTTTTGATGGCCGGGGAGGGCAGAGATGGGATGCATGCTATGTTTTCTCATTTGATTAACCTCACCTTTTTGGTGTGTTTTCTTTTACCCCCTAGACATTTTGCAAAGCGTTGATCTTACTGAGAAATAAGAACCTCATCAATCCATCGGATCTGCTAGAGCTCTTCTTTGAGCTGCTGCGCTGCCGTGACAAGCTCCTGCGGAAGGTAAGGAGCAAAGGTTTAGCTTAGCCACGCCCCTTTCTTCCTGAGCTTGCACAGCAGAGTTCCGAGGTCACGGAATTCTTAACGTTGTCGGATATTGTCAGAGATAGCTAGTCCTTCCAGAGGAAGTGGGCTGAATGGCACTCTGGACAGGGATTAACCTGAGTCATGTTTTACTTACAAAAGCCTAAGAGAGTGATGAGAAAATCTTCACTGTTAATGCTTTACAGACAGACAGGTTGAGGTGCAGATGAGTGACGTCTGTCTCTGGTCGGACAGCATCCATGTGGTAGGCTACACGACTATAATTGCAGGCTGTCTGGTGCCCAACCCTAATCTCTCCAGGACCATGCTGCACGGAACGGTTACATAGGGAGGGCACAGTCGCTCTTGGCCGGAACCAAAGCCACACAGTAAAGCTTAATGCTCTGTCGCTGTTAGCATTTCTCCATTACTCTTTATTTGCTTATTTAAGTCCAAGAACTGAAGGCTTATGAAACAAATTTCAGAAAGAAAAACCTTCATTTGTGTTCATCAAGTTAATCCCTCATAAGAGAGTTCTGCTATTTAACTGGCCCATTTCTAGTTCCGGTCTAAGCTGTGATCTAAAAATGATCCATGGGACTGTATTTGGGTACTAGTGATTTTATAGCCACAGATTTGTCAATGCATTCAGTTAGATATTTGCTTCTCTTAAAAAAGGTTGGGGCTGGGAGGTGGCTCCGTGGTTAAGAACACTTGTTGCCTTTCCAGGGGACCTGGCTCCCCAGACGTCCATGGCAGCTCACAGCTCTCTGTAACTCCAGTTCCAGGGGACCTGACCTTCTCTTCTGGACTCTGGGCAGTGAACACACAGAGCACATACACACACATGTAGGGGAAACACCCATACACAAAAAAGGCTCTTTTTAAAAGTGTGCTGAACCGTATACTATAAATGAGTCAATAAATAATATTCAGTATACTTTTTAAAGAGATTCTTTGTTTTTAGTTATATGTAGTTGTGTGTGCCCATGTGTAGTTATACGCCTGAGTACAGGTGCCTATGAGGTCATGGGTATCCAGTCCCCTGGAGCTGGAGTTACTGATGGTTGTTACTGTGGGTGCTGGAACTGAACTTGGACCCTCTGGAAGAGCAGCAAATGCCTTTAACATGGCTCTCCCGCCCTCTGTGCTGTTCGTTTCTTGGTTTCTGGCAACGCTGGAGATTGAGTCCTTGCAGTTGCTAGAAATGCCTGTTCAGTGAGTTGCATCCCAGCCCTTGAGTTTTCAGACAGGATCTCACTGACCTTAACCCAGGCTCCCTTGAGCGTTCTTTCTGTGGGTCTGAAGAGTGGAACACTACCACGTAGTTCTACCTGTTCCTGATGTTTCCCTTACGTGGAGTCACGCATCACTTGTTTTCGTGGCTGTCTTAGCATGCTGTGTCAAGGTCAATGTATATTACGGTGTGCATGATTGTGTCCTTCGATTGCCAGTATTCCACTATACGCCTCTGCCACATGCTCGCCCATTCATCTGCAAATGGGCGTTGGGCTGCTTCTCCCTGTTTGCCTGTGACTATTCGTATAGCAGGTAGGGTTATGGGTTTTCTTTCTCTAGGGTAATTCCACGTTTGATTTCTTGAGCGCTTGCTTGTTTTGGATCTCTTCTATTAGAGCATGAAGTGGAGAAACAAAGTTGTGCTCCTAGGCCTAATGTGAGTGCTTTGTTTCCTCAGACTCTGTACACACATATTGTGACTGACATCAAGAACATCAACGCCAAACACAAGAACAACAAGGTGAACGTGGTAAGTGCCCTCCGCCCCTCTGCCCTCCACCTCTGCACCTTCCACTCCTGCACCCTCCGCCCCTGCACTCTCGGCTCTTCGCCAGTCATGCATTGGCTTCTCCCTGGATCCGTAGGTGCTGCAGAACTTCATGTACACCATGCTGAGAGACAGCAATGCAACCGCAGCCAAGATGTCTTTGGATGTGATGATTGAACTGTACAGAAGGAACATCTGGTAACGCATACAAGAGTTTTTCTCATGAGAACTAAACTTTTTTTTAAATTTATAATGATCACAGGGCTCATAGATAAGTGTATCTTTTTTGTTTATTTTTAATCTTACATTCTTTAATATACTTATAAAACATTGAAGCTGGGCATAAAATACAGAGGCACTCTGGTTGGTTCTTGTCAGCTCAGCACACGATAGCGTAACCTGGGAACAGGAACCTCAGTGGGCATGTGGGCAGTTTGTGGTGGTTTTTCTTACTCAGTGGTGGATGTGGAGGGCACAGGCCATGGTGGGCAGGGTCCTCCCTGGGCAGGTGCTCCTGGGTTGTTAAGAAGACATTGAGTGAAACAGGAGGAAAGCCAGTGAGCAGCGCTGCTTCCGCTCCTCCACCTCACTTCCTGTTCTGAAATCCCTCAGTGATGAAGTATAGGCTGAAGTAAACCCTTTTAGCTGTAGTTGGGATTTTGCTAATTTTTATTTTAATTTTTAAAACTTTTGTTTTACTTTCTCTGGGTGCGCAGGCTTGCACATGCTGTGCATGTGTGTAGCAGGGGAAAGGATTGCAGGTCAAGCTTGCCATTGGCTGTCTTCCTCATCTGCTCTCTGCCTTATACGTCAAGACCAGGTCTCTCAATCAGGTTGAAGCTGATTGAATTCTTTTAGCTAATCTAGCTGGCTGTGGACCCCGCCTCTGCCAACAGGCACCATGCCTCCCTGACATGGGATCTACAATGCTCTCCCTAGCTCTGGGTTTGCTGTACTGTAGTTTTTTCTGACAGAATTGTTGGCATTTTAGGTTTTGTTTCGGTAACACTTACTCTAAGTGGGTTCCTTGGCACCAGATGTTCTTCTTCTTGATGGGATTTGATGAAGTGCTCTCCCAGAGCTCACTCATTTAATGCCTGAGCATCTAAGTGCTAGGATTGACCGTCCTAATGTCAGAAGCACTCATGGTGGGGTTTATGCGATTTTCTCTTCCAGGAACGATGCCAAAACTGTCAATGTTATTACAACCGCATGTTTCTCCAAGATCACCAAGGTGAGCTGCAGGGCCACCATTCACTGCATCACGCTTTAAAAATGCTGCAGTTCTAGTTGACACTTCTGACGCTCCCGCCAGGAAAGTAACTCTGTAAAAGCCAGGCCCAACTGGATGATGTTGGCAAAATAATGGCAGAAATTTGCCCTTGATACCTGACCTTTCTTGTGTTGAGCTGTGGCAGTTGAGAGGAACTCAAAGACAGTGTTAACTTATAATGAGGACCGGGATAGCGCCTTTCTTGGTGGCATGGAGACATCTTGGCAGTCTATCCAAAGGTGTAAAGCCTGTCCGATGTCTGTTTAAGTCAGTGTTTAATACTAGACACACGTGTGTAAAGGCAGTGGTTTGATGCACAACCCAGGTGCCGGTGCCTCAATTACATGCGTGTTTGAGGCCCGGACTCCTCCATTCTTGTCAAGGGAGCGCTAACCTCCTTTTGTATGACAGAAGCCAGGTTTTTTCTAATCAGAGCTGGGGCTGGAACCAGGGATTGGACTTAGCTTCTGCCCTGCCGTCCAGCTATACCCCTCTCCCCTACTAGTTAATGTTGTGGAGTATGTGGCATTGTGGGATATGTAAAATCATGAAAAAGGAGGAATTACCCTCCCTCCTACCTTAGAGATTTTTTTCTGCTTCAGGCACAACAGTGTATGTATGTGTGGTGAGACTATAAACAGAAATCTGTGTGTTTACAGCTGATTTTTTTCCTTGTTGTCTTTAGATATTAGTTGCTGCTTTGACGTTCTTCCTCGGAAAAGATGAGGAAGAGAAGCAGGACAGTGACTCAGAGTCCGAGGTGGGTTTATGCAGGTCAGATGGCACAGTTGTTCGTGTGTTGGTCCTCTGAGTACAGACTGTAAGACCTTTGAAAAAAATGCTGCCAGTTTTTGGAAGTAATGTCAACATTACAAAAGTAGGGGAGAAAGGAGAATGATGTGCAGTGTCTTTAATCAAGATTTGTGATAAAACAATTTTTCTTAGAAGAAGTAAGAAGTTCTTTTCAATAAACATTCTAAAAATACATAGCTAGAACATAGCTAGATATATACATGACCAGAGTGGTGCCTCAGTGGAAAAGAGCACTTCCTGCCCTTGCAGACGGGAATTCGGTTCACATCAAACATTAGACAGCTCACAGCTGTGTTAACTCCAGCTCCAAGGAATTCAGCACCTTCTTGTGTTGTACATGGATCTGCAGGCATCATGCATGTGTGTATGCATGTGCATGTGCACGTGTGCGCATGCGCACGCACACACAAACTCTGACACACACACACACACACACACACACAAAAATCCTTTTAGCGTTGATCACTAATATCTGATAAATTCTTACTATACTTCATTGTAAAAACTTTCAGATAATTATGTGCACAGAGTAAAGGTTTTCTTCTTTGTCTTTTTCTTTTCTTCTATTTATTTTTTAGTTTCGTTTTTCTAGAGAGGGTTTGTCTGTGTAGCCCTGGCTGTTCTTGAACTCACTCTGTAGACCAGGCTGGCCTCAGACTCAGAGACCTGCCTGCCTCTGCCTCTCAACAGCTGGGGTTAAAGGCGTGCACCACCAGTGCCCAGTTTGTTGGTGCTTTTTGACCTTGGGTTATTTCTGTCATATTTCATTCCTTCCGGGTAACTCATGTCTTTTCCGGTGCATTTATATATGTTTGTACAGGTAGATGTGTGTGTTGTAAGCTTTTAAAAGCTGGGTACATAACATACATGCTGCAGTGCGCCTGGTTTATGTCAGTGTATGCAGAGCTCCATTTTGTTTAGGTTGGTGAATATCCACCACTTATCCCAGAGTATGAATGTCCTTTACACTGCACATTCTTCTGTTGAAGTTTCCTAAATGCATACCGTAGGGAAATGAAAAATAGTACTAAATCTAGCACAGATTCAGCGCTGCAGTGTAAAGTATGCAGCCACTTTTGTACATGTGCATATTTCCTGATTTTGAAAGTTGTATTCAGGGGCTGGAGAGATGGCTCAGCGGTTAAGAGCACTGACTGCTCTTCCAGAGGTCCTGAGTTCAATTCCCAGCAACCACATGGTGGCTCACAACCATCTGTAATGAGATCTGATGCCCTCTTCTGGTGCGTCTGAACAGCTACAGTGTACTTATATATAATAAATAAATAAATTTAAAAAAAAAAAAAAAAAAAAAAAAGAAAGTTGTATTCATTAGAAGGTGTGTACAAAAAGTTTAATAACCGAAAGATAGGGTCCCGAGAGAAGGCTCCGCAGATATAGACACTTTCAGAGCAGTTCCAACAACCCGAGTTCCATAGCCCAAGTAAAACTGGAAGCCGAGAGCGGGCTCCACAGCCTTGCCCTCTGACACCTACCTGCACACGCACGGTTGCAGGGCACAGTCCCCACCGTGAAGACGGGAAGTTACTTATGAAACATCCAGACGCCTGCAACTCCAGCTCCTGGGGACTCAAGGCGCCTGCATTCACGTGCACATACTCACGTATAGACACACGCACACACATACTCACGTATAGACACACACACACTGACATGAACGTAAAAAGGAATCTCTAGAACAGAAGGATGCAGTTGAAAGGATTGTACACTGACTCTGCACAGATGTGCCTGTGTCCAGTTTCCCAGTGTGGTTTGTACTTCAGGACGACGGGCCCACAGCAAGAGACCTGCTGGTGCAGTATGCCACGGGAAAGAAGGGCTCCAAAAACAAGAAGAAGCTGGAAAAGGCCATGAAAGTGCTGAAGGTGAGGCGTGCGCCTGGGCGTGTAGCAGCAGTGGTTAGAGTGTGGGTATGTGTGAGGAGCTGTAAGCGTCCGCACTCTAGAGGATTACACTGATCAGCTGGGACAGAATTGTGACGTGAGTAAATGAGTTCAACTGACTTACCTGACTTCTTAGAACATGGAAAAGTGTTGGTGTTTGGTGATAGTTATTCCAACAATCATTAGTTTGATCTCTATAAAGTCGTGGGGGGGTGGGAGAGTTACAGTTTATATCTGTAGGGTTTGTGTGTGTGTGTGTGTGTGTGTGTGTGTGTGTGTGTGTGTGTGTGTGTGTGTATGTGTGTGTGTGGTTGGTGCCGGCACATGTGAGCACAGCGTGAGTGGTCCAAGGTCGACACTGGTGACTTCCATCACTCTATCTCTCACTGAACGTGGCTAGACTGGCTGGTCAGTGAACTCCAGGAGTCCGCCCTCTGCCTTCCCACTGCTAGGGCTACAGGGTTCACCATCACACCCCACTGAAGGATCCAGACTCAGGTCCTAGGCTCACATGGCAGTCCTTTGCCAACTGAGCCATCTCCCCGACCTCTGGTTGCTACTAGTGTTTGAACCTTTAAATGTCTTTTAAGTCTCACACGTTTTAATAGCTCATGTATTTTTAATAGCTGGTATATTTTCAAGCTTTTTTTGTAATTGTTTTTGAGACAGAGTCTTACTCCGGCAGTCCTAGAGCTCACTATGTAGAGCAGACTGGCCTCAGATTCATAGCAATCTGTCTGTCTCTACTTCACAAGTGCTAGCATTAAAGGCTTGTGCCACCATACCTGGCTTCTCAAAGCTTAATTTTAAAAGGCAAAAAACAACTTTTTCTTTTTTAAGACTTATTTTATATATGTGAGAACAAATCCCATTACAGATGACTGTGAGCCACCATGTGGTTGCTGGGAATTGAACTCATGACCTCTGGAAGAGCAGTCAGTGCTGTTAACAGCTGAGCCGTCTCTCCAGAACTCCCAACTTTAGTTCTTAACAATGAAAAGAGATTTTTACATCAAGGAGTTTTTTGGTTGCTTTTGTTTTGTTTCGTTTTTCTTTTTCTTTTGAATTAGTGCAGTGGGGCCAGGGAAATGGCTCAGTGGGTAAGAACGCTGCAGCGCAAGCATGATGACCTGAGTTCACAGCTAGCAAAAGCCAGATGTGGCTGCGCACATCTGTAACCCCAGCACTGGTGGGAGAAGAGACAGGTGGGTCCCTGGAAATTGGTAACCAGCCATTGTCACGGGAAAAGAGCTAGCTCCAAGTTCAGTGAGAAACCTGGTATCAGCAAGACAAGGCAAAGAGTGATAGGGCGGAACACTGACATCTTCCCTTGGTGGACTCACAGCATACAGACTGTCTGTCTAACAGGGCTGACTCGTGGTCCTCAGGACTCACAGCGCAAGCACAGGCTAACAAGCTAGCTAGGAGGTCATGTCAAAAGAATTCTGAGCAAAGGGTTTTAAACTGTTTTCTCTTTCAGAAACAAAAGAAGAAGAAGAAACCAGAAGTGTTTAACTTTTCAGCTATTCACTTGATTCATGATCCCCAAGGTACCATAATGACGACTTTTAAGTTCCTTGTTGGCCTTATTACTTCCTGTTTTCTTCCTCTTGTTTTTAGGTCAGGGTTTCTTAATTAAATCACTGGGTAAAGTGCAGGTTCTGATTCATCAGGCTGTGGGTGTGGCCTCAGAGTGTGCACTCCCGGTAAAGTCCAAGTAGATTGGTTGCTGGTGGTCTGCAGACCACACCCTCAGGCAGATTGTATCCAGAGTCACTGTAGAGGCTCATGCACACACATAGCCCAGCAATCTGTGTATTTGTGTATTTAGGAATAGGCAGGGGAAAATATATGGGAGGGTTTAAAGGGTGGAAAGGGAGGGGAAAATGATATATCATAGCCTCGGTAAGTAAAAGATTACTTTAAAAGTAGATCTTAAGAATCCTCTGCCAGAGAGCTGCCCAAGCGGGGAGAGCACTGGCTGTTCTTGTAGAAGACCCAAGTTTAGTTCCTAGCACCCACATCCGGTGCTCACAGTACCAGCCCAGCTCCAAAGTGACCAGCACCTCTCTGGCCTCTGTGGGCACCGGCACACATGTGCTTATCACACATGCAAGCATGCACATAAATAAAAATAAATTCTCTAAAGAAGTAAAAGATCACCTAGAGCAGTGGCACACGCCTTTAATCTCTGCACTCAGGAGTTCCTGGCCAATCTGGTCTACAGGGTAAGTTTTGGGACAACTACTTACATAGTGAGACAGTCTTTAAAGAATAAAAACCTTAGGACTCCTGAAGCTGAACTTGGAGTGTGGAACTGGTCTTCCTACTGATGAGACTTTGATCTCCCTTTCCCTGTGCTGGTAGAGTCCTGTCCCAGCCAGGAACCCACAGTGACTCTCAGTTCTTTCCAGACTTTGCAGAGAAGCTTCTGAAGCAGCTGGAGAGCTGTAAGGAGAGGTTCGAAGTGAAGATGATGCTCATGAACCTCATCTCCAGATTGGTGGGCATTCACGAGGTAGGAAACCCGCTGTCCTGGTAGGCGTTAGGGGTGGGCTGACAGCTTGGGGAAGGAAAGCCGTTTGCAGTTGGAGTGAGCAGGGAGTACAACCTGTCCCTCTGAAAACAGATCTTCTTACCCACCACTGTTCTTTCCCCAGTGCACGTGAACACTGATGTGTGCACATTGAGTTCACGTGTGACTGGTCTGTGCTGTGTCTGCACTTCTTACTTCCAAATGCATGTTCCTGAGCCAGAATGAATCACGCACTTGTGTTGACTCTTGCTGCCTTTCAGTGTGCCTGACTAGCCCTACCTGACATTCTTGACCTCTAGGTGTCTCTGGTAGGGAATCATGTTTGTAATGCTGGGTTCCCTGGGTACTTCTTGGGCTGGGGATTTAGCTCAGTGGTAGAGCGCTTACCTAGGAAGCGCAAGGTCCTGGGTTCGGTTCCCAGCTCCGAAAAAAAGAACCAAAAAAAAAAAAAAAAAATCCCTGGGTACTTCTTTTGTATCGAATTGGATTTTAAGAGCTACCTGTTGATGGGTGGCTGAGTGGGTGAGTGGGTGTGTTGATACTTTAAGAATAGCTGCCTTTGGGGTTGGGGATTTAGCTCAGTGGTAGAGCGCTTGCCTAGTAAGCTCAAGGCCCTGGGTTCGGCCCCCAGCTCTGAAAAAAAAAAAAAGAATAGCTGCCTTTACCAAAAAATTTAGAGCACAAACAAATGTGCCGTGCATGTGCTCAGTGTCCACAGAGGCCAGAAGAGAGCTTAGGTTTTCTGGGACGGGACTTCCAGATGGTTGTGAGTTAACCTACCATGTTGGCACTGGGAACAGCTCTTAGTGGCTGAGCCATCTCTCCAGTCCAGTTTTCCGACAAGGTTGACCATGTTGTTCTCAGTCCTTACCCCAGCGTGGTTGAGCTAGAAGACAGTAGAGTCAGGGCTGTCAGTTTATGGCAATCTAGTAACACCAGTGCCATTCAGATTTGCCCTGTTCTGTCCCCAGGAGCTTTAATACCAGTGTTGGTCTTGGTCTCGCTTCTCTCTGTGCACACCAACACGGAGCTCTGCAGCCAGGCCAGTGTCAGAATTAAAGAGTTGGGTTTTGTGTGCCTTTCCCTATTTTACCTCTTTCTCTCAAATGTGGTAAGATAGCAGGGTAGTGTTGGGGAGAAGTGTTCCCCTGCGTCAGTGCAGCAGTGAATTAGCCTGTGGTGAGGATGCTTATTGATTCCCAGTGCACATGATAGGAGATGAGCTCTCATGCCTACGTTTATTAGTATAAAGCTGCTGTGCTCTTCTCTCCACAGCTTTTCCTCTTCAACTTCTACCCTTTCGTGCAAAGGTTCCTGCAGCCCCACCAGAGAGGTAACTAACTGCCCATGTGTGCTTCTTGCTGACCCCACCTAAGAATGAGTGACCAGTCTGTTGTTCTTGTATCATTAAGGACAGATGGAGTTATGTGTGTTCTACATAGAGAAGGAAAGTGGAATGCTGAGGCAGGAGGATCAGAACTGCAGGCCAGCCACAACCACATGCCAGGTTGGAGGCTAGCTTGGAGTACATCAGAGCTCTTCTCAAACAGACAGAAGATAAAACCCAACCCTGACCTAACGTGACAAAGGACAGCAGAGAGGCCTATGTTTCTTCCTTAAATCAGCCTTGGATACTTCTCCATTTGTTAACTACGGGAGTGGTTATTGTCCATGCTCTGAGGAGTTCAGTCCCCATTACCCACTTCAGGTGGCTCTGGGGAATCCAAGGCCCTCTTCTGGTCTTTGTGAGCACTGCACTTATGTGCACAAAGCCACACACACTTACATACCCTATTTTTTTTAAGTAAAATAAAAATTAAAGAAATTTTTACTTGCTTTTAGCAAGTCTTTATAAATTCTCCTGTTGAAAATTCTAATTTTGGGACTGGAGAGAAGTCATAGCAGGTAAGAGCACTTACTGCTCTGGTTCAGGACCTGGCTTTACTTCCCATTCTCACGTAGTGACTCTCAGCCATCCACACTCCAGGTAGGAGAGCTGACGTCCTTCTCTGACCTCAGCAGGCACCAGGCATGCATATGGGGCAGATACACACGTGCAGGTGAAACATCCATACACATAAAATAAATAAATCACAAAAAGGAAGAATTCTAGTTTTCACCTTTAACTGTAGCTTTGTGGAAACAGGACTGTATGTTCTCCATGGCCTTGCGTGCATTCTCAGTTAGCAATGCCGCAAAGGCAGGGAAAGATGGTTGCTTGCTTTGTCTTTGGAAGTTGACAGGAAGGAAGCGCACAGGTGAGCTTCTGACGGGAACCTGGTACTGTGCTAAGAGCTCTTTGTACGTCGTTGGATCGGATTGTTAAATGACCTCTTTGAAGTACAGAAAGAAAGTGTCCAGGAACATTTCGAGTAAATGACAAATCAGCGTTTGCCCGTCTTCCCAAAGCCTCTCCTTTTAGTGTTTGTGACTGGTGATAGCCTATTGCTTGCTTTGTTCTTATATTTTGAGAAACTCTCACTGTGCATGCTTGGCTATCTTGGAACTTCTTGTATAGACCAGGCTAGCCTTGAATTCACAGAGATCCGCCTGTCTCTAGCATGCACCCGACCCAGTTTGATGATGTTTGTTTTTTTGAAACAGGGTCTCTATAGCCCAGGCTGGCTTGGACTTCAGCAAGCCTCCTACATTGACCTCCTTTGTGCTGCAGTCACAGGCCTGAGTCACTGTGTCTGGTTCCAAGGCCACCGTCTTTAATATACTGTGTTGCCTCTTGGAAGAGAGTATGTGATATATGTATATTTGAGTTCATTCAACAGTTGTTTGTGACTCGTTTGATTACTTTGGAGCTTGAGACTAGATTTTGGTGTGCAGCCCTGGCTGGCCCCAATGTCAGAGTCCTTCCATTTCTGCCACAACTCTTAAGTGCTAGGATTATAGGTGTGAGCTCAGCACACGGCCTTATGGTTTCTGTGCATGCACAAAAAGCAAAGGAGAGCGGAATGTGTGTGAGGCACTAAGGTCCCCAAGTGACCATAAAGCAGAGTCCTCACTCTCACCGAGCTTGTGCTCTAGACAGAAGTCTGGCCGCCCGCTGCTGGGTGCAGTACCCAGGTCAGGTGTTTGGAAGAGGGAAGCAAAGTGAGGACAGCGGCACATGGGGCAGACGCTGGGTGGGCGTGGGCTCAGCACACCTTTCTGATAGCCGCAGTTGAGCAAAGGGCCTGCAAGCAGCAGTGGGAAAGCCAAGCAGACAGGTCGGGGTTGGAGTTGAGGTAGGTACGTTAACATGACACCTGGATTTGCTTGCACGATGCAGCAGTCCCTGGAGATAGAATGACAACGTGTGCCCTTTTTGCCTCTTGTGCTTTTAGAAGTCACGAAGATCCTTCTGTTTGCTGCACAAGCCTCACATCACCTGGTGCCCCCAGAGGTGAGACACTTCCCCTGACTTCCGGGTTGAGCGTATGCAGGGGTGCCACCATTGACATGTGAGGATTTCTTCCCAGAGTTGTCTCTCCTGGCTTTCCTTTAAATGAACAGAGGAGACCTAACTCCTAAGGAGATGTACACAGAAGTTAGCTGCACAGTTCAGAGAAAGGAGAAGCTGAGGACTCTGACTTTGTTTAATAACCAAGTTTTATGACTAGGAAGGTCCAAGGGTATTTGTGAGTTCATGGTGATTATTATTGCTTAATCCTTTGATTAGAAGAACATTGAATTGTCTTGTGTCAAAGCACAGTTTTGTTTTGGTTTTGTCATTGTTGAGAACAATGGAATTTATTGGAATAAATGTGGTAAGAAAGCAGAAGTGGAGGCTAGAGAGATGTCTTAGGTAGGAGTCCTTGCTGCTCATCAGGAGACACAAGCTTGGTTCCTTGAACCCAAGTTAGGCTCACACACAGCCTCCATCTAGTTCCAGGGGGTCTGCTGCTCTCCCAGCCTCTGAGGCCACCAGCACACAGATATACACTCATGACATACAGAACAAAACCCTTTAAACAGAGAGCAGGAGCAAGACTATTTGGGAGAAGGGAGGGAAGAAGCAAAGGTAAATAGAGAGTGCACTGAGGAAGTGAAGGATCGAAAAGAAATGAGGCGTGTATAAAAAAAATGCCATAATGAAACCTGTTACTTTGTATGCCAACCTAAAACATTCATTTTTTTAAAAAAGGAAAAGTGTGTTACAGGCCAGCCATATGGCTCAGTGGGTAAAAGTACTTACCACAAAACTGATACCGTGAGTTCATACCCAGAACTCACTTAAACTAGAAGCAGCTGTGCACATCCGTGACCCTGGCCCTCCTACTGAGAGATGGGTGGTAGAGGCACGAGGCCTCCCCAGGGAGCACAGGCCACCCAGCCTGGAAGTGCAGCTCAGTAGAAACGGGAGAGCAGCTTCAGTGAGGCCGAGAACTGACTCCTACTAGTTGTCCTTTGACCTCCCCACGTATGCCCTGGTAGTGTGTGCACAAACACACTCAGGTACATGTGTATTCTCTCTCACACTCACAAAAAAAAAATGTAAAAGAGAAAACAGTGTTAAAGGGAGTAAACTTTACCTTAAGTATAACCTAGAATATTGAGCTGGGGCGCATGGTTTTCTCTCAGCTTTGGTTCTCAGAGCGCACCCTGACGAGAAGCTGCTCCTGCACTTCGGAGTCTGCGTGCACAGGAGCAGGGACCTTTGCTTGACTCTGCTCTTTTGTTTCCAACTCAGATTATTCAGTCCTTGCTCCTGACGGTGGCCAACAATTTTGTCACTGACAAGAACTCTGGGGAAGTCATGACCGTAGGGTATGTAGGACATACTTGGGACCAGTTGGTGGGGAGGTCATGACCGTAGGGTATGTAGGACATACTTGGAACCAGTCGGTGATTTACTGTACTAAGATAGAAAGTGAAGCTGTGGGTGTGGCCTCTAGAAAAGTGGTTTCCTCAGGAGGCTTTGTAATTTCAGTTATTGGTCAGAATCCTGAAGAGGGAACTAGATAAAAACACTTGTCCATTCTCACGTAAACAACCTCACCAACCTAAGTCTGTTTTCTTCCAAACCTTGGATTTATAGCACATGTGGTTTGTTAGTGAACCGCTCTGTAGCCCTTCTGGGTTACAGAAGGAAGGTTTATCCAGTCAGGCTATCTAAACAGGCTAAGCAGTTTCTCTGTCTCTCCCTTGCAAACTGCTGCTGGGGTGACAGCCCTAAAGACCGTTAACCCTTCCAGTCTGACTTCACGCCTTCTCTCCTTAGCTGGTGAGCAAACACTGCCGTGATTGGTTATGCCCAACACTGGGCCTTGTTACTCTGGCAGAGGAAGTGCGACTGTCGGAATGTCAGTCTGTAGGGCTGTTTGCCCTCACATTCTCTGACACACTGCAGGGTTAGGGACCTGAGCCTGGAAAGTCCAACCCAGCACTCTTTTATTTTAAATCCATTTTCCTTTTCTAGAATCAATGCTATAAAAGAGATCACAGCACGATGTCCTCTGGCCATGACCGAAGAGCTTCTTCAGGACCTGGCTCAGTATAAGACACACAAAGACAAGAGTGAGTAGCAGGTGGCTCTCTGAAGGCAGTGAGTACGGTGTGACTCACGTTTACCTCACTGTAGCCCTTGCTTCACACTTTCTAATCTGCGGTGGTGTCTCACAGATGTAATGATGTCTGCCAGAACTCTGATCCATCTCTTCCGGACACTGAACCCTCAGATGCTGCAGAAGAAGTTCCGGGTAGGTGAGACGTACCTAGGTTAGTCTGAAGATGGGGATCGCAGAAAGTGAGGGTAAGGTCTGCAGTTCACATGTTAGGTGACTGACCCTTTCTGGAGAGTGAGCATGATGTCCGGGTCTGGGCTTCCAACTTAGGGGGGACTCGGCCCGTGCTGCTGACGTGCTCTGTGATGGACAGCCGAGTCTGAAAGGTCTGCAGGGCTGTCTGTAGCTGGCAGTGTGTGTACTGTCACAGATCACCTTGAGCAGCTGACACAGCCCCGCCAGGTGCTGCCTCTTCAGTGGAGAGGGAGGCGTGTGTGTAACAAAGACGTAGCACGGTTGAGACTTAAGATAGCAGAGCAGTTTGGGGTTCTTTGCAGATTTGATCAGAAGAGAGTGAGAAGGAAGTGAACTTACTGTACTGGGGGTTTGCGTTGTTCTGACGTAAATGTGAGCAGGTCGCTACTGTTATTTGACTACATTTTTAATGGTGTTCACACCCTACAGGGCCTTTCATAATGAGTTTTAAAATCTAAGCACCTATGTTTAAACCATCTTCTCTTTCAGGGCAAACCCACCGAAGCCTCCATCGAAGCAAGGATACAAGAATATGGAGAACTAGATGCCAAGGACTACATCCCGGGAGCAGAGGTTCTAGAGCTGGAGAAGGAGGAGAATACAGAAAACGATGAAGGTCCTCTGCCTGCCCTCTGCCTTGCCTTGCCTCTCTCGGGGTCTTGAGCCTTGCTCAGTCTCTACCCGTTCTGGGGACGCTCTAGCCCCTGGAGCTGCCTGGCAGGACTGGGGAGCTTGTTGTGAGGGAAAATGGCAGGCCTCAGAGAATCACACAGGCTCTCCATGATCTGAGGACACCGTGTTTTCTGGCTTCCTCCTTTCTTTCCTTCTTTCTTTTCTTTTTGTTTGTTTGTTTTGTTTTGTTCTGGTTTTTTTGGCTTGTTTTGTTTTGTTTTGTTTTGAGACAGGGTTTCTCTGTGTAACAAAGCCCTGGATGTCCTAAACTCACTTTGTAGACCAGGCTGACCTTAAACTCACAGAATTCACCTGCCTCTGCCTCTGCCTCTGCCTCTGCCTCTGCCTCTGCCTCTGCCTCTGCCTCTGCCTCTGCCTCTGCCTCTGCCTCGCTGCCTCTGCCTCGCTGCCTCTGCCTCTGCCTCTGCCTCTCTGCCTCTGCCTCTGCCTCTCTGCCTCTGCCTCTGCCTCTGCCTCGCTGCCTCTGCCTCTCTGCCTCTGCCTCTCTGCCTCTGCCTCTCTGTCTCTGCCTCTGCCTCTCTGCCTCTGCCTCTGCCTCTGCCTCTGCCTCTCTGCCTCTGCCTCGCTGCCTCTGCCTCTCTGCCTCTGCCTCTGCCTCTCTGCCTCTGCCTCTCTGCCTCTGCCTCTGCCTCTCTGCCTCTGCCTCTGCCTCTCTGCCTCTGCCTCTGCCTCTGCCTCGCTGCCTCTGCCTCTGCCTCTGCCTCTCTGCCTCTGCCTCTGCCTCTCTGCCTCTGCCTCTGCCTCTGCCTCGCTGCCTCTGCCTCGCTGCCTCTGCCTCTGCCTCTCTGTCTCTGCCTCTGCCTCTCTGCCTCTGCCTCTCTGCCTCTGCCTCGCTGCCTCTGCCTCTCTGCCTCTGCCTCTGCCTCTCTGCCTCTGCCTCTCTGCCTCTGCCTCTGCCTCTCTGCCTCTGCCTCTGCCTCTGCCTCTGCCTCTGCCTCTGCCTCTGCCTCTGCCTCTGCCTCTGCCTCTGCCTCGCTGCCTCTGCCTCTGCCTCTGCCTCTCTGCCTCTGCCTCTCTGTCTCTGCCTCTGCCTCTCTGCCTCTGCCTCTGCCTCTCTGCCTCTGCCTCTGCCTCTCTGCCTCTGCCTCTGCCTCTCTGCCTCTGCCTCTGCCTCTGCCTCTGCCTCTGCCTCGCTGCCTCTCTGCCTCTGCCTCTCGAGTGCTGGGATTAAAGGTGTGCATCACCTCACCCAGTGTCTGGTATGTTTCTTACTGAGAATCTGTTTCTCTTTGAGCTGTAAGAATTAGGTAAATCACTGGAAATTTTTGGCTATTATTAGATACTTAGTGCTAGTCCCTGTTCCTTAAATTAAGTTGTTATGGCATAGGACTAAGTGTCCCCAGTTGTCGGTCAGTGGTGTACCTGAGGCTCCTTACCTTGCTTTTCTTTTTTCTTTTTTCTTTTTTTCGGAGCTGGGGACCGAACCCAGGGCCTTACGCTTGCTAAGCAAGCGCTCTACCGCTGAGCTAAATCCCCAACCCCTTACCTTGCTTTTCAACCTTGCTGTTGATCTCTTCTTGCTATGACTTCCCAGTGTGAAGGGGCAGCTGTGGCAGTGAGTTCTCTTTCACACAGATGGATGGGAAAGTGCCAGCCTCAGTGAGGAGGAGGAGGATGGCGAGTGGGTTGATGTGCACCACTCTTCTGACGAGGAACAGCAAGCAGTTGTAAGTCCACATGACTGCACCACACTGGTGTTTGCAGGGCTGCCATTTTCCTTTGCTGGGCCATGTTAGAATTCAAACAACAGCAGGTAGTTAGTTATCCTTCTGTCTCTATGCTTCTCAAGGCCAAGAAGCTGGACAGCATGCCCATGGAGGAGCGGAAAGCCAAAGCCGCCGCCGTCAGCACCAGTCGGGTCTTAACGCAGGATGACTTCCAGAAAATCCGCATGGCCCAGATGAAGAAGGAAATGGACGCTGCCCCGGGGAAAGCCCAGAAAAGGAAATACTTGGACATGGACAGTGACGAGGAGTCCAGGGGGGAGTTGCTGTCTCTTCGGGACATTGAACGCCTTCATAAAAAGCCCAAGTCCGACAAGGAGACGAGACTAGCAACCGCTATGGTGAGGGCATATGCTGCTCTTCCTTTGCAGACAGCGGTACAGTGGACTCCACTGCCCCGTTAGGGAAGTGTTTTTGTTTGGCTTTGAGGCAGGTGGAATCTTATCTAACCCGTAACTCAAGGTGGCCTAAAGCCTTAGTTGAGTATGACCCTCTTGCCTCTGCTTGCTCGTTTGCAGATGTGCGGCCATGCTTGGTTTATGTGATGCTGGGAAAGGACCCAGGCTGCTGCCAGGCAGCGTTCTACCAGCCGAGCCGCATGCAAGCCCTACTGGGAGAGGCTTCGTCTTAACTTCTGGGTATTTTTGTTGTTGTTGTTTTGAAACACGTTCTCTCTATGTGGCTGTCCTGGAACTTCCCATATAGACCCTTGAATTTAAAGATCAGCTTGTATCTGCCTCCCGAGTGTTGGGATTAAAAATGTGTACCACTACATTAGAAGATTTCTGAGAACTGTATATAGCCGTGCGACTACCACTCAAAACAATCTAGAAGATAAAAGGCAGTGCTAATGTCACATTTAAAGCGTAGAAATGTGCTCATGCTCATAGCCAGCCTTGGGCTCATTGGTGCTGCTCATGTTGTGAAGCGGCTGCTGTCGGCTGCTTCCTGTGCCTTAACTGCCGGGAGATGCCACTGCACAAAAGCTTCTCCTCGCCTGTGTCCTGTTTGAGTGGAGACCCATTAGATGCGTTCAGAACCCCTGTTCTCTCTCCTTTATGCTTTCTACACACTGATGTCTCTCCCTTCTTTCCCCATGTGCAAAGACAGCTTGGCTTTCTGGGAATCGGGCTGAATCAGGACATTTCCTCTCACTGAACTCAAACCTTGTTTCTGTTGGACTGAGTTCTAGGGAGCAAGAGCTGTGTCCTGTGGATGTCCTGTCCTTGGCATCCAACAGTGCAATTAGAGAATGCCTGAGGTGTGTTATTTATGAGGAGATACTGATCACTAATGTCTTTGTTCGAATAGGCTGGAAGGACAGACCGAAAGGAGTTTGTGAGGAAGAAAACCAAAATAAATCCATTTTCCAGTTCCACAAATAAAGAGAAGAAAAAGCAGAAGAACTTCATGATGATGCGGTATAGCCAGAATGTCCGGTCAAAAACATCACGCTCCTTCCGGGAGAAGCAGGTGGGTTTGTCAGGAAGCCAGGGTGCTAAGCCAGCCTTATGCTTGAAGGAAGGGTGCCTTCTGAGGACACATGCATAGTAATCCTTGGGGTTCAAGTGATCGATAGTTTTGGGGCTGGGAGCAGCCAAGGTGGGAAAGACAACCCTGAGTTGATAGCGGTCACTGTGTGACCTGTGGGTGACCCAGGATCTTCTCTGAGTAAAAGAAGCAAGAAGGATCCCATGGGGTCCCATCCCACGCTAGCGTAGTCCTCCACCTGTAAAGTAGATTGACCTTGCTACAGGTTTTTCGAGAGACTTTTCAGAAAGCTCGACTTTGGAAAGCAGTGCACACGGGTCTGCTGTTTCCATGTTCTTGCTCAGAAGGCATTTTGTGCTTACAGCTTTTGGGATCTTATTTCATCTGTTGTAGCTTAGCTGGTTTGCTTACTCAATTTGTGTTAGGATGGATCCTACTGCGTGAACTCACCCAGGCTGGCTTTTCTTGGAGAGTCTCTTGCTTCAGCCTCCTAAGTGTTGCTTTGCTTCATGGTTGCAGGCGTGTGGTGCCATGCATGACTCGGTCATTCTCGACTGGCTTGCCTGCTGGTCTCATGATGCACTGTAGTAAGCAGACGGACATTGTGCAGCTTCCTCTCTCGTGGAAGCTTATCAGAGCTTATCACATGCCATTCTGAAGCAACTGTAGGAAACCAGTTCCGGACCACATGGTCTCTGAACTCTTTCCTGGTGGCTAGCCAACACAGGCTGCCAAGACTGAGTGCAGCGGCCCGCCCTCTGTGTGACTGCAGGTGCCACGCCTGAACTCTGCTCTCTGCCTTTATTCTTTTACCTGTAATCCGTGTTTATCACGGGTACTAATAAAGGTCCGTGTTTATCACGTGTACTAATAAAGGTCCTGACCTCCAGAGCCTTCCTGACATCTTAGGTTGAGGAGATCACAGCCACCCTGTTAGCAACTTGGCTTCAAACAAGGTCTAATTTAGCTTAGGGCACCACTCCCTCACTTCCTGTTTTATAGAATGCCCTTTTTAGCATGATAGAGAAGCTGGGCTTTGACCATTTCTCTCAAGATTAGGTTTTCTGACTAAATTAAGAATCCGGGGGCTGGGGATTTAGCTCAGTGGTAGAGCGCTTGCCTAGGAAGCGCAAGGCCCTCTGTTCGGTCCCCAGCTTCGAAAAAAAGAACCAAAAAAAAAAAAAAAAAAAAAGAATCCGTGGGGCGGGCTGGAGAGATGGCTCAGTGGTTAAGAGCACTGACTGCTCTTCCAGAGGTCCTGAGTTCAAATCCCAGCAACCACATGGTGGCTCACAACCATCTGTAATGAAATCTGATGCCCTCTTCTGGTATCTGAAGACAGCTACAGTGTACTTCTATATAATAAATATAATAAATAAATCTTTAAAAAAAAAAATCCATGGGGCACACAGGTGTTGGTTTAAGAATGTTGTTTCGGGGCTGGGGATTTAGCTCAGTGGTAGAGCGCTTACCTAGGAAGCGCAAGGCCCTGGGTTCGGTCCCCAGCTCCAAAAAAAGAACCCCCCCCCCCCAAAAAAAAAGAATGTTGTTTCTTTGTCCTGCAGTCATCTTGCTGTGTAGACTGAGAAATGAATGAACATTTCTGCCTGTTTCCTTGCCCTGCAGTTTCTTCAGGGTTTGCTTGTTGTAAAACAACCCTTAGCTGGGTGGTGGTGGCACACAACTTTAATCCCGGCACTCGGGAGGCAGAGGCAGGTAGACTATCTTGGACGCCAGCCTGAGTGAGTTCCAGGACAACCAGGTCTACACAGAGAAACCCTGTCTGTGGAGTAGGGTGGGGTTCCTGGCTTTGCCTGTTGTCTCAGCTGAACTTAGACCATCGCTGTCTAATCTAAGTGCAAGATGCACCCTGTGTTGTCCCTGAAACTTCTATGACCACCCCCCCTCAGCCCCTCTAGAGAAAGTAGCAAGCTTCACCCCTTGCCAGTATGTCACTGCCCTAAACAGAATTTAGAAGCCTTGTTGTGGAGCCCAAAGGAACTGCAGTCATGTGCAGAGAAGGGACTGTACACCTGTGCAGAGAAGGGACTGTACACCTGGGCAGAGAAGGGACTGTACACCTGTGCAGAGAAGGAACTGTACACCTGGGCAGAGAAGGGACTGTACACCTGTGCAGAGAAGGAACTGTACACCTGGGCAGAGACGGGACTGTACACCTGGGCAGAGAAGGGACCCTAGACATGTTGTCTTTTTAGCTAGTGTTGTTTGCAGAGGGAAGGAACTGAGACTGGGAATAGTTGCTGTCTGAAGTTTAAGCCAGCAGGCACTGGCCCACGGGCATAACTACTCAGAGCTTCTCAGTAACATGAGCAGGTCCTAGGAGCGAAGTGTAAGCCTATAAGGCACTGGAAAGAGATAGGAATACCTCCTTGGCCAGACCCGGTTGAGATTTTTTTCCTCTCCTTTAAATGTCCCAACAACCTACAAAGAGAGTCATAGTCCCAGCGGGAAGTGACGGCATGGAGAGACATGAAATCCACACGTTTAGACATTCGATGTACAGCCAGGTCACATCTACTCTAGAGTGGGTTTTATCCTTTGGAGACAGGGTCTCAGACAAGAGTGAGCCCAGACTGGCCTTCAGTTCACGCAGTCTTTCTCATTCAGCCTGCCGGGGGGCGAAGGAGTGAGTCACTGCCTGGCTTCCAGCAAAGCAAAACAAGTCAGCGCATACCTGATTGAAGTAAAAAGCCAGATTTTTTTTCAAGTGTGTGTGACAATGAGTGTTTGGGAATTATGGAATTGTGTTCAGCACATTTAAGATGGCGCCTTGGCCTTGCTTCCTGTTCTTAATAGCCTTTAGTATTTTGGTTATCTGGGAAGGATTAGAAATCCTTGAGTGGAAGGAAGCTCTACCTCTTAAGTGCAGAAGACCAGGTGCCTGTCCTGAAGTCAGGCAGTGCTGTCTCTGTGGGAGACAGAAGGTCACTACAACACAACAGAGTGATTAAAAAGTTTAAAAAGTTAACACCCGAGTTGGTGAGATGGCTCATCAGGTGAAATTCAGGAATCATGATATGCAGAGAGAGAATCAGTTCCACAAAGATGTGCTCTGACCTCCACTAGGGAACCATGACATGTGTGTGCACCTTCACACACACACACACACACACACACACACACACACACACACACAAGAATAGAGTCAAATATTTTTTAAAGTAAACCTGAATTAGCTAGGAAGAGATATTTGTTTTTAGCTTAATTCCCTGGATTTTGACTCCTGCGTGAATACCTTGACATCTGAGCTGCTGAGGAGAAATGACAGGTGACGTTTGGTAAGACTATCTCACTCAGCAGCAGTCGCCTTTACCCACCGAGCCATCTCGCTGATTCGGATTGGATCCTTTCGGGGTGTTTTATTACGTGATGTCATTATGGTAGTTATTGACCTAGTCGTGCTTGTCTGGCACCTTGATGACGTAGTTGATGTGACAGGTTCTTACTCTTGACGTGGTCTTTCTCTTCTCTTGCAGCTAGCACTGCGAGATGCACTTCTGAAAAAGAGGAAAAGAATGAAGTAACTTGTCAACAAGTTAGCCATTTCCTGCCCAGTGCTGTGTGTACCAGCATGCCAAAAATTAGTAAATCTTTGCTTACATTAAAAAGTCAAGGAACGCTATATTTTGTAAACCACAGTAACGTTTTTGCCATGGTATTTTTAACTGGGAGGTGGGGCTGGTAGGAGTGTGAAGTGTAAATAGTCATGATGTTAAGAGTTCACTTCTAATTCAGACAGAGGTGCCGAGCGCCTGCTAATTGTTGCTGTGTCTGTTGCTAAATGAGCCATAGCCCTTGACTGAGGGTAGGTGTACATATGGTGTCACTAGTGAGCTGTAAATAGTTCCCTTGTAGCAGCTAGTCCACAGTCCTGGCTCACTGGGGCTCCTGGACTCATTGCAGGGATGGGAGTTACTCGTGCTCCTCAATCAGGACAGTGTTACAAGAGTAAGAGGTTCTTACTTGTAAATAGGCTTCCCTGCTCAAACAGGCTCCTGCTGTACAGATCCGGTAGACGGGTGAGCACTACTTTTTTTTTTTTTTTTTAAATGTAAAGAGTTTTGGCTAAGGCCTCATTTTTTTTTTTAATTGCCTTAAGTCTAAGTAGTGATTTTGGAATGCCTAGCAGGGTGTGGTGGTGCACACCCACAGTCCCACACTCAGGGCTTATGAGTTTATAAGCAGCTTGACACTGAGTTAGTCCAGGGCAGCCTAAGCTAGAGAACAGAAGGCGTCTGCGAGCTGTCGTTTGAGTGGCTGGTTCTCTGCTGCCTGTTGCTGTTGGGGTTTTGTTTTGTTTTTGCTGTGCTGGAGATGAACCCGGGGGCCTCATGCTAACCCTCACGGGTTCTCTGCCACTGAGCTTCCCCAGCCAAGTGCCTCTTTTTCAATGGCCGACCAGCTAGTTCCCTTGCCTCGTTCTCAACCAAAGCTTACAGGTTGTTAGTAGTCAGATGGCTGTGTACAGTGGTGTGTGCTGTTACTGCCACATTTGAATCCATTGCAACACCCAGTCTGCATGCCGGCTGCTGGGTTTAGAAAGACTTTGATGCCTTTTGCCTCAGATTTCTTAGGTAATCTCGTCATGAGAAAGTGTTCCCCTTTGGGATTAGAGGAAAGGGCAACGTCTGCCCCTCAGCTGGAGAGCAGCTACTGGTGTTTGCCTTCCCTTCCACGATACCTTCAGCTTCTGAGATCCACTTCAGTTTGTTTGTTTATCCCTCACTTTCCCCTCCGGTGCCCCAGGTCACTGTTAGGGGATTGCCCATCAGCCTTGCCAAGCACAGCTGTGGAGGAAGTGCCCAGTGCAAATTTGTATATGTGAGGCCTTAAACTGTCCCTTCGTTTTCTTCCTGTGTTCTTCACGGGTGTCGCTTATGCATCAGGTCCGAAAGCAGCTGCAGACTCAGGGCAGATCTGCTGTGTGAGCTGCTGGGGTTTTAGAAACACACTACCATGGCCAGTTTCTAGGCTGCTAGGGGTCATTCCCAGTGCTTGGCATATAAATCCAGAATACCAGCACGTCACCTGTGTGGCATTGGCAAATTTCACTGTAAAGAACCACACTGGACAGTCTCACGCACTCTGCTGCATCCCTGGTGCTAAGTGTGGCCTGTAACGTAGAGGGCACAACAGCCATTTAACGTGTGGATGAGCCCCTGCCCGCCAAGGTTTGTTTCTGTGTGTAAATGTTATACAGCCTACTGCTCTCTAGTAAATTGTGTTTGGGGAGTATTTTCCTTCTTTTATCCTGATAGTTACAGTTGCTTATTTGAACCATCAACCCAATGTTCAGGCAGCTAGTGTAAAATCACATTAAATGTCCATGGTCTATAAAAACTGCTACATGTTTGTGGCTGTCTTTGTGTCATGTTGAAACTTTGAGTCCATTGAAGGAAACATGATGTGTGAAGATGTAGCTGAGCATTATCGGGGACCAGTCACTTCCCAAGACACCCAGTATTCACATTGTATCACAGGGCATGCACATGGTGGGCGGGGCAGCACTGCAGAAAACAGTTCCTGAGTCCGGTGGTCAAGTCGACATGGTGTTGGTATTTTTATATGTTACAGTTAATACAAATTTTGTTTTTCTTTTCTAGTTTGTTGAAAATTTATAATGTATATAGAATATCACATTGAAATTTTAGTTTCACTAAAACATTTAATTGTTCTGAGTATCGTGTTAAGCTATTTAATGTAACATATTTTAAAACTCTGTTTCGATAATATTGTCTCCTCTGGTCTCTGCGTGGTTTTGGAATGTATTTCTTGAGCTTTAAGACAGCTGTACCAGGCATGGTGACCCACACCTGTAACCCTGGCACTTGGGAGAGCGAGGCAGGGCAGGAGGATGGGAGAGTGAGGTAGGGCAGGAGGATGCTCTGGGTTGAGGGCAGCCTGGGCTACACATCAGGACAGTAAAACCCTGGCTTGGGTCTCGGGGGTGGGGTGGGGATAAGAAATGAGGGCGAGTAGAGAGAGCTTGACCAAAAGAGAAAGCTGGCAGCAGCTGGAACTCTAGGTCAGGTCAGAGCTCCACAAGCAAGCCGTTCCTGTCGTCTCTGGTTTTCACTGGATAAAGATACCAAGGAAAGCCGAGAGTGCGCAGTTAAACAGCGCAGCGCCTGTCTGTATGCGGCTGTCTGTGTGTCATTTCCTCCTGCAGATTCTGCCTGTGGTTTCATCAATCTCAGCTCAGCGTATACCTGGTTAAAGTTTGAAAACGATTTGTAGCGTAATCCAGTGTACATGTAAGCAGTCCTAAAAACCATCCAGAAAATGTGCCCAATATTAGGGGGTTGGTGCTGGGATCACGTATAAGTTGTGTTTCTTTCTACTTTCTGAGTCTTTACCAGTGTGTGCCTACTTTGTATAAGAAACCAAAAGACAAAGCTGAGGTGAGAAATAAAGGTATGTGGCAAGTCATCCTTGTGAAGTTTCTTCATAATTAGAAGGAAGAATCCCCCTCCCCCCATGGTGCCAGGATCGGGCCAAGGACCCCTGTGATGTGGAAGTGAGTGACCTACCACCAAGCTATGCTTCAGGCCTGAACAGGCCTGCACTGTCAACCCCAAGGCACAGTGGGATTTAAGTGTTCAGAGATGCTTGTCTCCCCTCCTCATCCAGCCCCTGGCTTCCCGGTGTCTAGAAACATCCTATAAGACCCTGTCTGGTTCCTGCCAGCAATACACAATGTGGTCCAGAGTACCATTAGCCAGGGGCTGGAGAGCTGGCTCAATTTGTGTGACTCCCAGCACCCACATGGTGGCTTAACAGCTGCTGTGACTCCAGGGGATCCAGTACCCTATTTTTTTAAAGTGCTATTAACATGGTTCTTTTTAAAAATGGACTACAGTTTGCACAAGAGTCATAAGCTTCCCCTCAAAGACAACGATCCAGTGTGGGCAAGAGCTGCACTTTCTTTGAGCTGTTATAGGAAAACATGCATCATGCATCAGTGTTCGTTTCCCTGCAGGTAACAGAAAAGCTATTTTAAGTATCCTAACCAAATAAGAGAGTGTGTCTTCCATAAGTCTAGCTGTGGACAAACCGTTTTGTCGGCCACAGGATGCTGAGGCTGGTCTCTGGCTACAAATGCTGGTCCAGCCATGTTGATTTCTCAGTGCTTTTGCCTCGACTGTAACTCCTTTTCCTAGGAGACCAGCCCATGGAATTCCTCCTGCAGCCTACCAGAGGTAGGCCACCCTTCCTAAGAGGTGGGAAGGAGGGCTCTTGACCTCTGACTGTACAGTTATCCCAACAGAACCGGGCTGCTTTCTAGCTATCAGGAGGTAAATGGGACATGGTTGGCGTCTGACACAGCTTCAGGAGAAGTGGTCACCACAACATACTGTAAATGACAAGAACAGGTACAGCATCTCTAAACTGTGGACAATGTTTGGCACTACGGTTAGGTGGAATATTGGTTACATTCTTTTTGCTGTGACCAAATACCTGGCAAGAAGCAACTTAGGAAAAACTTTGACTCCCAGTGTGAAGGGATGCACCCTTTGTGGAGAGAGGCATGGCAGAAGGCAGCTCCCTGGTGCCAGTGTGTGACTTAAGACTCCTCATCTCCGGGGTTGGGGATTTAGCTCAGTGGTAGAGCATTTGCCTAGCAAGCGCAAGGCCCTGGGTTTGGTCCCCAGCTCTGAAAAAAAGAAAAGAAAAGAAAAAAAAAAAAGACTCCTCATCTCCAGGGACCAGAGGGCAGAACCAAAGCCTGAAGCCCAGGATCCCTGCCCCCCCCCTTCCTAAAATCCTCAGCTCCAAAAATACCACCACCAGCTTGTGAGGCTGTAGGGAACATTTCATGTCCAGGCAACAATTGTCAGTGAACACAAAGTAACAATTGTTAGTGGACACAAAGTTACAATTGTTAGTGGACATTATTTTAAACTAAGAGACAAGCTGGATGTGTGATACCTCCTATAATCCCAATACTCACAGGCTGAGGTTGAAGGGATGGAGAATTTAAAGGCCAGCCTGGACTACACACACCCTGTCTCAAAACATACACAGGAGGTATATATACTAGTAATATAAAATATTTTTAAAGCAGCATGTCTATATAATATGTAATATATATGCATGTACTATATGTACAAATATAACATATGTAAATGTGTGGGACAGTGGACTGTGCCAGGAAACTTGGTAAGGTTGAGTGGGTCCGAGACCCCAGCACCCAGGCACGCACCTGAGACGGGAGGCATCTCCCTGCTGCCTACTAGATTCCTGGCCCAGATCACGTGTCACACTTCCCACATAAGAAATATGACCTGTGGTCAGAGTTCTCCATGCTAATGAGATATCTAGAGGCCCTGAGGGTTTAGCCAATAAGCTTCCCTTCCCTGCCATTGCTTCCTGCAAAAGGTATTTAATCTCTGGTCCACCCTGAGAAGGAGGTGTGCACCCATTTTCCACGATGAACAACCAATAAACCGTATGGATAAACATGGAGCATGGAGCTACAAACTAAGCCTCCAGCAGAAGGCCTCTGTGAGCCCGGACAACTGCCGCCACGCTAAGGACAATTACCAGTGAGCTAAGCTGGAGTTCCCATCCTCCCCCCCCCCCCCACGGCTCATCATCCTTGGCCCTCAGGCCCCAACTCTGTTCCCAACTCCCCATGGCCCAGAGGCCCCGGATGTCCAGGAGTTTGGGAGCTCCCGGTCCCAGGCTCCTCATCGCAGGCCCTCCCTTCATTCCTGAGGCCTCTGTGTGGATTTCCAGCACTGACTGCAGCCAGGGAAGTCAGGGAAGTCCAGCCTCAGCCTCCCACATCTTAGACTGCGTTTTCCCAGCCCCTAAGCAGTGTCTCTGTGCTTCACCGCAGCATCTGAACACAGGTCCGTGCGCATGCGCGATTGCGTGTGCGTGCGTGCGTGCGTGCGTGAGTGTGTGTGTGTGAATTCCCAGTACCACACAAGAGCAGGTATGGCTATGCACACCCGTGTTCCCAACAAGGAAGCAAGTTTGGAACCTGATGGGGGTACACAGGACCCCACTTAAAAAAGGTGTCACAGCACTAAGGACACACTTAGCAAACATTACAAACCCATCACTGTGTTCAACTAAGCAGGAAGCACGCACAGTGTGGAGCCCACGGTAGTCAGTGGTATGCATTTGGCAACTTGGTTCCCAGGTGATGGAAGAAAGGCAGGCTCTGGAGCATAGACTGTAAATCCAAAGCCTGCTCGGTCTATGAAGCAAGTTCCAGGTAGCGCGGCTCTGTCTCAAAACCGGAATCACAAGGTCCTGTGTATGTGTGCACTAGACCTGGAGTCTTTGAGGAAGTCTTTCTCTGAAACTGAAGCTCACTGGTTGCCTAGGCTGGACAGCTAATGGGTCCCTGAAATCTACCTGTTGCTCTCTCCCTCACCTGTCACCCTAGCTCTGAGAATGCAGGCAGGAACATGTGTAGGGGAGGAAGAGTTGCTGGGGATTTGAACTTGGGTCCTCACGCTTTACCCACTGAGCTATCCCCCCAGCCCATCCCCCAAAGCCCTTAATGGCACAGAGGACACTGGTGTCTTCATCAACTCATATGGCAATATGGGAAAATTAATCCAGAATGCAAAGAAGCTTAAGCATATCTTAATTTTAATTTTTAAATGTATGAGAGTATGTGTATATATATATATATATATATATATATATATATATATACTCTACAAAGTTTTTTTTTAAGACTTATTTATTTCATGTATGTGGTTACAATGTTGCTGTCTTCAGACACACCAGAAGAGGGCGTGGGATCCATATTTCAGATAGCTGTAAGCCACCATAGGTGGTTGCTGGAAATTGAACTCGGGACCTCTGGAAAAGCAGTCAGTGCTCTTAACCACTGAGCCATCTCTCCAGCCCATACTACAACGTCTTAAGAGAGCTCTTTGTAGGCAGAGTACTGGTAAGATAGCAAGTCACACTTTAAATGACACTGTTCCCTTGAGGGAACAGTCATGGTGTTTCTTTTATAAATAAAATGTCCATGTGAAAATGGCCGCTGGATGTGAGTGGAGAGGACGTGTCTGAGTGGCTTCTCTTTCTCTGCTTTAGACATTTTGGTAACTTGTATGGTCCACATTTATACAAAGCGTCATTCTCAGAACCAGCTCTAGTTCCGTCTCAGTGAGTGGCTGTGGGGTGGGCCGGCTGGTTCTACATCAGCACCAAAGGGGCCTTAAAAGGAAATTGAGTCAAGTCGTAGAGCCAAAGGGCACAACGGGAACTGCCATTCTAGAAAAGGCTGCGAAGGCGGAAGTTTAGAGGAATCACTCGGGAAGGAAATTAGGAGTAAAGACTTTCGCCCCAGCTTCCTGTTTCAAGGGCACTTGGACCTTCCTCTTTTTAAAAGATAAAAACATCCTATAACCATGACTTTTTAACATACATAATGAGCACATTTACCAATCCAATGTTGATGTCCTGACCTTTTTTCTTTTTTTTAAGTGAAAGCAGGAGAGGCTGGCATCAAGGTGCACACCTGTAATCCCAGTACACGGGGCTCAAGTGGGAGGAACAGGAGGGTGGGGCCAGCCTGGGCTATGTACTACCTATGGAGAGCCTGCCTTACAGGAAATTCAGTATAAGAAGAGAACCAAAGAGTGGAACTGAAGCGCTCACCATGACCCCTCCCTCAATCTTAGGGGTTGTGTATGTGTGTGTGAGTGTGTGTGTGTGTGTGTGTGTGTAAGCGTGCACATTTGTGTGTGTTCAGCACAGTATTTAGTATCATAAAATTTTTCATAAAGAATCAATTTATACTTTTGCTGACTGTAACTCAGCATTAGCTTCTGTGTGTGTTGTGGTGTAGGGGGTAGGGTTCACATGTGTATGTGTGCACGTGGAGTTTAGAGGTTGACATTGGGTGTCTTTGTTACTTTCTGCCGCCTTTTTCTGAGGCAGGGTTGCTCTCTCACTGGACATGATGCTCACTGATTTGGATAAACCGAATGTGCAGTTTAGTTCCTTCTCAGCAAGAGCCGTTGGGGTGGACTGGCCTGGGGTCCTTCGGTCTCTGCCTCCCTGACACTGGGATCTCAGGCCTGGCTTTTCACATGGGTGCTGGACCCAAGTTGAGGTCTTCAAGTCTGTGTGGCAGGTGGGCTCCAAGTGGGTTGTCTCTCCAGCTGTGCATTAAATTCTTCATAAATGAATTTCCCATCTTTTTCACATGTTGCATTCTTTATTCAATCTTTCATAATTTATTATTTTTTCTGTTAAAAGCTTCTGTTGTTTAGAGTCATGTGGGGGTCTCTGCAAATGCGACAGCAGTGAAACAATCTGTGTCAGGCAAGAAGGAACCTTGTGGAGTTCAGCTCCACTCAGTAGCCAGTTGTCTTACTTAGGGTTTTTATTGCTGTGACAAAACACCATGACCAAAAAGCAAGTTGGGGAGGAAAAGGTTTATTTGGTTGTCTTAGTTAGGGTTTTACTGCTGTGAACAGACACCAGGGCCAAGGCAACTCTTATCAGGACAACATTTAATTGGGGCTGGCTTACAGGTTCAGAGGTTCAGTCCATTATCATCAAGGCAGGAACATGGCAGCATCCAGGCAGGCCTGGTGCAGGAGGAGCTTGAGAGATCTGCATCTTCACCTGAAGGCTGCTAGCAGAAGACTGGCTTCCAGGCAGCTAGGATGAGGGTCTTAAAGCCCACAAACACATTGACACGCCTACTCCAACAAGGTCACACCTACTCCAACCGGGCCACACTTTCTAATCATGCCACTCCCTGGGCGGAGCACACACAAACCATCCCGTTTGGCCTACACTTCCAGATCATAGTCCATCATTGGAGGAAGTCAGGACAGGAATTCAAGCGGGGCCGGAAGCCGGAAGCCGGAGCCGATGCAGAGGCCATGGAAGGGTGCTGCTTACTAGCTCCCTCCGCATGCCTTCCTCCTTCAGCTTGCTTTCTTGTAGAACCCAGGATCAGCACCACCCACACAAGGGCTGGGCTCTCTCCCATTGATTGCTAATTGAGAAACTGCCTTACAGATAGATTTCATAGAGGCATTCTCTCAGCTGAGGGTCCTCCTCTGACGACTCTAGCTTGAGTCAAGTTGACACAGAACCAGCCAGTTCGCTGGTGCTGGTTCAAACAGTGTGACACTAGGCAGTGTATTCTTTAGGCGTTTAAGTACAGCACACTTTTGGGGAAAAGACGCTTCCTGGTAACAATGATCTCAATCTTAAGATCTTAAAGTTTAAAGCATCTTAAGGGCCTTGGGCAGGATCGTGTGGTCTTGGTCACCAAACTACAAAGTACGTGTGATATCTTCCCTAAGGATACTGACTGAGAAACTGCTCTGGAGTCTGGGATAGTCTGGCAGGTGCTGGTGAGGCCTGGTCCTACACGTAGCACAGTTATTAACTACATCCACTCCTAGCCTTTTACATACTACATACTACATACTACATACTACATACACATCAAAGCTCACACTCTTAGCCCACAGAGGTGTTACATTGCTTCTAGCTGTGAGTGAGAGGCCGGTCCCATCCCTCTGGGGCAGGAGGCCGTGTCAGTGCTTGGGTTTCTGACCGGGTGGAGCGACCTAACGCAGGCCCCGCCTTCGGTGCTAGCACCGCCCCAATACTTCCACTCCGCTTCTCCAACACTACAAAAGCTCATTGGTCAGGTAGTGACCTCAGCAGCCCGAGCCATGGGGACCCCAGCCATCCGGGCCGCGTGCCATGGGGCACACCTGGCGCTGGCTCTGTTGCTGCTGCTGTCGCTGTCGGATCCCTGGCTGTGGGCGACCGCCCCTGGCACTCCGCCTCTCTTCAACGTCAGTCTGGACGCGGCCCCGGAGCTGCGCTGGCTGCCGATGCTGCAGCACTACGACCCAGACTTCGTGCGCGCCGCGGTGGCGCAGGTTATTGGGTGAGCGCGGGACAAGTCCGGTGAACTTGCAGTCAAGCTCCGCTCTTTCCCCGGTGCTGCACCCCTGCCCTCTCACCGCAGCACCGCCGTCCTCCCCACTGTTCTGTGCAGCGCCCAACGGATGGCTGACACAGCAAGGGGGGTTCGGCTCTCCAGTTCGGGGGGGGGGTCTCCGGTGGCGCGCGCGTCACCACAAGTTATGATAACGCACAAGGTGTCACCCAGTATGCTAAGGTACAGCGTAGGGCATGCAGCCCACGAGCCTCCTCATCCCGGACCAAGCTTGTTGGCTTTCCTCCTCTTTCATGGTGGTTGGCACTGGAGGTGGTGGTGATTGCTCTCCATTGGGTGTATCTCAGCCCTTATAATTTTCATTTCGAAAGTCTCGCTGGGACTTCGACTATACCCCAATGAGTATATGGACATAAATTGGATTTGGTGGTTTGTTTTGTTTTGTTTTTGAGGGGGGGTGGGGGCAAGAGGGAGGGTGAACCCGAGAGGAAATAGGAAGCGTGTGATCGGGATGCATTGTATGAAATTCCTAAATAATGAATAGAAATGTTATGATGGGAGAAAAAAACAAAGAAAGAAAATCTCGCTGTGAAACATATGTTGCTCTTCCTTACAATCCTCCTGTCTCAGCCTCCTGAGTAGCTGGGATTAAAGCCCTGCACTCCCGTGCCAGGTTTATTCCCTCCAGTTAGGACGCTAGGAATGGAGCGGCACAGCGCAGTGCTTCAGCTCTGAAAATAATCTATATTCTCAACATTCCTCTCCCCTCCTTCACACACGTCACGGGCCATGCTCTGAGAGGAGAAACGAGCTTCGCGCTCTTTCGTTTCTAGAGACAGGGTTCCCCAGTGGATACTAGAGATGATCGGAGAAATCGTGCAGAAGGTGGAGAGCTTCCTGCCTCAGCCCTTCACCTCCGAGATCCGCGGCATATGTGACTACCTCAACCTCAGCCTGGCAGAGGGTGTCTTGGTCAACTTGGCCTATGAGGCTTCCGCGTAAGTATCCCTAGCTAGGATGGATTAAAGTCAATTAATCGTCACCTATCGGGGACTTGCGCCACCCACAGTGAGTGGAGGAGCTATGTTTGCCTTGAGATTAGACAAGATACTGTCTGCACTTTGGAAGTCACCTTAGGTCTCTGACTCCCCAGGGAAATCAGAGCAGCATGAGCCTCGTGGACTTTCAGAGTGAAGTGGCTGCTCTACCCAAGCTTCCTTTTATCTTGTCACCGATCTAGATGGCGTCTCACTTTCCAAACCCTTAAGGCCTAGGAACTGTTGCGTGTCTAGTCAGCCATTCTGTAGTTACTAATGTATAAGGAAACTTTCTCAGGAGCCGTTACTAGGAAACTCTCCTGCCCGAGCTGGTTGCAGATTCTGGTAGGCTCTGTGCCTTGGTGTTCTTGGAAACCAATCACAATGGAGGTCAGTTAGAACTGCTTTGTACAGACAGCCACAATAAGCTTGGACCGGAACCAACCGCCCAGCACTTACTTACTGCACTTACGTGTGAGCTCTCACAGTTTCTTGCCTTTACAAATTGCTCCGGAAGTGGACCCTCCCATAAAAAAAGACACCTGCACCAATATAAGAAGCTATGTAGAATAAGACTTCCATTTTGAGTAGGGATGGAATAAAGTTTAAGTTCCCAAGACCTCCCTGGGAATTGACGTTCTACTTGACATGGACCTCTTGGTAGAAAAGTTAAGACAAGACGGATTTCAGGCTTAGAAGCTCTGTAGGATTCTGGCTGGTGGTCGCAGCTTAGCTCCCGAGTTAAGACTGCATCCCTGATCCAGCAGTCTTGCGGGGATGGGGGTGGGGGTGGGGGTGGGGCTCGTGTTCGATAAAGAAGCCCTGTTTGCCTGAGATCGGTGTCCTCTGGCATGTTGGCATCCACTTGTTACAAATAGGTGCAAATCTACCTACACCCTCCAAAAACCCTGCTCAAAATGCACTGTCCAAAATGGTTTTGGAACTATATTCTTCATACACACTATGGCCCTGCAGTGGGCTCACCTTTTGTTAATGTGAGGCTCTCCTTAGCCTTTGGTGTGATCCTCACCGAGCTCTTTCTCACACTGCTCTTCGAGAGCCTGCTTTCGCCAGGGCCAAGGTCACAGAGGACTATGCCAGGCGCCCTACACCAGTGTCGATGTGAAAGTTTGATCCTAGGCAGAGTGCAGGAGGGTCCTTAAACGTTTGTGGATTCAGCCACAGGGCCTGGGTGAAGAGAGGGCCACCTAGGTTTGTTTCTGCCTTCCAGATGATTGCTTTGTTTGTTTTCTGAGTCAGGGTCGGCCTGTGTAACTGAGACTGGCCTCCTCCTGTTGATCCTGCTGCCTCAGCTTCCACAGTGCTTGGTCTATGGGAGTGCTATAGCCTGTGTCCAGTAGGTGCTTATAGCTTCTGGCTACCTTAAGAAGAAGGAGGGGCAGCCCAGAGGTGCTGCTCAGGTGTTGCTCAGGCCTTTAATTCCAACATTTAGGAGGCAGAGGCAGGCGCTTGAACTCTATGACTTCAAGGCAGGTCTTGTCTACAAAGCAAGTTCCAGGACAGCCAGAGTTGTTACACAAAAACCTCCTATCTATCTATCTATCTATCTCTCTCTCTCTCAAAAAATTAATTAATTAATTAAAAATATTTTTTTAAAGAGATGGAGGGGAAGTTCTTGGAATAACAAACTGTGGCAACTTCCCCACCTCAGAGGAGCACAGTTCCTAAGAAGTATTTTAATTGCTTTACCCTGGGAAAGGAGCCACTGCTAAACTCACATGCTCAAAGGGGACTCAGGTAACCCCCTACCATCCTGTTCCCCCACCTCCAACTGTGTCCTCTTTTGTGGCTTAGTAAATGAGAAAAACCATAGAGCATCTCTCACTGAGTCCGAGACGGGAGCAGATTAAAGCGAGCATTCCAGTGAAATGAGTCTAATGTTGTGTCTCAGATTCAGGTGTTCCTTAAATTGCCTCATTTTCTTTTTAAAGCGCCTTCTGGTTCAAGTAGGAAGGGCTCTGCTCTCAGGCCTGAAGGCTGGTTGTGGGAGAGCACTAACTCTGCAGTACTGAGTCGAAGCACAGCCCTGTGGGGAAGGTGGGATTTTCTGTGTGATGATGTGGAAACCAAGCCTCTGAGGGGTCGCTTGCTGGTGAGTTCCAAGGCTGCTCACCACAAGTCTCTCCATGCCCAAAGTACCTCTCCCAAAGCAGAGGCGTGTCCTTGTCCCCTGTGCTCCTGCAGGAGAGGTCACATTGAAAGATTTGCACACCAGGAATGGCGGTGCGTGCCTTTTTGATCCTGGCACTTGGGACAAAGAGGCAGGAAACCCTCTGAGTCTGAGGCAAGTCTGGTCTAGATGACGAGTGCCGGGGCGCGCCCAGAGAAGATTTGGCAAAGGTGCTCACCTTGCCACCATTTAGAAAATATCAGTTTTAAGAGCACTTCTACAAATGTTAACCACTCACAAACTTACCTGGCTTCCCAACCCTAAGAGAGCCTTCCAGGTCAAGATCAGAAACCTTAAGAGTTGAAACCTCGACAAGTGTTCTCTCCTTTCCCCTTCCTCCTCCTCCTTCCCCCTTCCCCCTCCCCCTTCCCCTCCTCTTCTCCTCCTTCCCCTCCTCTCCTCCTCCTCCTCCTCCTTCTTCTTCGATTTATTTATTTATTATATATGAGTACACTGTAGCTGTCTTCAGACACAGCAGAAGAGGGCATCAGACCCCATTACAGATGGTTGTGAGCCACCATGTGATTGCTGGGATTTGAACTCAGGACCTCTGGAAGAGCAGTCAGTGGTCTTAACCTGCTGAGCCATCTCTCCAGCCCCCCAAGTTTTCTTCTTTAGACAAACCAGTGAGGTAATACTTGTTTTTTCCTAATTATAAAAGTAACATTATTTAAAAATTAAATTTAAAAAATTAATTTAAAACTTTTTAAAAGTAATCTTGAATCATTACAGAAAATCAGTAATAGAAAAAAGTTTGTTTAAAAGATTGATTGATGGGCTGGAGAGATGGCTCAGGGGTTAAGAGCACTGACTGCTCTTCCAGAGGTCCTGAGTTCAAATCCCAGCAACCACATGGTGGCTCACAACCATCTATAATGGGATCCGATGCCCTCTTCTGTTGTGTCTGAAGACTGCTACAGTGTACTCACATAAAATAAATAAATCTTAAAAAAAAAATTGATTGATTGATTTTATGACAGGATTGCCCTGTCTGGGCTGAAAACTGTCTTTGTAGACCAGGCCCCTCAAGTTCAAAGAAATCTACCTGCCTCTGCTTTCCAAGTTCTGGGTTTAAAGACTTCTGTCACTATGCCCAGCCTGGAGTTCCTTTTCATGTGTGTGTTTGTGTGTGTGTGCACACGTGCACATGTTTGCTCTAACGATGCATTACCGGACAGGGTAGCCTGGGCTAGCTAATTGGGTTATATGATAACGTGTTAATAGGTAACGTACCAGCAAGCAGAGAGATGAACAGAGTTCAGCGGTCTATCTAGCTGTGCCCCGCATTCACACGGGACATGGGGGAAGATGAAACTCTCGTTTGGTATATCCATATCAGTTGCATTCTGTCCAATTGTATTTTCCAGCAGGAACTGTAGTTCCATATTCTCGTACAAGAGTATATTATAGCATTTATGCCAGCGGTAAGCAAGAAAACCTGATGCTTTGAGGGTTTATTTTAAAGACAGAAATCTCACTGTCTTTGTTTTTGGTTGCTTTCATTCATGTTGGGCTTTTCCTTTGCTCAGATTCTGCACCAGTATTGTGGCCCAAGACTCCCAAGGCCGTATTTACCATGGCCGGAACCTGGACTATCCTTTTGGAAATGCCTTACGAAAGCTGACAGCAGACGTGCAGTTTGTAAAGAACGGGCAGGTACAGCAATGCGCGCGACAGAGATCCGGAACAGGCATGCGCACAACATGCAGAGATCAGGGGTAGGAATAGCCATGCGCACAACTTGCAGAGAGAGGTCAGTGGCAGGAACAACCCAGCGAATGAGATACAGAAATCGGCAGGGCATTTCATCTGGAATAAGAATCCTTTGCCAGGCCTGCTAACTTAGGTTCTTCTCCCGGAAAGAGCCAAACAGCAGGCTGGGGGAGATGGCTCAGGGGATGAAGTACTTGCCGCGCAAGTGTGAGGACCAGAGTTTGGATCCTCAAAACCATGCAAAGCTGGACTTAGAAAGTGTCTCAGTCCAGTTCCGCAGGCTCCAGCTCAGAGACGTTAACGTTTGCTTCATGGAAATGGCTGTTATGATTAAATGAAGTCCTCTGTGTAAAGCTCGTAGGTCTGGATAAACGGTGGCTAAATCCTGGGGTGGCCGTGGCTAAGGACACTGGCCGCTCTTGCATAGGACCTGGGTTCAGTTCCAGCACCTACATGGTGCCTGAAAACCACTCATAATTCCAATTCCAGGGGATTTGTTGCACCCTTTGACCTCCACGGCATCAGGCACTCCTGGGGACTATAGTCACGTGACTGGAAACGCCTAGAGAGCAGCTTTGATCAGTGGTGATGGGATGCGCAGAGTGTATGGTGCCGAGCAACAGAAAGGAGCCTGGTTTGGGCCTTAAGGACAAGGGTTATATACTCTCTTTGTTCTTCGCATTTTGCGTTGATTCAGCAATAATAAAGCATATTTGCTGAATACTCCTTTGGTCACCTGATAGAGAAAACCTTTCGCTCATAAAAGATTCAAGCAATACAGAAATATTTAATGAACGTTTCTCCTTTCTCGGGTTTGTTCCCTTACTTTGACATTAATCGACAATGTTTTTTTTCTTGTCGTTCACTTCAAAAGAACATTTGCATGCGGTAACAGTGGTAGTACAAACCCATAATTGGTTCTTTTTTTAAAAAAAATTACATATTTGCTTATTTATTTTTTATTTTAAGTGTAAATGTGTGAGACCACGTGCATACAGGAATCTGGAGAAGCCAGAAGCGGGCACAGGTCCCTCGGAATGGGGGTTACAGTGAGCTGCCTTCAGTAGGTTCTCCAAACCAGACCCAGGACCTCTGCAAGAGCAGTGAGTGCCTGTAACTGCTGCCTTCTCTGCAGACCCCCTAATTGATTCTTAGAGGAGATCTGCTAAAATATCACGACGGAGTAATGGAATGGCTATGTCAGTTGACTGCTTTGTGTCTTTCTATGCTCTATAATGAGGAAATATTCTTAGTGTCCAAGAACTAAATGTAGTTAACCTGAAGTATTTATCCCATGGCTGTTGCTTCATTAGCTCCTGCTTGCGCTGGAGATCCCACGGGAATAGTCTGTGCCGTGGCTTTGTTTATGGTGCTTAGGTGACCGTTCCCAAATCCATGCAGCTTACACCTGGGTGTTGTTTTTGTACAAAAAAAAAAAACAAAAGAAAAAAAAGAAAGAAAGAAAATGTCTTTTGCTAAATTCAGAGCAGGCTGTACAGGGCTGGAGAGATGGCTTAGCAGAAACACACCAGGCCTAACAGACTCATGTGCCCTACACCATGTAGGAGTGGAGCCATGTAAGGCGAGAGCTGACCTCAGCCCCTGCTATTCCCAGGGGCCGTCGCTCAGCCATAGATTGTAAGCATCAGGGGACAAGGGTTTATGTTAACCGCCTTGAAGAGCTGGCTGGGAAGTACATTTATTTATATAGAGATTAAGTGCAGAACTGCAAAGAAAGATACCTTACAGCTTCTCTGAACAATGACTGCAAGCAAAGTGTGGCTTTGGTTCACTAACTCCGTTCCTGCCTCCTTGGGAGTGAGGGTGTGTCCCCTCAGGACTGAGGGGGATGGTGTGAACGATGTGACAGAGGATTGCGGGACTTTTTGGATTCCTTTTGTTTTCCCCTATGGTTGCATTGTAAAGAGGTTTTAGGTTTATTTGATTTTATTATTTTATCTGTGTGTCTGGGCGACTGGGTGCCCCACGTGTGTACAAGTGCCCTCAGAGGCCAGAGGAGGGAGATAGACCCCATAGCACTGGAGTTGAAATCAACCGTGAGCCAACATGTGCGGCTGGAACTGAACCCATGTCCTCTGGAAGAGCAGCAAACGCTCTGAACTACTGAGCCCCTAAAAGAGCTTTGTGGGTTGTTTTTGGTGGTGATGGTGGTTTTTTTTTTTTTTTGTTTTGTTTTGTTTTTAAAGATTTATTTATTTCATGTCTGTGAGTACACTGTCATTGTCTTCAGACACACCAGAAGAGGGCATCAGATCCCATTACAGATGGTTGTGAGCCACCATGTGGTTGCTGGGATTTGAACTCAGGACCTCTGGGAGAGCAGTCGGTGCTCTTAACCTCTGAGCCATCTCTCCAGCCCTGTTCGTTTGTTTTAAGTTGTTTCTTTGTAACTCTACTGTAGGTTTTTATGGGACCTAAACTCTGGTCCTTTGCAAGAGTGGTGTATTTTTTTTTTAAGATTTATTTATTTATTTATTATATATAAGTACACACTGTAGCTGTCTTCAGATACACCAGAAGAGGGGATCAGATCTCTTTACAGATGGCTGTGAGCCACCATGTGGTTGCTGGGAATTGAACTCATAACCTCTAGAAGAGCAGTTGGGTGCTCTTAACCACTGAGACATCTCTCTAGCCCGAGGTGTATGTTTTTAACCACAGAGCCATCTCCTCAGTTTCGATGGCTGGGTCAATGTGCTCCCATTGCACTCCTGTGAATGGGGGAGGGGTCTTCAACGAGGCACTCAGGAAGATGTGGGGCCTTCAAGGGGGAACTCCGGAAGTCTAGGGGAAAAGTCGTTTAGGAAACCAACGCCTTCTTCCACACAGTTCAATCACCCTAAGCTAATTTCAGAGCCAAGTGGATTGAGTCTGAATAGCCCTGTAAGCAAGGTTATTAGTTTAATATTAAGTTTGGTTTGGTTTTGTTAGTGAGATAGGGTCCCTCTCTGTAGCCCTGACTGTCCTGAAACTCACTGTGTAGACAAGACTGGCCTCAAACTCACAGATACCTGTCTTCCTCTGCCTCCTAGGTGCAGGGTGTTGGGATTAAAGTCATACATCACCACATCTAACTTTGATACTGTCTTAAAAATAAAAATAACACGACTCTAGGTTTATTTAACTTCTCGGAATATAAAAAGCTTAATCAGCCAAGCTGGACTGTGGTGATGATGTATGCCTTGAACCCCAGCACTTGGGAGGTAGAGGCAGGTGGATCTCTGTGAGTTTGAGGCCAGCCTCATTTACCAAGTGAATTCCAGGACAGCCAGGGCTGTTACACAGAGAAACCCTGTCTTGAAAACAAACAAACAAACAAACAAGAGATATTAGTTAGCTTTTATTAACAATACAGACTGTGCACCTTCTGGATTCTCCCTTTAATGAACAAAGACTGTTGCCCGAGGTATCTTTCAGCCACTGCAGCTGTGACTTGTTACCGTGATGAACATAGGGTTAAGCAAAAGCTGGATGTAGGGTGGCTTTTAAAGCATTTACACTGCAAGTGGCTCTTCCTGGTAAGCTGCTCCACTTGGTCCCCCCACAGAGCTTGCACGTCCTTAATTCCACAGAGCGTACCTGTAGAGTGTCTCTCGTCATGAGCTCCAAACAAGTTTTCAGTCAGGCCCCATTTGCTACGTTTAGTATGGAAGTCTAACTGAAAGTAAGACACACAGAATGCAAAGGGCTAGAAGCAATCAGTTATGTTAAGTTTTTCAGGAGTCTGACTGAGCAGAGTCTGGTAACTACCATGACTCCTGCATAGCGACATTGTGGATGGTGTCCTAAGTCGTCTGTCTGTAACCACCGTCACTCGTGTACAAGGACCAGCGAGGTCCTCTGAGAAAGTCACAGGCACTATCATTACTTCTTGTCCTGCCAAGCACGTTTACTAAGAAGCAGTTTGGAGAGCCAGGCATGAGGGTACACACATTTAGTCCCAGCACTTGGGAGGCAGAAGCAGGCCCATCTCTGAGTTTGAGACCAGCCTGGTGAGTTCCAGGACAGCCAGGCCTACACAGGAAAACCCTATCTTAAAAACTCTAGATAGATAGATAGATAAATAGAGAGATAGATAGGTAGATAGATGATTGATTGATAGACAGACAGACAGATACCCATCTATTTTATTTGCTAAATCTGTCCTTTGATACTTCCCCCAACTTGGCTAAGAACTTTTGTTCTAGAATGCTGTTCCAGAGTTTCATTCTATTATGTTCAAACCTCTTTTTTAAAAAGAAAATCCAGGAGACTAG